>NC_045553.1:14881077-15193577 GCF_009769535.1 Thamnophis elegans | reverse complement strand
GCGCACACATGAGCATGAGTGAACCGGTAGGGCTGGGATTTGAAACCACCTCTGCCCCCTTATCTTCTATTAGCATGTTGGTATCAGTGAGATATGGGGGAAAAATTCTAGCAGCTAGAATAAATCAAAATTCAACTTCCCTGTGCACATGCGATCAAAATGCAAGTGCTTGGTATATTCAGGTGCTTCATATTTATGACTGTTGCAGTGCCCCAGGGACATGTGATCACAATAAATCTAGAGCAGAGGTGGGATTCAGCCAGTTCTGACCAGTTCTGGAGAACAGGTAGCAGAAATTTTGAGTAGTTCGGAGAACCGGCAAATGCCACCTCTGGCTGGCCCCGCCCCCATCTATTCTCTGCCTCCCGAGTCCCAGCTGACCAGGAGGGAATGGGGATTTTGCAGTATCCTTCCCCTGCCATGTCCACCACGCCCACCAAGCACGCCCACAGAACCAGTAGTAAAAATATTTGAATCCCACCACTGATCTAGAAACTACTCACACACAAACACAGGTTCTTGTAATAAGTGGTTTCAACAGTAAGGACTTTGGGAAACCAGTATGTTCAGCCACTCTATATAAATTTGCAATGGAATAGCCGCATATGCTTTTTAAAAAATTAATAATAAGGAATAAAAAAATGCAATGCCAAACACTTGAGATGGAAAAAAATAAATTGAATGCAATTAATTTGTTTTAAAAAACCTGCCTGATTCTGCAACTGAATTTTAATGGAAAGCGATGTAAATATGAAAATAGTTTTAGCCCCTTGTGCCGTCCAGAAGCCCTTGTTGAAACAAGTAAAAATGATTAACTTTTAAAACTGATGCAAATAACCATCGGAAATAAAAACTATACTGGGTTGAAATTGTGAATCAATGTAGGTAAGACAAGGCAGATAGACAACAGCTGCCCTCTGCAAAAGGTGGAAGAATGCAAATTGCAGCCATCTTGCACATCCTATTTTCTCTGTTGCCACCCATCCGTCCGTCCGTCCGTCCATCCATCCATCCATCCATCCATATTTCTCTCTCTGTATCTCTATCTCTATCATCTCTATATCTATCTATCTCTGTATGTGTGTGTGTTTGTGTGTGTGTTTCATAGATTTTCACAGGTACAGGTATGCAGTTTTGGCATATTCGAGGTCCCACTCATCATCTTCAGGCTGGTTCCTTCGGCTTTGTGCCTGTGCAAGCAAAGTGCGATCGGAGTTGCCATCCCTCTATAAATATTGGTGTGTCTGTGTGGAGTGCTGGCTTTGTTGCTGTAAGCGGATTGGTTGGCTGTGTTGTAACACCTTGATTAGTTGATGGAGTTGATGTTTGCAGATTAGTCGGCTGTTTCTTAACATCCTGAGGTACTGGCTATGTCCCTATTGTTGGCTGAGGTACTGGCTATGTCCCTATTGTTCTTTTGTGTTGTAATGACCTGGGTAATGGGTTGTGTGATGATATCCTGAGCTCTATTGTAGTGATATCCTGAGTCCTGTGCTGCAACCTCCTGGGAGGTTGGCTGCGTTGTAACATCCTGAGTTCCGTGGTGTAATGTCCTGAGCAGATGGCTGAGGTGTAGCATCCAGGGCTTTGCGGTCTGGCCATGTGTTCATGGCATGTGTCAGTTTGCTTTGTGTGGGGGTCGGAGTGGGGTGCAGCAGTTGATGATGCCTCCGTGGTTTGGCTTCTGGATGGTGGTTGCATTTCGTCTATGGGATGGGTTTGAGTCTGGTGAGGGTGATTGGTGGTGGCGTCCTGTGTTGTTCTGGGTCCGGTGTTAGTTTTTGTGGCTGGGACTCATTTGCTGACTAGGGCTGGTTTCCAGATGTCTGGCAGGCGGGAGGTATCATCACGTTTATTCATGTTGTGGGGGTGTTTCTCTATTTCGATGGCTTCCATAATTATTCTCTTGTTGAAGTGTTCATCAATTCCATCAATTAATCAAGATGTTACAACACAGCCAACCAATCCGCTTACAGCAACAAGGTCCACACTCCACACACCCCCACCGATATTTATAGAGGGGCGGCAGCTCTGATCGCGCTTTGCTCGCACAAGCACGAAGCCGAAGGCACCAGCCTGAAGATGGCAAGTGGGAACTCGTCGAAACATCGCCAAGATACTCTCAATCTTACACAGGAAAAGACCCGAATACGCCAAAACCTGCATATGCGTGTGTGTGTGTGTGTGTGTGTGTGTGTGTGTGTGTGGTTTTTGCTTGTAATGTAATTAATATACAGTTGATTTGCCTCCACCACAAAGCCACACACATCTGCAATGACCATGTATTTATTTATTTTTGTGTGTATATATGTGAATAAACAAATGCATGGTCATTGCAGATGTGTGTCTGTGATACACACATACACATGGATAAATAAATGCATGGTCATTGCAGATGTGTGTTTGTGCTTTGTGGTGGAAACAAATCAATTGTATATTAATTACATTACAAGCAAAAACCTCTTCTGTTTAACGCACTCAGAAGCTCGAGATGCAGATAAACCAGAAGATATGAGTTCCCACCCACCCCTTTATATTTCATTCAATCTGCATATTGACTTTACTAATGAAATCTGATTGCTTCTCAATGGATCCTTTTATGCTTGGCAGGAAGACACTGCTCCGCCCCTGTTCCCCAGACACTCCAAACACCTACAGGTTTCCAGGGGCGGGCTGCAACCGGTTTAACAACCGGGTCGTTTGTGCACAGCATCAAAATACAGCAATTTGAAGCTCAGCTGCTTAACTTCTAAGGCTGCCCTAGTTGTTGGGGCCAGCCAGCAGAGCTGGCAGCAGATTCAGGCAATGAGGAGGTTGGGGAGGAACATGGGCCAGTCCTGGAGTCTGGGGAAGGCTCAGATGAGGGCTCTGTGTCGGAGACAGAGAGGGACCCAGGCCGTATGCCAGCTATCAGTTGCCTTCGGAGTCAGACATCAGTGAGGCAGATGAACAGCTGGAGCCTGTTCCCAGTGTGTGCATGTGCAGAGTTGCCAGACAAAGGGAGCAGCTAAAGAAACAGGGTCGAATATAATTTTATGTCACATATTCTATTTTACATATGTATGTATTAAATTATATTGAATCTTATAAGTATTGTATTTTACCCTACCCTTATTTTAAAATGTTCGTATAGGATTTTATTGGTGATATGCGTTTGAACCCTGTGCTTTGATGTGGCCTATAGGCTAATCAATAAAGCTATAGTAATAATCATAACAACAACATTTGATTTAATTTGACCGTTCAAAATTACATCACTGAAAAAGGGACTTGTGACCATTTTTCACAGTGATGTCCTTTGCAGCGGGTCAGGCCTGGCAAAGGTCCAAAAGGAATATGGCTGCAGACTCCGGTTTAATTTTGGATGCTATTTGGAACTCTGACACAGCATGGGATTGAAATTTGGACGCTTGAACAACTGGTTCACATTTATAACGGTTTGCAGTATCCCGGGGTCATTTAATCCCCCTTTATGACCTTCTGACAAGCAAAGTCAATGGGGGAAACTGGATTCACTTAATAACTGTGTTACCACCTTAACAACTACAGGGATTCGCTTAATGACTGTGGCAAGAAAGGTGGTAAAATGGGGCAAAACTCACTGAACAAATGTCTCTCTTAACAACAGAATTTGGGCTCCCATTGTGATCAATAAACTAGTGGCTTGCCTCCAGAACTTTTTCGAATATATGTTTAATTGGTACAATTTCTTTTTTAAAAAACATTAAAAAATTCCATGTCTGTCTGAACAGCGTTTTGGTCTGGGCGTAATTTATTTTGAGTAAAGGTACAACAATAACCATAATCATACTAGTCATTTTAATAAACTATCAATATTATTCATAAAATAATAAGACAACTAGGTTGTCCCTCTTGCAATATTTTCAATATGGTTTTTTTGTTATCTCTTTGAATTCTTTTTAAATTCTAACCTCTGTTTTTATTAGTTTGCTTGCCTCCAGAACTTGTGGGTGCTCCGTCACTGGAGGTTTTTAAGAAAAGGCTGGACAGCCACTTGTCTGAAATTGTATAAGGCAGTGATGGAGAATCGTTTTGTTGTTGGGTGCCAAACATGAACTTGCGGTAGGCCAGTTGGGCCCAATTTTCGTCCTGTCTAGGCTCTGGAGGCCTTCTTGAAGCCTGGGGAGAATGAAAACGCCCCCCACCCCCAGCCCTCCAGAAGGCCGAAAATCAGCTGGCCGGCATGCACATGCATGCTGGAGCTGACGACTCGCGTGCCGGCAGATATGGCTTTGCATGCCACCTGTTGCACGTGTGCCAGAGGTTTGCTATCATGAGTATAAGGTCCCTTGCTTGGACTAGAAGACCTCCAAGGTCCCTTCCAGCTCTGTTCTGATTGATTGAGCACGACCATGTTATGGTGGAGAAGGATTCGGAGCAGGAGTGGGGAAGACTACGCTGCCCTTCTACCGTGGAGGGTAGAGGGGTTTGGGGCTAGTGACTCTCTAACTACCTCACAGGGCTTCTGTTGCCGCAGAAAAATGGGGAGAGGGGTGCAATGTAGGGTGCCTTGAGGTCCAAATGAAAGATGGGGGTAGAACTCAAATCAATAACATTCCATTCAGTTTGCTTAAAGGTAAAGGTTCCCCTCGCACATATGTGCTAGTCGTTCCCGACTCTAGGGGGCAGTGCTCATCTCCATTCAAAGCCGAAGAGCCAGCACTGTCTGAAGACGTCTCCATGTGGCCTGCATGACTCAACCCCGAAGGCGCACGGAACACTGTTACCTTCCCACCAAAGGTGGTTCCTATTTTTCTACTTGCATTTTTTACTTGCTTTCAAAACTGCTAGGTTGGCAGAAGCTGGGACAAGTAACAGGAGTTCACTCTGTTTGGTGGTACTAGGGATTCGAACCGCCGAAACTGCTAACCTTCTGATCGACAAGCTCAGCATCTTAACCACTGAGCCACTGCGTCCCACCATGTCAGTTTGCTTAGAAGGTGATGAAAAAAGAAGTAGAGACTGTTGGGTAGGACTTGAGTGACTGGAAGATCTCACTGCTGCAGCCTTCCCATGGCTCTGCAGGCCCTGTTAAAACCCCTTAAGGATCACCACCTCCATGATGGAACTAACCATCTTTCCTTCTTCCCATGTTGGCTGTGAATTTTGGAGGACATGATTGAACACATCTGGAGAACAGCCAACTGCAATTTCAGCCGGTCCTGTCCCTTTTGACCAATAAAATATATGGAAAGCCTGTCCTTTCAGCTCTCCAGACGGGTTAGATAATGTGCAAAGCATCTGCTTTTGATGCTTAAGATCTTTAGGCAGCACTGCTTGTAAATGTGCATTTCTCCATTCTGCTGCTTTTTTTCTGAGTGCTTTTCATTTAAGAGAGCAGAGAAGAGCAACAAAGATGATTCAGGGACTGGAGGCTAAAACATATGAAGAAGGGTTGCAGGAACTGGGCATGGCTAGTCTAATGAAAAGAAGGACTAGGGGTGACATGATAGCAGTCTTCCAATATCTATGAGGTTACCACAAGACTGAGTCTATTCTCCCAAACATCTGAAAGCAGGACAACAAACAATGTCTGGAAACTAATCAGGAGAGAACTCTGCTATTTTATTGTTCTATTATTATGAGCTGTGATGGGGCATGGTTAGAGTGCAGTACTGCAGGCAACTTCTGCTGACTGCCGTCTGCCTGCAATTTAGGAGTTCCAATCTCCCCAGGCTCAAAGTTGACTCAGCCTTCCATCCTTCCGAAGTGGGTAAAATGAGGACCCAGATTGTTAGATGACTCTGATGCTTAGAGAGGGCTGGAAAGCACTGTGAAGTGGTATGTCTAAGGGCTATTGCTATTGTTCTTCTTTTCCCCTTCTTTCCTTCCTTCCTTCTTTCCTAATTCTGCCCACTGCCGGCAATTCAACCCTGACTGGCTGAAGGTTGACTCAGTCTTCCATACTTCCGAGGTCGGTAAAATGAGGACCCAGGTTGTTGTGGGAAACAAATGCTTAGAGAGGGCTGTAAAGGACTGTGAAGTGGTATGTAAGTTTTAAGTGCTGGAAGAAAGCAAGGTGCGCTCGCTTCCCTCTCCCTCTCTCTCTCTCTCTCTCTCTCACCCCTCCCTCCTTCTCTCTCTCTCTCTCTCTCTCCTTCTCTCTCCTTCTCTCTCTCTCTTTCTCACAGAAGGTGCTGCAGATTCCAAGAAGAATTCCGATAATTTCCAGATTTCCAGGATTCGGAAGTGCAGGCTATCAACAGCTGACCAGCCAGATCAGTTGTCTGCCACATCTAGCCATCTCCGCCCCCTGCCTTTTATCCCCAGAGCTAGGGTGGGGCTTTGCTAGCAGTGGTGGCTCTTCTGTCCCAAGGATCAGCCCATAGATTTCCACTGCTCTCCTCTCCTCTGCCTTCAGTGCATCAGGCACCGGGCCCAGCTTTCCTCCTCTTCCACATCTGCCAGCTCCAGATCTGAGGGCTGTTGACTCTCCATTTGAAGCAGATGGACAGCCCAGGCTTCACATCCATCCATCCATCCATCCATCCATCCCTCCCTCTCTCTCTCTCCCTCCCTCCCTCCCTCTCTTTCTCTCTCTCTCTGATAGCTCCATTCCCTCTTCCCCCTCGGAGCTCCAGGTTGCCTTGATGCTGACCCTGACTCCCACGCCTCCTCTTTCCTCCTCTGATTCACCTGTTGGAGGGGCCAGCACCCACAAAGGCCACAACATCAGGACTTTGCCATTCCCACCTGGAAGCTACCAGATAGATTTCCCCAGATTCGTGAGGGTGATGAAGAGCTATCGGAGTTGCAGTCCCAAGTGGCTTCGGGTTCAGAAGACTTAACCGCTCAACAGATGCTCTAGCTACACAGCCTGGATACTTAACAGCTGCTGATAGGCAATCCGTAAACTTGTCTCATTTGTTTGTAAAGCCATCTGTACTCTCCGAGTTGTGTTTCTTCATTGTTTTGGAATCTGCCTTCCACACCTTGTTAATTCCTGCCCACTGGGGACGGTGGGGGAAGCATGAAAAATCAATGACTGAATTGGAATCTGCTGTTAGCTGGTGGAAGCATTGGCTCCGTTAAAAAATAAATTCATTTCCTTAACGAAGGGCTGGAGAGGGAGGGTGTTTCTTGGGAAATCAGAAGCACATCTGGAATTCTAGCGTCTGTTTCCCCCACAGCTGCCACGCTCATTGAGTTGTGACGTTAAACAAGTTGATTACATTTTGCATATGTTTTAAATACGATTTTTTTTTTCCTTTGTTGAATCAAAATGACAGTTGGATTCAACTCGTCAAGTGAGCCAGGAGTGTCTAATCACATTAACATGACTTGTCAAATCAACAGTTTGAATCAGACTTCGTATGATTTGTACGCCACTATTTTACAAACTAAAATTGCTTGGTTCAGATCACACGAAAGCCGAAAACAAAAAGACCTAATGTGGAATTGTGTTTGAACTGGGCCAATAAAGACTTCCATTCAGATGTTAGATTCACCCCCTTTTCAGAGTCCCTATCCCCCAACAGCAAATACTTCCAACCAATGCGAGTATCAAAAGAGACAGGCTGTTGGCATCTGGCCAGATGAAAGAGATGTGGGCAGCCTAGGTGAAAGCTAAAAGTAATATTACACATGTTAATTCATTTAAATACATAAAGGATAAAAACCCACCCAGGACGTCCTCTTATATACATCTCAAGCTGAACAGAACAACAGCATAACAGAGTTGGAACGTTAAACTTTAAACTTTAATAGAAGTTTTATGCCGCCCACCTCCCTAGGGACTCTGGGTGGCTCACAACAAGTAAAGCATTTAAAACATTTAAAATTACAGAATTAAATCAACAGAACATCCATTCCATCAAATGGGGCTGGAAATTAATCAACAGCCCCAGGCCTGCCGAACAGCCAGGTCTTGGTCGCTTTACGGAAGGCCGGGAGAGTGGTGAGGGTCTGGATCTCTGCAGGTAGCTCATTCCACAAGGCCGGTGCAGCTACAGAGAAGGCCCTCCCTCGGGGACGCCGCCAGCCGGCATTGTTGAAGGGACCTTGGAGGTCTTCTAGTCCAACCCATCCTCAGAAAGGAATCCCTAGATCATTTCAGACAAATGGTTATCCAATCTCTTCTTAAAAACTTCCCAGTGTTGAAGCACGCAAAACTCCTGGAGGCAAATTGTTCCATTGATTAATTGTCCTCACTTTCAGGAAATTTCTCCTTAGTTCTAAGTTGCTTCTCTCATTGATTAGTTTCCATCCATTATTCCTAGTAAATTCCTGTTGTCCTGCCCTCAGGTGCCTTGGAGAATAGCTTGACTCCCTCTTCTTTGTGCCAACCCTTGAGATATGGAACACTGCTACCATGGTCCCACCCCTAGTCCTTCTTTTCATTACACTAGATCTATGATGGCATGTGTGCCCGAAGTGGGGACACGGTGAGCCATGCACCTGGCGGGCAGCAGTAACCGGAAGTTCATTTTCCGGCCACACGCATGCCCCCCGGGCAGCTCCTCTTCCTGGTTGCGGCCCAGACAAGCACACTTGCTCGCTTTTCAGCACTCAGTGCCAAAAATGTTCGCCTTCACTGCATTAGATATACTCAATTCCAGTCACCATTCTTCATATGTTTTAGCCTCCGGTCCCCTAATCATCTTTGTGGCTCTTCTCTGGACTCTTTCTAGAGTCTCGTAAACTTTTGTACCTTGTAGCAACCAAAACCAGATGCCGTATTCCCAGTGTGGTCTTACGTATCCTAAGGCAATTTTTGCTGCTCCTTCAGCTCATCTAGCCGCTGGCTCAGCTACTTTTTCTTCCTTTTTAGAAGTTGGCAAAAGCATTTCCTTACATTAGAAATGGGAGGCTGACTGCAAACCAGTATTTTCTCAGTGGTCTGCTGGGACATGGAAAATGGGTTCAGGAACTGCATTATTCAAAGAGACCACCAAGTATTTTCCTATTTTGTGGCACACAAAACAAACGTTTATTTGTTTGAAAGATTTGTGAGCCATGGTGGTGCAGTATTTAGAATGCGGTATTGCAGGCTAACTCTGCCAACTGCCAGGAGTTTGATCCTGACGGGCTCAAGGTTGACTCAGCCTTCTGTCTTTCCAAGGTGAGTAAAATGAGGAGCCAGATTGTTTGGGGCAAGAGGCTGGCTGTGGCAACTGCTTAGAGAGGGCTGGAAAGCTCTGTGAAGCGGTATAAGTCTAAAGGCTATTGTTATTGTTCTTCCTTTTCTCCTTCCATCCTCCTTCCTTCCTTCCTCCCTCTCTTCCTCCCCCCTCCCTTCCTTTCCCCCTCCTTCCTTCCTTTCTTCCTTCCCTCATCCCTCTCTTCCTCTCCTTCCTTTCTCCCTCCTTCCTTCCCACCTTCCCTACTCCTCCTTCCTTCCTTCCTTCCTTCTTCCATGGTGCACAGTGGTTAGAATGCAGTATTGCGGCTAACTCTGCTAATTACCAGTATTTCGATCCTGACCAGCTCAAGGTTGACTCAACCTTCCATCCTACCAAGGTCGGTAAAATGAGGACCCAGATTGTTAGAGGCAAGATGCTGCCTCTGTAAATCAGGGGTCCAACCCCCGTTTTGTGGTCCAGTACTGGTCCGTGACATGCCTGCAACCATGGAACTAATTGCTCCACTGAAAAATCCTGGGGAGAGAAAGAGGATGTCACCAACAGGCAAAATCTTCCACACCGGCCCCAGCTAGATCCTTGGGAAAGAAAGACCCTTGACTCCATTTGGGGGAAGGTTCTTTTACCAAGGATTACTGGCTACAGTAGAAGCAAGCTAGAACTAAAGTTCCTGCATAAAAGTTTATAAAATATTCCCCTTTGTCCCGGCCCTCCCCCTATGACCAGTTCATCTTCAGCCAATGATGAGCCGGATGTGTGTTTTGAGAACTGCTCAGCTGTAAGGAGCAATCCACATGCCTTTCTCAGATTCATGGCCTTGAAGATTCTGCACAGTTCTTACAACCCTGGTCTCCATCAAGCTGTCATCCTCCCTCACCTATGCCCATACATGACTATGGCCCATCTGCTCCCTTTCCCCTCCCCTCTAGCAATGAATGGCAGGATGCCAGCGAGGCGCCAAGCCAAAGATGGCAGAGCTGACACTGACTTGAATCATTGGACCAATGTATATTTGGTTGGGATTTTTGCTTTGGTTTAGAAATTCAGCCCGATCCAGTCCTGACAGCCCCATCAGCTTGAGGAGAATAAATATGTACAACACAGCAAAGGTTATCTGACTCGATTCCTCAGTGCTTTGAATGCACTTTCTAATTTAATTTGCTACCTAATTTCCATTCGCTGATTTAATCAACTTGGCTTGCTATACGGTCGGTGGGCCGTTCGTTATCGGAGGCTTTTGCCTAAAACTGTACAACATGTGTCAGCCAGACGTGATGCCTTCGGAAAGAGAGTGTCCTATATTTGTAGCACTTAGTAAAAAAAAAAGCAATCTTTTTTGGCTACAAGGGTGAAGGGTTTCCTTCTTTCCAATAATTGAAAGCTGCAAAGAGGTCTGTGTTTTGCACCCACTCTGAGAACCTGCAGGAAAGAGCCTTTCCTGTTGCAGAAAATCTCTTTGGATCATATAGGTCCGTGATGGTTAACCTTTTGGGTGCCGTGTGCCCCAATCCCCAATATGCAAAGCGAGCCACCCCCCCCATGCATGTGCCCTGTTCCCACATATGCGCATGCGTTCCGCATTCATGCCCCCCCCTGCACATGTGCCCTGTCATCCCCGTCCCCTGTTTTGGCTTCCAGGTTGGTGCAGGAGGCTTTCCAGGCCCAAAATGGGGTGCGGAGGGGCTCGTGCCCCATTTTGGCTTCCCCAATCTCTGCAGTTCCCCACCCCATTCCAGCACGCCCTAGTTTTCTCCTGCATTTCTGCCACAGAGAGGCACCTGCGGAGGGTGGAAACTGCGAAGATCAGGGAAGGCACGGGCGGCAGAAATGCAGGAGTTGCAAGAGAAAACCAGGGCGTGCTGGGGAGAGAAAGGTAGGGCGCACTGGGGAAAAACTGCAGAGATCAGTGAAGCCACCCCCCCACCCATGCATGCACGGCAGAGACCCAAAGATCAGCTGACTGGTGGGAGGTGTGCACGCATGAGCGGTGGAGCTAGGCTGGGGCAATGGCTGGCACACCCGCAGAGAGGGCTCTGTGTGCCACCTGTGTCACGAGTGCCATAGATTCACCATCACGGATCTAGTTCCCCCCCCCCAATGCTGGGGTATTTTCACACCCCTCCCTTCTTAGCCAGGCTTCTGGGAAATGAACCAAAAGGCACTGAGCATATTAATAACAAAAGAGAGGCTGTTTGGGCTAATACATTTCTTTCCAGCCATGATCCTAACATGAAATTAAAAAGCGTGGCTTGCAATTGGGGAATTGGGCAGCATTCTGCAGATAAGAGATGGTTGGGCATAGAGGTAAATTAAATCTATGAGAAGGATGGGAGGAAACAGATTCGTGTTGGGGGGAGGCAAGCATCGGTGCAGCAGTCTCCTTCCCCTCCTCCCACCCGGTGCCACTGGAGGATATATCTGAAAGAAGCGGGAATCTTGGGCCTTTGTGTTTAAATAAAACATTATCTGCCCAGAGTTTAAAAGCATGCTCCCACGCACACAAGGTTGGAACACTGCAGCCTTGCAGTTCCTCAAAGGTGCTTTCACAGCCGCTACTGAAGGAGGCTGGCAGAGCTTGCCCGTCCCCTTCAAACGTCCCCTTGCACCGAATGGGTTCGTGCTTCCAAGAGCACTTCAACTCATTTGGTCCAAAGCCAATTCCCAAGTTAGGCTTCTGCCAGGAATTCCACAGACAGCCACAAACCCCGTCCACTTCCGGAGCAAAAAGGCTTTCTTCTCTCTCAGGGAAGATAGCAAATTGTTATCGATGTACATCAAAGCAGGGCCAGGAAAGCTGCAACTTCCTCCTTTTCTCTGATTCATTCTGACTTAGGCCTCCCAAGAGCATGAAGCTGACTCCTCGTCCCGATAAAACCTCTTTTATTTAGGTTAAAGGGAATTCCTCTCCAGCAAAGTCCCAGCAAAAAGTCTTTCATGACATTTCACAACCACAGACCTTGATCAGGCTTGGAGAGCTGCCAGGCGATATCTTCCAAACTCCATACTGTAGCAGCAATTCCTTGGCAAGAAGTCAGGAACAGATCTTCACCCTAATGAATTGAACTAATTGTCTCCTGCAAACTCCCCTCTCTTTTCCCTCCTCCCCTTTCACTCCTATGGAGGGGCCATTCACCATCCACCTGTGGCTTTACTCCCAAGTCAACCCTTGTTTCTTAGCTGTTCCCTTCTCCTGCCAGCTCTGGGCATGCGCACACTCAGAACAGGCTCCAGCTGTTCTGCTCCACTGATCTCCGACTCCGAAGGGAGCTGATAACTGTCAGACAGTCCTGGCCCCTTCTCTGCCTCTGATGCAGAGCACTCATCAGAGCCATCCCCAGACTCCAGGACTGGCCCATGTTCCTCCCCAACCTGCTTGTTCTGACCCAGGCTTCCTTAGAAAGCAAGAAGCAAAAGCTTGGCCCAGACAAAACCTCTTATTTGCATGACTGTGAATTCCTTTCATTCACAGTCAGCAATGCTTTAGCAAACAGTCTTTCCGAGGAATGCTTATCCACACATACCTTATCTCATTTGGAGTGCTGCCAGATAACTAGTTTCCAAACACAGAGCAAAGCAAAAGTTGACACACAGTGTCAATCTTAGAATCTTAGAATCACAAACAGAACTTTCCGGACGAATGAATAAATTGTTTCCTGCAAAAGCCCATCCCCATTCATTCTCTTTTCTTTCCTATTGGAGGAGCCAATCACCTCCAAGGTGTGGCTTTACTCCTAAGTCGATCCTGCTTTCTTAGTTGTTCTTGTCTTCTGGTAGTTCTGTGCATGCGCACACTGGGAGCAGGCTCCAGCTGTTCTTCTGCCTCACTGCTATCTCACTCTCGCTCTGCCTCCGATGCAGAGCCCTTGTTTGAGCTTTCCCCAGCCCACAGGATTGGTCCATGTTCTTCCCCAATTTCCTCACTGTTTGACTCCGCTGCCAGCTGCGCTGGCCACCAGCAGACCACAAAATGGTCTCCTGTAAGACCTCCAAGATCCCTTCCAACTCTGTTATTGTGTTGCACTCCTAGAGATACTTCTAGGTTAGTAGAACAGCTGCCACAGTTCCCCCCAAAGAAGACCATAAAGGAAAAGCTGAACCCCTTGGTCGATGGCTCCATAAGTTGAGTGAATGAGCCAGCCAAGCTGAGATTTTTCCAGACAAGGGACAGAACTAAGCTCAAGAGGAGCTTTTCTGCCCAGTAAAGCAGCACAAACTAAGTGTCAGGGTTCCAAAGAGCATCCAAAAGTAAATCAGAGTCCAAGGCAGAGTATTGCTCAAAGTTCCAATTTGAGCAGGGTCCCAGGGTGAAGGAGGGCTGCTGTTGGTCTTATTTCAGCAGCAAGGTTTTTGCTGTATGGAAAGAGCATAAATCCTACTCCAATGTGTTGTGGAGTCTTGACCCTGGAAGGTGAACGTTGGCTGAGCCATTGTCCACCTGGGTGGTTTGGAGCTAAGACCAGGGTTGATTCCGCTCACGTTAAGCTGTCCGAATTGGTCTGGGGGGCTGGTCAGATACTGACTGCATAACGGTGGCTGGGACCCCCAATCATCGGAGTGCCCGGTTGGTGTCTGCTTTGGTCCCCTCCACTCGTGGGTCGATCTTGCCTCCACACCCACAAATCCATCCCATGGTCCAATCATCCACTGCCATGCTGGCAGTTCTACCACCCAGTTCTGGTCAGGCGCAGAGGTGCAGAAACAAAGGATGACCTTGGCTTTCTAGAAAGAATTTTGTTATGACTACATAACAATCCCCCCCCCCCATTTTCCCACAATAGAAAATGCATAGCAAAATAATAGAAAGTGTGGCAGGACAAAGATCCAAAAGAAAAGATGGCTGCAGGCCTGACACTAAGTTAAATTTGGGGATTAAGGAACGCAAGGAAATCAAAGGGTGCATATTTAATGACCATGCATTGTCCTAATTTGCATTGAACTAAATGGGGTTTTAATGATTATGACACACACATTGAAAACCTTTAAGTATGAAAATATATGTAATTATAAAAATGGGGTGGAAATGCTGAATTGTCTGAACAGCTGCATGAAAGCATCGTAGTCAGCATCTTCCACCCAAAAGGGCCACCAATTCCAAATGCTTCCACTTTCAATCATTTAATCCACTGTTTCAATCATTTAATCCACTGTTTTACAATGGTCAAAACTTTTTGATGAAAAGTATCCTCCTTTTGATACAGGGATCTTTCTGGCGAGTAAGCAGGCCGCGTGATGTACTTTCTCCTGCTGATACATTGATCTTGTAAATCCATAAAAAGCACAACTTGGGCCGAATAGAGCCTCAGAATTGAACTGGAGAGAAGTTTCAAAAGTCGGGGTTTGCAGTTTTTAGACAGGGTGACTTTGGGGAAAATGCATGCTTCAAAATTTCCTTTGCCCTTTGGAATTGTGGAGTATGAACAAACAGGGTTATTCTCGGCTTACATATTCACAGCTTATTGAATCTCACACATTTCAGAGAAAGAATGTTAGCTTAGGTTTCTTGATTGTGTAAAACAACAACACTTTTCACAAAGAGAGAGAGAGAGGAGCATGAGAGAGAGAGAAAAGAGAAAAGAGAGAGAGAGAGAGAGAGAAAGAGAAAGGAGAGATGAGAAGCGAGAGAGAAAGAAAAGAGAGACAGAAGAGAGAGAAGAGAGAGAGGAGAGAGAGAGAAAGAATACAGAGAAGAGAGAAAGAAGAGAGAGGGAGGAGAGAAAAGAGAGAGAAAGAGGAGAGAGAGAAGAGACAGAGGAGAGAAAGAAGAGAAAGAGAGAGATGAAAGAGATGAGAAAGAGAGAGAGGAGAGAGAGAGAGGTGGTCTTGAAATGTAGAAGAATGTGCTCTGGCCTTGAGAAGGAAGAAGGAGAGCAAAATGGCTGCTATGCCCTGGGAAGGTAGAAAGTGTGAGAAAGAGACTCAAGACAGTTTTGATCTTGAAGTTCTTAGGTTTTCAACATTCTGTTAGTGCTGGAGTCCCTACAGTGCTTCTCTTGGACTGATCTACCTTGAAGGGCTGACCTGAGATAACAGGAAATTCAGGCGTTTGACCTGTGCTGAAGAGCAGGAGAAGAAGATTCCCTACTGCTTCAGGATCACCTAGGTGACAGGATAACAGAGTTGGAAGGGACCTTGGAGGTCTTCTAGTCCAACCCCCTGCTCAAGCAGGAGACCTTATATACCATTCCAGACAAATGGTTGCCCAGTCTCTTCTTAAAAACTTCCAGTGATGGAGCACCCACAACTTCTGAAGGTGAGACATTCCACTGATGGTTAGGTCTTGCAAAAGGGAGAAGCTTTCCCATCCTGAGCATCATTCTCCCTCAAAGAGATGGTGCCTTTGACCAGTTTGGTTAAGGCACCAGCTGGAGACCAGGAGACCATGAATTCTAGTCCTACCATAAGGCACAAAGCCAGCTGGGAGAGTCCCTCCGTCAGCTCCAAGAAGCTGGCAATAGCAGATCACTTCCAAAAAAATCTTGCCAAGAAAACTACAGGGACAATTGTCCTCACAATTGCCAGAAGTCAACAATAACTTGAAGTCACACACAAACACACACAGACCACAGAACAAAGAAAGACCTTGGAATCAAGGCTACTAACGGGCCTGACCTCTGCATTGGTTAGCAGCTGAATGTCACCCATTACTGATCAATCTGGGGGCATCCGTTCCAGGAAGAGAGAGAGAGAGGAAGTTGGCTATTTATAAGAAACAATGATTTTTTTGATGTTTGATGCTGGAAAAACATTTCTGAAGTAGTTTCTCTAAAGCAGTGGTGAAATTGTGCCTTTCTTCTCCTCAAAATGGCTTTAGATATTTTTTTTACCTTATTCTCAATGTGCTTAAGAATTTGTTTTGAATTCCTCAGTAGTGTTTTTAGCATCCATAACTGCTGTGTGTGGTACAGAAGTGTTAGTAGTGCCTTTTGTCTTTCTGGGACATGTTTTGCATCCCAAGCCTCCCTTGGAAGGGTTGGGACTTCCTTTCTGAAATCTCCCCTTGGTTTTCAATTGCAATAGCACTTAGACTTATATACTACTTCATAATGCTTTTACAGCCCTCTCCAAGTGGTTACAGAGTTAGCCACTTTCCCCCAAACAATCTGGGTCCTCATTTTACCCATTTCAGAAGGATGGAAAGGCTGATTTAACTTCGATCTGCCAAATTGCAGGCAGCGAGCAGCCAGCAGAAGTATTGTGCAGTACTGTACTCTAACCACTGTGCACCATGGAAGGCCAGGAGGGAGGAGGAAAATACCACTTAGCACTTAGACTTATATTCCACTCTTACAGTGCTTCTACAGCTCTCTATAAGTAGTTTACAAAGTCAGCATATTGCTCCCAACAATGTGGGTCCTCATTTTAGCCTCCTGGGGAGGATGGAAGGCTGAGTCAACCTTCTGCCTGGTGAGATTTGAACTGCCAAATTGCAGGCAGCCAGCAGGCAGCAGAAGTAGCCTGCAGTACTGAACTCTAACCCCTGCGCCACCACGGTTCTTATAGTATGAGATGAATATTTTGGCCCATTTTCAAGAATGGCCAGTCTTTTTGCTGGTTTTTCCCTACAGATCACATTTGGTCCCTTCCATTGGGTTTTTCAAGAATGATCTGATGATGGGCAGAGAGTCCTAAGCCTTTGATGTAATTGTTTCCAATTATATTATTTTTTTTGTCTGAGAAGAGCAAAAATTGAGAACAGATGTAAATAAAACATTCAACTTATCAGAGCCTGTTGGGTCATTTCTCCAATTTCCATTCCATTTTTTCAACCAAAACATGGAATGGTCATTACCACTAGAGTAGATAATATATATCAATTGGATTACAGTCCCTCCAACACACTTTAGAAAGACCGATGAAAATTATTATACAATTTTAAGGAGATTTACAATGGATATGAATTATGCATTGCTGACTCTTGGTGACTTGTTAAAATAGATTTCTAAAAAAACGTATAGCATGAGAGAGTTGCTGGATGTTGACTCATCAAGTTCAGGTCCCACTATTACCCAAAATCAGGGGTGAAATCCTCCTGTTCAGGATGATTGTGAACCGGTAGTTTAAAAAAAAAAAAGCTTCTAAAGGATCACGCGGCTCACAGCTGATCAGTGCAATCATCAGAAGCTTCCTCCCCCCCCCCTCTTTAAAAGCATTTTTTTCCTGCTAGTTTGGGCGAACAGGCAGGGAAAAAATACTTTAAAAAGTGAAAAAAAGTTGGCCATGCCCACCCAGTCACATGACACTCCCCAAGCCACGCCCACAGAACCAGTGGCAAAAAGAAATAGATTTCACTGCTGTCCAAAATGTACTGGTAAGTGAAGACAACTGTGTGTGTGTGTGTGTGTGTGTGTGTGTGTGTGTGTCACAGAGATGAAACCTGGTGGGTGAATGATATCATCGTAAATTTATTTTAAAGGATTTTGACAGTTTCACTCCAATGTTTCTTGGTGGTATAGAAATTAAATTGAAATACAAGGATTCGTCAACTGAGGACCACAATAGCTGTGCTCAAAATTTCTGTTGGTAAATAGAACGTTTCTTAAGTGAGTTTTTGCCTCATTTTACGACTTTTCTTGCTGCGTTGGTTAAAATGAATCCTTGCAGTGATCAAGTTAGTAACTCGGCTGTTAAGCGAATCTGGTTTCCACATTGATTTTGCTCATCAGAAAGTCACAAAAGGGGATCATGTGACCCTGGGACACTACGGGGTTAAGGTTAGGGCTGGGGAATTCTGGGAGTTGAAGTCCACAAGTCTTAAAGTTCCCAAGTTTGGACAGCCCTGATAAATAGTATATACAGTGACGTGCAGTCAGGTGAGGCAGATGAGGCACAGCCTCACTGTTCCCATCATGAAAAGAAAAAAATGTAAAAGGAAAAAAGCAAGTGCTGAGATGAGACTAGCTAGCTGTTGCCTCACCGTGAATGATAGCCTAACTCAGTGTTTCTCAACCTTGTCAACTTGAAGATGTCTGGACTTCAACTACCAGAATTCCCCAGCCAGCGAATGCTTGCTTCTAAAAAAGCTTCTAAAAAAGTGTCCTCTACTATGAGGCAGGAGAACTGCATGCCTCATCTAGTCTGACTTTTTTTATGCTCGCTCAAGCAGAGTTAAGCAAGGCTTAAAAGCCTAAAAAGTCCCGAGGTAGGTGAGGCATGCAGTTCTCCTGCCTCATAGTGGAGGGCGCTCGTTCTTCCTGTGACTCAATGGCACCGCCGCTACCCTTCTTCCCTTTTTCTTCCCTTCTCGCTTGCGATACAGTGACAATAAAGGGGGAGCGCAGAGATGTACCTTTATCTCTTCATTGATTTCCCTTTTTACAGGATGAGTCAGCTTCCTGCTTCTTTTTCTTTCTGGAGGTCTCACTTCTTTCTCCATTTCTGCTTTTTTGGGGGTTTGGTGTGCGTGCGTGTGTGTGTGTGTGTGTGTGTGTCACGCACGTGTGTGTGTATGTATCTACTTTGGTGGAGATGAAATGGCTGCTGGTATTATTTGAGAAAAAGCTTTCGGGGGAAGGTGGAGAGGAAGAGAAGGAGGACGGAGGTGGCTTTTAGCGCTGATTTGTTTCCTCTCTTCTCTACCTCTCTCTTTCTCCCATTCTCTCCTTCCAGCTCTCTTTCATTTCTCTCTATCTCTCTCTCTTTCTCCCCTTTTCTCTTTCATCTCTTTCTTGCGTGTGCAAGCACAATACCCCAGGATCATGGTGGCGGGGACAGCAACTCCTTCCGCTGCCACCACTGAGAAGTGAATACCTGGCTGTGCTGCGGAGAAGAGCCACGCTGTGCAGGAGACTCCTTAGTGCTAGACTCAGGTCAGCGCGAGCCACGGTCCCCTTCATGTTGGCTCAGGAAGGAGGGGAATGGGACCGCGGCTCGCACTGACCTGAGTCTAGCGCTAAGGAGTCTCCTGCATAGAGAGGTATTCACTTCTCAGTGGCGGCAGCGGAAGGAGTCGCTGTGCCCACCGCCGTGATCCCGGCCCAGAAAAGTATTTTGTTTGCACACACAAGTAAGAGATGAAAAGAAAAGGGGAGAAAGAGAGAGAGAGAGAGCAATGAAAGAGAGCTGGAAGGAGAGAATGGGAGAGAGGGAAAAGAGAGGGAAACAAATTAGAGAGAGAAGGGGGAGAGGGAGAGAGAAATGAAAGAGAGATGAAGGGAGTGAATGAGAGAGAGAGAAAAGAGAGGGAAACAAATAGGGGGAAAGAAAGGAAGAGAAAAAAGAAAGAAAAGAAAGAAAAGAAAGAAACTTTCTCAGACCTATGACGAAAGCAATGGCAAGCTAGATCTCTTGCCAAGAAAACTTGCCAGAAGGCACAAATTGGAAGCAAGTCTGATTTTTTTAAAAAGAAAATAACAGAGATGGCAAAGAAATGCATCTGAAAATAAGATTATTTATAATTTTGGATAACGTATTATATTGTCAAACTGAAAAGGCTTTTGATACTTAATTGTCATCATCATCAACTCTCTCTCTCTCTTCTCCCCCTCCCTTGGAGGGACTGTCGTCCCTTGTGGAAAACACAACAAGGAACTCCTCGGCTCCTTGCCCCCCCCATCTCTTTTTTTGTTGTTGTTGGCCACTGGTAGGTCACCGCATATGGTTCTCGGCGATACACTCTTGCCCGCCACCCCTTCGAAACGCACAAGGACGGGACAAAACAGTGCGGATCCTTTTATTAAAACCCCCTGTATTACAAAGGCATTTTAATAAAAAGATTGTGATGACGTCAGTGCCTCACCAGCCATAAACCTCACCGCATATATATACATACTATTATATAAATAAAATACTATCAGCAAAAGGGGAGGAAGACTCGCCTTGTGGGTGAGCTCCACAGAAATCCAGGTTTGGGGGCATAGGAGCTCTGTTGAATATATCTGGCCATGAATTAAAAAAGAAATAAAAATGACACCATTGTGGGAGTTTTAGGCCTCCAAGACAAACTGAAGAGGAGGTTGAATTTTTTTTTCTGTGCCAGTTGACACAACTATGAAGGAAGTGTGAGATAGGGGTGGTTTTAACAGAGATTTGTTAGAAATATTACTCTTGTCCTGAGTCAAGGAATGTTTATCAATTTGCAGATTATACAAAGCTGGTATCAGCAGCCCAAGTAACACACCCATCGAAGGCAGAACTCTGAGGAAGGAACAGTTTATTGGACACATTCTATTGGCACAACTGGTGAAAACCGACCCTGAACGTTCCTGCAGTTTTCACCTATTTAAAAAGTGAAAGTTCCCCCTTCATGACTCCCAGGTCAAGAGTCACATTGTTCAATACTGGTGCTGGCAGGTTGCCTGGTTACTCCACTCCTCCTCTTCCCAGCCACCGGTTGAAATGACCTTGGTTCCCACAAGAAAACCTTTTGTTTTGACCGCCAACCTGAGCTATCTAAAATTCCCCCCATCCCTTTCTCCCACTCCACTTTGTAACAACCCTGAAGCCTCAAAGATGGCCTCAGCCAGGCTCACTTCAGGGTAGACAGCAGGGAGGAGAGGCTAACACTTGGGAGGAGGAGACAAAAAAGCATAAGCTAGAACAGGAGTCCCCAGCCCTTGGGCTGCAGACTGGTACAAGTCCGTGGCCTGTTAAAAACTGGACCATGCAAGTGGCAGGCGATCAAACAAAGCTTCATCTGCACATGCACAGGATCTAGGTTGCGGGCGAAACCTTTCCCCCCCCCCAAGTCCATGGAAAAATTATCTTCCACGAAACTGGTGCCAGAAAGATTGGGGACCTCCGGGGTTTTAAAAAACAGGCAAAAACAAATAGAATGAAATTAAATATTGTTCTGACCCAGCTCCCCAAACACGACAAACCCCTCTGTAGTTAAAGTAATGATTCCTTTATTAGGAGCAAAACGTTTCTCTCTCATTGCAGGCTAATAGGTCTGTCTGTCTGGAAGATGAATAGTTTTCTGCCACATTTATTCATCTCCACCACCTGCCTTTTATCCCTAGAGGTAGGGTGTGGCTATCAGTGGTGGCTCTTCTATCCCAAGGACTAGCCCATAGATTTCCATTCCTCTCCTCCCCTCTGCCTTTTGCGCATCCACACCTCAGGCACTGGACCCAGCTGTTCCTCCTCTTCCTCATCAGCCAACTCCAGACCTGGGGGATGTTGACTCTCCATCTGAGGGCTGATGGGCGGCCAAGGCTCCACCTTTCTCTCTCTCTCTGCCAGCTCCATTCACTCTTCCCCCTCGGAGCTCTCAGGTTGCCCTGATGCTGACCCTGACTCCCAAGCCTCCTTCTTCTCCTCTGATTAGTCTGCTGGAGCTGCCCGCAGCCCAGAGGCCATAATAATATGCAGAAATCTAAAGTCATGAGTCTAGGTAAGAAAAATGAAAGCAACAGGAATAAGATGGAGAAAATCTGGGTTGAGCAACATATGTGAGAAGAACTTGGATGTGCTACTGGATCACAACATGTCCCAACAGTCTAATGCAGCTGCAAAGAAGGCCAACAACACCTTGAGGAGCAGCAAGAAGTCTAGATTGAGGGAAGCCATTGTTCCAGAATGCAGAATAACAGAGTTGGAAGGGACCGTGGAGGTCTTCTAGTGCAAACGCCCGCTCAAGCAGGAGACCTTCTACTGTTCTAGACAAACGGCTGTCCAATATCTTAAAAACCTCCATTAGAAGAACTTCTTCCCAGGAAGAGCTGTCAATCAGTGAAAGAGGTTACTGCATGGAGTGTTTCTTTCTTTTCACTGGAGGTTTTTGAAAAGAGGCAGCACCTGAAGGCCAGCCAAGGAATAATGGATGGAACCCGAACAAGGAGAAATTCAACCTGGAAATAAGGAGGAATTTCCTTACAGTGAGAACAATCAACCAATGGAACAGAAGTTGCCTTTGGACGTTGTGGGAGCTTCATCACTGGAGGCTTTCAAGAAGAGACTGGACTGCCATCGGTCAGAAATGGCATAGGGTCTGCTGGGAGGGGGGTTGGACTAGCTGACCTACAAGGTCCCTTCCAACTCTGTTAATCTCTATCTATGATGTTATGATGAGGAGTTGGACTTTCTCATCTCTTTGGTGTAGATATAGATAAACATACATCTTTAAAATTAATAATAGTCTGCCATTTCTATAATCCCTTATAGTTCTAATTATCAAATCCCCAAATCATAATTTTATTTCCTTAATCTTCAAAAGTGGTTTCCAGATAGAAATCAATCCCAATCTTTTCTTTAACCAAACCTGCCAATATGCCATCTTATCAGTGTAACTGTCCATTCTTTCATCGTAGTATTTCTAAGTCCTACATTTGGGGGGCATAAAGGGCTGTTGCCACGTATAAAAATAATTTTCCGTAAGGTCATTCAATCTGTCTGTCCATTAACCCCAAAAGGAAAGTCTCTGGTTTCAACTATACATTTATTTTTCAAATCTTCTGAATCAGAATACATATTTGATCCCAATATTTTTAGCTTTCTCAACATGTCTACCAGAGATGAAATAATGCATCTTCAATTTGATTACATTTTCAACGAACCTTTGAAATCTCATTATACTTTTTTTGACAATTTATCCAGTGTCAAGGACTAATGATACATCATTTTACAAAGATTTCTTTTAAGATATAATTCAATGTGAATTTCAATCCTTTATTCTCCATATACTCTCATTGACCCAACTGTATATTTTTTTGCTTATTTTATCATACAGTCTTTAGCTTGTTCATCTTCTTTTTTCATTTTCAATAACAGCGTATATACATCTTAGTAATAATATGGTCATCACTTCTACACAATCCCATATCGAATTTAGTCTTATCATTTTCAAACTTACAGTGCTTCCTATCGAGTTTAAATCTTTCCATTAACAAAACATAAGAAAACCAATGGCCCATGGCCCATTACTTTCAAAACACTTACAAATGCATTTTCAACATTCTTTTTATGGGGTGCTAAACAGGTTTAACTTGTTTATTTAAGAAAGCCTGCCACATATGCAGCTGTAAGTGAAAAAGCAGAATATTTAAATCAGCCAAACATATTAAAAAGGGATGGGGCTTTGATTAGCTGGTCACAGCCATCATCTGGAACTTTCTCCATGTTCCTGAAGAAAATCTAAAGCTATGAAAAAGAGAGCAAATCATTTTGCATAGTTGCAGCTCATTTTGAAATGGATCCATCTTCTTTTTCTTTGACTAGATAGAATAGAATAGAATAATATGGAATATGGAAAATAGAATAGAATATAGAATAGAATAGAATGAAAAGAAGAATAGAATAGAATAGAATAGAATAACAGAGTTGGAAGGGACTTGGAGGTCTTCTAGTCCAACCCTCTGCCTAGGCAGGAAACTCTATACTGTTTCAGACAAATGGCTATCCAACATCTTCTTAAAAACTTACAGTGTTGGGACATTCACAACTTCTGGAGGCAAGTTGTTCCACTGGTTAATTGTTGTCACTGTCAGAAAATGTCTCCTTAGTTCTAAGTTGCTTTTCTCCTTGATTGGTTTCCATCCATTGTTTCTTGTTCTATCCTCAGGTGCCTTGGAGAATAGTTTAACTCCCTCTTCTTTGTGGCAACCCCTGAGATATTGGAACACTGCTATCATGTCTCCCCTTATATCATTAAACAAGATATAAGTTTGTAGAGATTCTCAGTCCTCCAGTCATGGTTGTCCCAAAAGTGCTTTTTCAGGAGGCAAGTGGACTTTCTAGGTTTTTTTTTCTTTTGAAGACGTTTCCTTTCTCATCCAAGGAGCTTCTTCAGCTCTGACAGGATGGGGGGGGGAATGGAAGGATTTATACTCCTTTAACTTTCCAGAGGAAAAAATTGCAGACTACAGGAACCATTTGCACCACTCAGGTGACCCTGAGGATACAGATAAACCTCCAAGTGCTTTAAGGACCCTCTAAAAGGATGCAAATGATCACCTGTCTGCAAGGAATATAAATCCTTGAATATAAAGTTGTACGATTAATTGAGCAATTTTTTTCCTGGGATCTTGCCCCACCCAAACTGAAAAGTTTCTCTGAAGTTAAATGACAATCCACCTCCCAGAAAATTAATCCCTTCCCGGCCTTTACTTTCTCCTGAAGCTTTCTCTGTCCCCGGTTACCAACAGATCAGATGAAGTTAAGGAAAGGAAGTGTAGTCCAAGCTCTTAAGTGAGGCTGCTGAAATCTAATCAGTGATTGATGAGGAATTCTGTATTTTTAAAAGGCTTGGGCTAATGTCTGCTCTGACAATAGAGAGAGACAAAGAGTGATCAGGCTTTCCTTAGCCCTGTCACTTGTAATCTAGACCCTTTGAGCTTCTGAAGGTCGTTTTGGGTAAAATGCATGCCAATAAGGACAGAGACAAATGAGCCAACATAATTAAAGTGCATTTACCAAGGATGTATCTGAGCAAATCTCTCTCCAAGTGGGCCTATGGATGTTTTGTTATCAGCTAGTATTCTATTAGTACTTATGCAGTTAGATAATACAATACAATAGCAGAGTTGGAAGGGACCTTGGAGGTCTTCTAGTCCAACCCCCCTGCCTAGGCAGGAAACCCTATACCGTTTCAGACAAATGGCTATCCAACATCTTCTTAAAGACTTCCAGTATTGGGGCATTCACAACTTCTGGAGGCAAGCTGTTCCACTGATTAATTGTTCTAACTGTCAGGAAATTTCTCCTCAGTTCTAAGTTGCTTCTCTCCCTGATTAGTTTCTACCCATTCCTTCTTGTCCTGCCCTCAGGTGCTTTGGAGAATAGCTTGACTCCCTCTTCTTTGTGGCAACCCCTGAGATATTGGAACACTGCTATCATGTCTCCCCTAGTCCTTCTTTCTATTAAACTAGACATACCCAGTTCCTGCAACCGTTCTTCATATGTTTTAGTCTCCAGTCCCCTAATCATCTTTGTTGCTCTTCTCTGCACTCTTTCTAGAGTCTCCACATCTTTTCTACATCGGGGTGACCAAAACTGAATTCAGTATTCCAAGTGTGGCCTTACCAAGGCCTTATAAAGTGGGATAAAAGATTATTTGCTTTTAAAGTTGTTTGAAAAAAGTGAAATTTCCAGGCGGGGGAGATGTTGCTATATGTACCATCTTTTTCGGAGTATAAGATGCACCTTTTTCCCTCAGACAAGAGGGTAAATATCTGGGTATGTCTTATACACTGAATACAGCATTTTTGTCCTCCTGAAACCCTGCCCCCTTTGCGAAAATGGGTGTGCATAGCCTTTATAGAGTGCTCCTGGGGGCTGGGGAAGGCAAAAAGGAGCCAAAATCGGGCCATTTCTTTGCTCATTTTGGCCCCCACGGCCCCCAGGAGCACTCTAGAAGCCTCCTAAAGGCTATGCATTCCTTTTTTGACAAAAAATGGGCCCGTTTTCACAAAAAAGTGGCTGTTTTGGAGAGGTCTGCGGAGTACAAAAACTTTTTTTAAATTTGCCTCTTCAAAATCTTGGTGCGTCTTATACTCCTAAAAATACAATACTTAGTGACAAGGCAACCAAAGGATGTGCAGCCTGCAGACTTCTTGGCTCCTCCATTTCCAAACCAAGGGGTATCTGCTCAGAGCCTTTTTCAAGAAAGGTGAAGGCTGAGTCCTACTTTTGGGAACTTAATGGAGGAATCCCCCCCACCCCCCCACCCCCACCCCACCCAATGGAAGAATCTGGGGGAATTGCACATTTCCTTTCACTGCCTGCAAAAATAATAGAGGAAAATCCTCTGTACCTATCGTTAAGTAAACAGCCAGCATCACTCAAAAGTCACAAGGATTCAGATAACAGGTACTTATTATCATATATGGTGGACGTGCCCAAAGGCAAAAAAACATTTGGACAAATATACATATATGGTTAGAGAAAATGTTAAAGCAACATGTAGATTTAAAGCCATAAATATTTCTGTTAGGCATACTACCAGAAAAATATGAGAAATGTATATTTAATATTGCATGTTTTGACAGCAGCAAGAATTGTAGTTGCACAGCACTGGAAAACTCAGGAAACCTCTACAGAGGAAAATATGATTAAAAAAATACTAGAGTGTGCAGAAATGGATAGATTAACACTAAAGATAAAGGACAAGGAAGATACAGAATGTTTCTTAATATGGGATCGGTTTTATCAATGGTTAGATAATGAGAGGTGGAAGTTGAAAGATGATTAATATGTATAAAGAAATAAGATTACTATTATTGTTGTTGTTGTTGTTGTTATCATTTAAATTGACCTTTGACAATACACTGTTTATTAAGCACTAAGGTATGCTAAAGAAAAATGTATTTAAAATATTTTTTGAAGTCACAAGGATTCCGAATGTGCTAGCAAATTGGAAAGGGAGGAACAAGCATCCATGGGGAGGCACCAAAGTTTTCTCTTCAGTGCAAACCATTCAGTGGTGGTATTCAGCCGATTCGGATTGGTTTGGGCAAACTAGTAGTGGCGACCTGCAGTGCAGAGATGGTATTTGGCTGGTTCAGACCAATTTACTCGAACCAGTAGTAGAATTTGCATCCTCCAGGGCTCTATGCTGTCCTATTTAGCCATGTTTCCAAGTGGCACAAATGTATGCAAGCCACGCGCATGAGCAAACGCAATCACTCACAACCGGTGGTAAAATTATGTGAAACCCACCACTGAAACCGTGCCTTATAGGCAGGGCCTCCTTCGTTTGGGAGAAGAATATGGCAGTCATTCCTTGGGGCTTGGCTCCATCCCCTGGCATTGTCTGAAAGTGTGATCTCACCTATCAAAGCAGAGAGGTTTTCTCCTATTCCCGGCTTTTTAAAATGCTAATTTAATCAGAGGAAGTGAGAAACAATACTCCAGTATTGCTTGAGAGGTGCATGCAACAGATTGGTTGATTCATTTTTCAGAAAGTCAGAAATGAGACACGGGGGAATTGAGATGTCTTCAAATGACCTTCCTGGATTGGTACCCCACCCCATCCCCAGGGCCCAAGGGCCTGCCACTGAGTTATGGTACAAAAATGGCTTGGTGCCAACTCATAAAGTTGCCATGGTGAGGAAAGGGGGTGAGCGCATTCCACGCATACTTTCGGCTAGAGTCGGATCTCAGATTACTACCATAGGCTTGGGAGGGGTGCACCTCATTGGGGAATGTGATTTATGGCACAGACTGAGGGGAGGGGAGGAACAGGGGTAAAGTTCAGCTATAATTCAAATGAGGCTCAGATCTGACTGCAATAAGATATTGCCAAAATGGTGCTCCTAATAAATGACTGGTTTTCTTTTGACACTTGGCTCAAGACTCATGAATCAATTAGGGCATCTTTCAGAAACCTGACACTTGGTTTTCAACAGTAGCATTTGGGGTGAAAGAATTAGGAATGGGAATGGGAGGCACACCATTCCACTGCACCAGCGGTGTGTCTCACATTTTGTTCCCACCAATTTGCTGCACGAACGCCCGCTTCACACCCCTTCCACGCATGCATCCAGCCTTCTGTGCATGTGCTTTGCTGTCATGCATGCCTTCTGCACATGCGCCTGGCCTCAAAAACAAGCCTAAATAGGATGGCATAGAGCTAAATAGGGGAGGGTGGGCAGGCCCACCCATGATTTCCACTACCAGTTTGGGCAAACCAGTCTGAACCGGCTGAATACCACCTCTGCACTGCACCTTTCAAACACCATCAGACTTACCCTCCCGTATCCCCGCCTCCACTCAAAAAACAGTGCGATTTAGAGAAATTTAAGAGTTGGGATGGACATTTTTTTCATCACCACCTCCTGCTCCCTTCCCTATCATTAAACCTCAAGGAAGGTGAAAAAGTTCCCAAAGGCATCAACAACTCCTTCTTGTGACATGCTGCTCATAAAACCCCCTCAAATTTGTCTCATCCCCTCCATAAGCAATAGCAATAGCCCTTAGACCTATATACCATTTCACAGTGTTTTACAGCCTCTCTAAGCAGTTTTACACAGTCAGCCTCTTGCTCCCAACAATCTGGCTCCTCATTTTGCGAACCTCGGAAGGATGGAAGGATGAGTCTACCATGAGCAGGTCAGAATCGAACTGCTAGCAGGGCAGAATTAGCTTGCAATGTTGCATTCTAACCATTGCACTCCATGGAAGGGAGAGGTGAAGCAGTGATGGGGTGTCCCAGAGAGGAAGGGGTGAAGGGGTGAAGCTATTCTCCAAAGCATCTGAAGGCCAAGCAAGGAATAATGGATGGAAACTGAACAAGGAGAGATTCAACCTGGAAATAAGGAGGCATTTCCTGACACTGAGAACAATCAACCCATGGAACAGAAGTTGCCTTCAGAAGTTATGGGAGCTTCCTCCCTGGAAGCTTTCAAGAAGAGACTGGACTAACACTGACTCTGAATCTGTCAGAAATGGTGTAGGGTCTCCTGCGTGGGCAGGCAGTTGGACTAGATGACCTACAAACAGTGGTGGGATTCAGCCGGTTCAAGCCAGTTCGGGCGAACTGGTTGTTAAATTGCTGGCTGGCCTCACCCTTTCCTGCCCAATCATTTCCAGGAGGCCCCACATGCCCTGTTTTGGCTCCCAAGTAAGTGTACTAGGCCCAAAACAGGGCACAGGAGGATGACGTCCCCTCTGCAGCCTCTTTTTGCTCCCAGGGGGCTGCAAGAGCCCAAGTGCTGCCTGTCACATCCCCAGGCCATGGCCACGCCCACCCAGCCAGTCATTAGGGCAGAGAACCGGTTGTTAAATTATTTGAATCCCACCACTGCCTACAGGGTCCCTTCCAACTCTGTTAATCTATAAACATATTTCTAAAGTGACTTGGACTCTTTAAACAGGGGTGTCCAAACTTGGGAACTTTGAGACTTGTGGACTGGCTGGGGAATTCTGGGAGTTGAAGTCCACAAGTCTTAAAGTTCCCAAACTTGGACACTCCTGCTTTAAAGCATGTTTTCTAAGGAAAGCAATTCACCCTCTCTGGAGGTGGATGTACTGACAAGGCCAGTGACAATCGCCCTTTCTTCTCTTTTTGAGCTGACCTTGGTAGGCAGTTCTTTCTCGTCGGGTTCTCATGTCTCCAACAATTTCATCGCCTCTAACCTCTGATGCAAAATCGTTCTCATATGCAAAGTTTCAGTGACATGGCTTATGAAAGTCGCACACTTTTTTTAGAGATGCCCCTGTGGAGTTCCATCTGCAAGCTACTTTAACACCACCTCCTTTTGCTGTCTTTCATTTCATCCCCAGAGAGCTTAATGGGAGAGAATCAAGGGGAATACGGCCGAGTAGAAGATCCCTGCTGATCTGAGGATTGAGTCTCTCTTCCCTCTCATCTGGGATCAATGGCCATGCTCCCTGGCACAGTGGTTAGACTGCAGGATGGTGGGCAAACTCTGCCCACAGCCAGCAGTTCAGTTCTCACTGGTTCAAGGTTGACTCAGGAGAAGATTTGGTGGCATAGTGGTTAGAAGGCAGTATTGCAGGTTGATTCTGCCCATTGGCAGGAGTTCAGTTCTGACTGGCTAAAGATTGACTTAGCTTTCCATCCTTCCGAGGTGAGTAAAATGAGGACCCAGATTCTTGGGGGCAAGAGGCTGACTCTGTAAATCACTAGAGCGGACTGTGATGCACTGTGCATGGTATATATCTAGTGCTCTTCCTTCCCTCCTTCCCTCCTTCCTTCCTTCCTGTGCACATCGGTTACAATGAAACATTACAGGCTAATTCTGCCCATTGCCAGCAGTTTGATCCTGACCCAGCCTTCCCTCCTTACGAGGTGGGTAAAATGAGGACCCAGATGGTTGGGGGCAAGAGGCTGACTCTGTAAACCCCTTAGAGAGGGCTGCAAAGCACTGTGAAGAGTTATATAAGACTAAGTGCTGTTGCTATTGCTAAATGACAGTTTTTTAAAAAAAATAGAAAACATATGTCTGCTAAGACTTTCATGTCTATTTTAAGTGCCTCAAGGTTTTGCTCCAGACGAGGTAGGCTTATTTAATTGGAGACAAAGTTTTGCCTTCTGCTTACGTATTGTTTTGATGTGCTCAGAGAAGTTCTGGTGGCGCAGTGGTTAGAACGCCGTAAGGTAAAGGTTCCCCTTGCACTTATTTGCTAGTCATTCCTGACTCTAGGGGGCGATGCTCATCTCCGTTTCTAAGCCAAAGAGCCACGCTATCGGAAGACGTCTCCATAGTCATGTGGCTGGTATGACTAAACGCTGAGGGTGCACGGAGCACCGTTATCTTCGTACCACAATGGTCCCCAATTTTTCTACTTGCATTTTTACATGCTTTCGAACTGCTAGGTTGGCAGAAGCCGAGATAAGTAATGGGAGCTCACTCTGTTATGTGGCACTAGGGATTTGAACCGCTGAACTGCCGATCTTCTGATCAACAAGCTCAGCATCTTAGCCATTGAGAAGGCAGTATTGCAGGCTAATCCTGCTTACTCTCAGGAGTTCAATCCTGACTGATTCAAGGTTGATTCAGTCTTCCATCCTTCCAAGGTGGATAAAATAAGGACCCAGATTGTTGGGGGCAAGAGGCTGACTCTGTAAACCATTTAGAAAGGGGTGTAAAGTACTATAAAGCGGTATATATGTCTAAGTGCCATTGCTATTGTCCTTCCATCCATCCATCCATCCATCCATCCATCCATCCATCCATCCATCCATCCATGGTGTACAGTGGTTAGAATGCAGTATTGCTGACAAACTCTGCTCACTGCCAGCAGTTCAATTCTGATCTGGTCAAGGTTGACTCAGCCTTCTGTCCTTCCAAGGTGGGTAAAATGAGGACTCAGATTGTTGGAGGCTGACTCTGTGAACCACACAGAGAGGGCTGTAAAAGTACTGTGCTTTTGCTATTAATGGTTTTTTTCTGTCCCAGCAGTGATCCAGTTACATTTGATAAGAGAAAAAGAGATTCTCGGTGTTAATTGTGGTATGTGTTACAAGTGGCATCTCTTGCCTGGCATTTTGCTAAAGGCTCGTGATTTTTCTTTCCAGAAAGGTTCATTTCACAGGCAATTTTAAAAGATGTCACCTCGTCCCTAGTTGATCTGTAAAGTGCATTTTTCCGGACATTTATTTATTCATTTATTGATGATTGAAGTTTCCCAGCGGTTTAGAATAAACAACAACTTTAGAATCAGGACATTAAAAACCTTTAAAACAGCAATTAAACAAGTGAAGCAAATAGAATTAATAATTAAAGGTAACAAATCCAGTGGTTAAATGCCTTAACAAAAAGATGAGTTTTTAAGGGTCTTTTTGGAAGCTAATAGGCTTCTCACAGCAAAGTAGGGAGGGTATTTTGATCCTTAAATACCAGTAGGTGAGTTCGCAGCAGTGGTTGGCTGGGGAATTCTGGGGGTTGAAGTGCTTATACATGTTGAAGCTGCCAAGTGTAAACACTAGAACTTTAGAATAGAATAGAGCTGGAAGGCACCCTGAAGGTCTTCTAGTCCAGCCCTCTGCTCAAGCAGGAGAACCTTTACCATTTTAGACAAGTGACTGCCCAGTCTCTTCTTAAAAGCCTCCAGTGATGGAGAGCCCATGATTTCTGGTAGCAAGCTTCTCCTTAATTCCAGGTTGCTTTTCTCCTTGATCAATTTCCATCCGTTGTTTCTTGTCCTGCCTTCCAGTGCTTTGGAGAATATTTTGACCCCCTCTTCTTTGTGGCAGGCCGTCAAATATTGGAATATTTCTATCATGTCATGCCTAGTCCTACTTTTCTCTAGACTAGCCAAACCCAAAACCTGCAGCCATTCTTCATGTTTTTTAGTCTCCAGGCCTTTGATCATCTTAGTTGCTCTTCTCTGAACTTTTTCCAAAGTCTCAACGTCTTTTTTGTAGTATAGTGACCAAAACTGCTTGCAGTATTCCAGGTGTGGCTTTACTAAGGGTTTTATAAAGCGGTACTGTTACTTCACATGATCTTGATTCTATGCCTCTGTTTATACAACCCAGGATGGTATTAGCTTTTTTGGCTACTGCCGCACATATGCAAGTGGTCATCCACTAGCACTCCAAGGTCCCTCTCTCAGTGACTGTTTTTGAGCCAGGCCTCATCTAATCTGTACTTATATCTTTTGTTTTTTCTTGCCTAAATGTAAAACTTGTTTTTATCCATATTACAGTTGGATAGGGCCCATTGTTCATTGTTCAAACTAGAGAAAGCAGAAGCAAAATGACAGCTAAAGAGGAATTCAGTTGAAATACAGAGGACCAGGGGAGATACGATAGCAGTCTTCCAATATTTGAAGGGCTGCCACAGAGAGGAGGGGATCAACCTATTTTCCAAAACAGCTAAAGTCAGACAAGGAATAACAAATGGAAACTGAACAAGGAGATATTCAACCTGGAAGTAAGGAGGAATTTCCTGACAGTGAGGGCAATCAACTGATGGAACAGAAGTTGCCTTCGGAAGTTGTGGGAGCTTCATCCCTGGAAGCTTTCAAGAAGAGACTGGACTGCCACCTATCAGAAATGGTGTAGGGTCTCCTGCTTGGGCGGAGGGCTGGACTAGATGACCTACAAGGTCCCTTCCAACTCAGTTAATCTGAAATCTTTCACACTCTATGTGTGTCCTCAGCTGAATCTGTTTTGGAACTGAAATTGGAGAACTCAATCCATGCTGCCTTTTCTATTGACTTGTTCTCCAGTTGTGCAATGTTTGAACTAAACTCATTAAATTTTATATCCAGGAATGGTTTGTATAAACAAACATACCCTTCTGCTCGTAGACATCTCCTTAGTGCCCACAGGAACTTTGCTGTGCCCAAATCTTAAGAGTTATCTAATTAAAATAAAAGAAATAGGAAGATGGACTCTTGCCAAACACCAGCTCCCATTTATTTTCAGTCATCCTTTGGGCCTTTCAGAAATCTGACGGAGATGCTGGAGAACTTTTTAGGGACTAGAGATAGTCAAGAGATATTTTCAGTCAAGTGGCCATGTCTGTGACTTCCAATAAAGGAGAATGTTGTAGCTCAGGGTTAAAATGAGGAGTTCTTGGTGCACTCCGAGTTTAGTGGTTTTCTTGCAGACGTTTCATTACCTAACTAGGTAACATCATCAGTGCTTTGTGAGGAAGAAGAGGACTGTGGAGTCCTTGGTGCTCTCTGTGCTTGCTGTTTTTTTGCAGATGTTTTATTACCCTGATTAGATAACATCTTCCGTGCTAGAAGAGATGGGTTTTGTTGAAAGGAGGAGGAGGAAGAGGACTGTGGGTCCTTGGTGCTCTCTGAGCTTGGTGGTTTTCTTGCAGACATTTCATTACCCTAACTAGGTAGCAACATCAGTGCTACAAGGGAGTGGGGTTTTCTGTCCATTTATATTCTGGTGTCTTGCCTATCTGTGTGTGGCAGGGAGGTCTAAGAGATTCTTTGGTTGGGCTGTTTACTTATGCTTAGTTTCTTGATTGGGGTATTGCAGACTTGATTGTTGGTCTCAAATTAACCTTGGAGTTAAACTGTGCTGATCTGGGTGCTGATTATTGGTCAAGAGGTGTTGGAGTCTTTTTGTTCCCTTTTGGACTGATTGATTATCTCTTTTGCATAGTCTGTAGTTGTTGTTAATGTCTATGTGTCTGTTGATGTGATTTGCCCATTTTCTTCAGGTATTCATTTTCTTTGTCTGTCATGGAGATCTCAATATCCTGGTTGTTGGAAGAAATGTCCATCTGGGGTCAGTTCCAGTGGGGAGAAATACACTGGAAACATGGAGGCTATTAGGGAAGATGGTTTAATGGTTGTCAGGACCACATGGTTTAAGGCCCTGGGGATAAAAAGGGAAGAGATGCTGAGAATGCCTGGGTTTTATACCCTTTCTGGGCTTTTGAATTTGAGCTTGTATTCTGATTGGTTGTCAGACTCCCATGGGGCCATGCAGGGGGCAACTCTGTAGGCTATCCTGAGTCCCAAGTTTGGTTGAGCCTTGCTGAGTGATGATGTAATGAAAGGCCTTCCTACTATGGCTCTGTCTGAAGGAGGTAGATCTTTGTTAAGTAGAATAAACTGATCCAGGCCTTAATGGCCGATTGACAAAGTGGGAGGATGAGCTTCTGCCTCCCTTTTAGGGGAAAGATTCTGCACTTTTAATATTCCCTAAAATATCTCATTTTTCTAGGAGGGTGTGTGTGTGCTAACTTCTTACACAGTTGAGCCTTTGCCCCAAAAGATGTCATCCCCCCCCCCCATTAGTGTCTCTCCCACCCCCATGTCTTCTGAAATCAGGTCCAGGGAGAGAATCTCTAGGGATGGCTGGGAAACCCCAGACATTGGATCCAATTTCAGGATGCTGTTAGGCTCTTTGTCCCTTGTTGGGTTAAGGAATCAAGCCGGATACTTTTCATTCTTGCTTGCAAATAGCTCCCCGAGCCGGCAGACACGGTGATGAGTTAGGGGTCGTTTACTCCCTAATTAAGGTTATAATTCTTTACATGTTCCCAGCACAGTAGCTCTTGAGCAAATGAGTTAGAAAGTAATTAATTTCAGAAGCATCCTCCTCTGCCTTTCTCCATTTCTTGAATTGCAATGAGCAGAGAGGGAAATGGTGTGGGAGGGAGTTTGTGTACACAAACGCCTACACACGGACACAAACACACCGGACAACCCGTGCCCTGGTGGGTCATCATCTCAGAGATATTTCCTTAAGCTACACAGAGAAACAGGATACCCAAGCCTTTGGCAGAAAAGTGTTGGCAGTGGCACCGATGCCCAATTTCCTGCCCCCTTCCCCATGGAGTTTTCTTGGGGGAAGCTGGCAAGGAGGATTAGAAATGGCTGTCGCCTGACCACAATTAACCGTCACATTGTGGCAGCATAGCAGAACCAGAGCAGTCATAATTTTGCCAAATATCAAGCCCAGAAGAGTTGTGGGTTGTTCTGACCCAGCCTTAGCAGAACCAAGAAAATGCCCTCTTTATTTATCTCCTGGGAATTAATGGCATTCACACCAGTGGTGGGATTCAAACTTTTTTACTGCCAGTTCCGTGGGCGTGGCTTTGTGGGTGTGATGTGGCTTGGTGAGCGTGGCAGGGGAAGGATACTACAAAATCCCCATTCCCTCCCCACCCCACTAACCTCCTTTCCAGCTCCATTCTCCTGTTCAGGGCAACAAAAGAAGATTGGCTGGGAGGCCGTGGGGTGGAGCCAGCCTATTTGCCAGTTCTCCAAACTACTCAAAATTTCCGCTACCGGTTCTTTAGAACCTGTCAGAACTGGCTGAATACCACCTCTGATTCACATCCTGAAAAGTCCAGGCAATAGTCCTTCAAAAAGTTAACTGCAGTAACAGATCTTATCAAGTTCCTTGTGAGCAAGGCCCAGCCTAAAGGCTGCAAGTTAAGTTCTGGCAAGCAGTCTTTGTTGCACGAAGCACAATGAGCAAAATCTTTACGATTACAAACTGTTGTCTCCTATGACAGTGACTCCCCTTTCCTTCTATTTATTCCCCAGCCAGGGAGGGGCCATTTAGCATCCATGTGTGCTTTGCTTCCCGAGTCGACTCCTTGTCCTCCATTGTTCTCCTCTCCTAACAGCTCTGCACATATGCGCATCTGGAACAGGCCCCCAGCTATTCTTCCTTCCCAACTTATCTCAACCTCCAAAGGCAGCTGCCTTTCTGGTGGCTGGGAAATGTCGAAAGGCCCTGGCTCTATCTCTGCATCCATCGCAGAGCATCCGTCAGAGCCTTCCCCAGACTTCAGAATTGGGCCAAGTTCCTCCCGAACCTCCTCATCATCTGAGTCTGCCGCCAGCTCTGCTGGCAGTTGGTGGACCACAAAATGGGCCCTGTACCTTGGAAGGTACATTGATTCAAACATTGTTGCCCACTAAACACCTTTTCACCCATTGAAGGCTACAAACAATCAGATGTGGCTGTGCATATATGAATGCATGCATGTATTTTATATATATCATTATCTTTTAACAACCCCATAATCCTTTACAGGACGGAATCTGGGTAACTGATTGAAGCTGAGTGTTTACTGGCCGGATGCCCTTCGTGTTGCCAATGCAGAGTTTTGTTCGGCAGAGATATTCTCAATGTGCCCAGAGAGAGAAATATCTGCCTCTACCTAGCATCAAACTCACAGCCTTGTGATTGTGAGGCGAGAGCTCCACCTCTAGGCCATCGCACCACTCATTATGTATTATATATATATATAATGGGCATGAAATCTGGGTTAGAATGGGACACTGAGGCTGTAAAATGGCAGATGAGAAGCCCAGTGCTATTGTTATATATTATCCAGGTTACTATTACTATTCTTGGTCTCGTTCTTGTGTTTGAGATCTTGAAGAGACTGTGACCCCCTAGGGCAGGGTTGGGGAACGATGGTCTCTTTATGATTTGTGGACTTCAACTCCCAGAATTCCTGAGCCAGCCAGGAATGCTCGCTCAAGAATTCTGGGAGTTGAAGTCCACAAATCATAAAGGCCCCATTATTCCCCACCCTCTGCTAGGGGCTTCCATAGCTCAAGGGAGCCTTTATACCAACATATTTTGTGGACAGTGTAATGGCTGGGTCAATACATTTTTTACACAGTGTTATCAATACTAATAAAATTACATATGCATAGTTTTATCTTCCAACTTCTAACCTTAATGTGCTCAGTATAGTTATAAAATATTCTTTTACATATCAATATGTATAATACTATTTTCTCAATTTATACTCCCCCCCCCAATTTGGGGTTCTTCCATATTCAGCTCTTTATCTTTAAACAGTTACATTTCTTCATACAATGTGTTTATTGATCCCTGTTAGTTCACCAATATTTTGAATATTACTCAAATTCCACCAAATTTCCAGTATCTCAGTTTTTTTAACACCAGTAAAACCAATTATTAATAAAATTTGATCGGTCCCAGGATTAAATCTCTAAGTCCCCTGAATTTGTAGTCCTTGAAAGCTGTAAATGCCAATATATTTTACACCCTGTTAATCATAATGAAACATTTACATGTATGCTTAATCACATTCTTCCACCTCCTAACCGTAGCATATTTGTGGATATAATAAATTCTATTATATATCTATATATATGTTACTGTTTTCCCAATTTATACTTTCTATTTATTTCTATTAGTTTTTAATAGAGTCGAGGTGGTGCAGTGGTTAGTGTGCAGTACTGCAGGCTACTTCTGCTGCCTGCTAGCTGCAGTTCAAATCCCACCAGGCTCAAGGTTGACTCAGCCTTCCATTCTTTCGAGGTCGGTAAAATGAGGATCCAGATTGTTCAGAGCAAGAAGCTGACTCTGTAAACCGTTTAGAGGGGGCTGTAAAGCACTGTGAAGCGGTACATAATTCTGCTATTCCGAGTGCCCTTCCTTCCCTCCCTTCCTCCTTCCTTCCTTCCATCCATCCATGGTGCTCAGTGCTTAGAATGCAATATTGCAGGCAAACTCTGCCCACTGCCAGCAGTTTGATCCTGACTGGCTCAAGGTTGACTCAGCCTTCCCTCCTTCTGAGGTGGGTAAAATGAGGACCCAGATTGTTGGGGGCAAGAGGCTGACTCTGTAAACTGCTTAGAGTGGGCTGGAAAGCACTTTAAAGTGGTATATGTCTATATAAGGCAATTCATCCTATGGCTCTACCTGAAGGAGGAAGATCTTTGTTATGTAGAATAGACTGGCTCAGGCCTTAATGGCCAATTGACAAGGCAGATGAGTTTCTGCCTCCTTATTAGGGGAAATATTCTGCCGTTTTAATATTTCCTAAAATATCTCATTTTTCTAGGAGAGGGATGGGTGCTAACTTCCTACAATGGTAAAAAAGAAAATATGAGAACCAGGCTACATCCACAGTATTCTTGAGTCAGGGAGTTTTCCAGTGAAGAGACTCTGCTTCTAATTTTTCTAGCACACGAGACTTCATAGAGACACAGAACATCTTTGCCTGGGGTAAGATAAGGTAGATTTAATGCCTCTGAATCCCCCTGTGAGTTTTTCATGCAGGTCCCTTGAAATATAGTGCAAAGGAGTGGTATAAACAGAGGCATGGAATCAAAATCACGTGAAACATTAGTACCGCTTTATAAAGCCTTAGTTAAGGCCACACCTGGAATGCTGCATCCAGTTTTGGTCACCACGTCGCCAAAAAGGCCTGGAGACTAAAACATACGAAGGAGAGTTATAGGAATTGAGTTTGGTCATATGGTATAGTCTCAAATTCTGGAATGCTGCTATCAGCGTTCCCCCTAATTCTTCTTTTCTTTAGATGGGCCAAATCCAAATCCTGCAGCCATTCTTCGTATGTTTTAGTCTCCAGGCCTTTGATCATCTTAGTTGCTCTTCTCTGAACTTTTTCCAAAGTCTCATGATCTTTTTTGTTTTCAGATCACTTTTCCCCCCTCCGTTTTCTGATCACTGAGATAAAGGCTGTCCCTCTGTTAGTTCTAACCCCACACTATTTGCTTGTTTGTCTTTATTCCACCTTTATGACTTCGCATAGGCAACTCAAGGCTACAAACAGACTGAATGTTCCTTCCTCCTATTTTCTCCGTAGCAACCACCTTGCAAGGAGGGTTGAGCCAAGAAAGAGGGAGATTCACCCACCCAGATTTCATGTCTAAGATAGATAAACTGGCTCTCTAATAAACATTTGGGTCTTCCTTTGCAATACCCCCCAAGGTGGCATCTGGTCAGTGGTGGGATGCTGCCGGTTTAACAACCAGTTAGGGGTGAGCATGCACTTTGTGTGCACATGCAGTGCTGAAAATGGAGCATTTAGAAGCTCAGCTGCTTCCCTTCCAAGTCAGCAACAGTGCCGTGTTTCCCCGAAAATAAGACAGGGTTTTATTTTCTTTTGACCCCCGAAATAAGCACTTGGCCTTATTTTGGGGGATGTCTTATTATTTTCGAGGTGCAGGAGGTGGTGAGTGTGGTTACTTCATGGCTGCAGCAGTGTTGCAATATTTTCGGGGAAGAGCTTATTTTAGTGCATGCGTTCAAAAGCCCAATTGGGCTTATTATCCGGGGAGGTCTTATTTTCAGGGAAAAGGGGTAAGTAAAACAGCTGGGATGGAATCAGCTGTGCCACGCAATTGAGATGAGCTAGAAAGCAGGAAATGAAGGACAGGGTAGGGGGGTGTGGGTAGGCGGGGACAGCTGATCATCGGAGCTACCGGTTCACCCGATCCGGTCCAAATCCGCTGAATATCACCTCTGCATTTGATGCCTAGTTCTTTTTCATCCTTTTAAATCTTACAGCCTAGCTTTTCTTCATGAAAAAAAATGCAGTTCTATGTTCTTTAGAAATAAACAAGTCTCCCCTTTTCTAACTGTATCTTTAACTTGTTTTTATTGCATTTAATACTGCATCTTTCTACATGGGCTAAAATAAGTCCCCCTTTTTCAAACGATGTTCCTTTTAACTTGTTTTCATTCTGATTTAAATGGACTTAAAGCCATTTTTGTTGAACTTCACTCCTTGTGGTTGTTGTCGGTGTGAAGGCTTAGCGGTCTTTGAAAATGATTTCCAAGAATTTTTTCTCCGCTGCTTTCATCAGCCTAACTATTCCTGGCTTCTCGGACATCTGAACCAAGATTCATGGTGGCTTTAAGTGACACTTTAAGTTTAATAAGCAGCTTAACTTTAATGAAGATGGCTGCTAGCTGTTAGAGAAGGGACTCTACCATGAAAGATTGATACCCACTCCTGCCTCACTTGGCCACCATATTATGAAACAAATGGAAGTATACCAAACTTTTCCCAGGAGAATTTCATCAAAACGTTCCTCTCCTTTGAAAAGACATTTAAGGCAAAGTGTGATACCAACAGGCTAGCCCGGCAGGTCTTTGTTAGAGTTCTGGATCTCACTTCTGCTGTGGACATCAAATTAACAGATCAACAGAGTTGGAAGGGACCTTATAGGTCATCTAGTCCAACCCCCCACCCAAACAGGAGATCCTACACCAGTGATGGCTAACCTTTTCATCACCATGTGGCAAAAGCGTACATTTGCAATATCATGCGCACACAAACCCACAATGCAATGTACACACAATGCTCCCTGACCCCTTGTGCATGTGTATGCAACACCTCCTTTGTGATCCCCCATCTCCACATGTGCCCCCAGCACATGCGCAGCAGGGACTCAAAAACCAGCTGGCCGAGAGGCGCATGTATATGTGCGCTAGAGCTGAGCTGGGGCAATGGCTGGCATGCCTGCAGAGAGGGCTCTGTGTGCCACCTATGGCATGCGTGCCTTAGGTTAACCATCATGGCCCTACACCATTTCTGACAGATGGCAGCCCAATCTCTTTTTGAATGTCTCAAGTGATGGAGCTCCCACAACTTCTGAAGGCAACTTCTGGTCCATGGGTTGATGGTTCTCACTATCAGAAAATTCTTCCTTATTTCTAGGTTGAATCTCTCCTTGATCATTTTCCATCCATTGTTCCTTGTCCGGCTTTCGGATGTTCTGGAAAATAGCTTGACCCCCTCCTCTCTGTGGCAGCCCCTCAAATATTGGAAGATGCTCTCCTATCTCCCCTGGTCCTTCTCTTCACTAGACTAGCCAGGCCCAGTTCCTGCAACCGTTCATTGTATGTTTTAGCCTCCAGTCCCCTCATCATCTTGTTCTTCTCTGCATTTTTTCTAGAGTCTCAACATCTTTTTTAGTGTGGTGACCAAAATTGGATGCTGTACTCTAGTTGTGGTCTTACTAAGGCTTTACAGAGTGGTATTAGTACCTCACTTGATCTTTATTGTATCCCTCTGTTAATGCAGTTTAGGATTGTGTTGACTTTTTTGGCTGCCGCTGCACACGGCTGGTTCCTATTTAGCTGGTTGTCCACTAAGACTCCAAGATCCCTGTCACAGTCACTGCTATTAAGCCTGGTTTCACCCAGTCTATATGTGTCCTTTTGGCTTTTCTTGCCTAAGTGTAAGACTTTACCTTTTTCTACATTGAACTTGGGTGAAGTTCATCCAAGTTCTCAAATGATGCACACCACGATGGTTTGAAATACAGGTAGTTGTAACTGCAGTCACTAAACAAACTGTTGTTAATAAAGGACTATCCGTATAATGACTTGGAACCCAAAAATGTGTGTCTGCCACTTGTCCTCTTCCACATTTCTGGGATACAGTTAACCTCTTACCCTGCAGATGCTTTTTCCAGAATCATTTATTCCCATTCAGATTTGGGCATCTTCTCTCCCCGATATATGCTCCTTGTGCTCATCAGGAGAAACGGGCATAGTTTATTAACTTAGTAACTTTGACACTGGCAGAGTTTTGAGACCACCTGCAGGAAGAAGGGAATATGTTCAGAAATAACAGATCGGTTGGTACCCAATATATGAGCTCACAGGCTCAGACACATTCTCCATCCTTTGCACACTGCTAAATCATTAATAATTTTATTAGCAGTGAGAAAATCAAATCTGGATTGCCTCTGATTTCAGTCACTCTCATTAAATGTACTTTGTCATTATGGACCTCTGGGAGAAAATTGGTGTGTGTGTGTGTGTGTGTGTGTGTGTGTGTGTGTGTACAGCAAGACAGCACTTCCCAGTCACACCAAGCCATAGAACCAGTTGTTCTAAACTGCAGCAAGACAGGGAATAAAGGCAGTTTGATTTCAGGGAGAGGAATGAAGCTAGACTGCGATTGTCTGTTAAAGGGACGGACTCCCAGGGCTGCCCTACACACATTGTATAGTTTGTGTCAACCCTGACATGACTGAAGCCATTTTTGACTGCTTCAATGTTGCCACAGCGAGGGATAGGGAGCTGAGGGATAGGGAGGGGGGAATTGAGATAGACATACAGCCAAAACAACATATTTTCTCTTGGAAACCAAGGTCATTCTCACACCTCGTCAGAAGAAGGAGGAGTTATGACACCCGGCTGCCAGTCCATTCTGTGATTGGGCCATGTGACTAATTGTTTTGAGAAAGTGGGAAAACTTTTACTTTTAATTAGGTGAAAACCATGGGAGAACTTAGAGTCAGTTTTCACCAGATATGTGCCAATATGATCATTTCAAATAAAAGTATCCTTTGAGGAATCTCTGTGCCTCAGAGTCTTGCTTGCTTTGGATTTATTACTTGGAACCTTGACAGTTTGGGCTCTGCATGTGTGAGGAACATAACCATTGCTGTTAGAAAAGAGAAGATGCAATGGTAGTGTAGCATCATCCTAAATTTAGACTGAGTGTAATGGAATGGAATGTAAAGTAAAGGTAAAGGTTCCCCTCGCACATATGTGCTAGTCGTTCCTGACTCTAGAGGGTGGTGCTCATCTCCCTTTCAAAGCCAAAGATCCAGCGCTGTCCGAAGACATCTCTGTGGTCATGTGGCCGGCATGACTAAACGCCGAAGAAACATGGAATGCTGTTACCTTCCCACCAAAGGTGGTCCCTATTTTTCTACTTGTATTTTTACATGCTTTCGAAGTGCTAGGTTGGCAGAAGCTGGGATAAGTAATGGGAGCTCACTCCATTATGCGGTGCTAGGGATTCGAACCGCCAAACTTCCGACCTTTCTGACTGACAAGCTCAGCATCTTAACCACTGAGCCACCACGTCCCTAAATGGAATGTAGTTGTCATGAATCCGCCCCCGTACCCTTCTCCAGAGATGAGTTCAGAGGAGAAGGGTGAGTTTGAGTCTGCAGGGGAATCTGCAGGGGAATCTGCAGGGCTCAGAGAAGACTAGCCTGATGGAGCAGCCTAAGATAGATCCATTAGACCAGCAACAGCAGCAAGTTGGCCAGGAGGCTCCAGCGAAAACCAGGAGCAGCTGCCACCGTTAGCAAAGAGGAGGAGGTGGAGTCCGCACCATCTCTTAATCCAAGGTCACATAGGGCGGGGAGGTTGTCACCTGCATGGGGTTTGTAGCCATCCATATGCTGATAATACCAGCAGCTCATCTCCTTTCCGGGGTGAACATTTGACTGGCAGAGGTCAGTCTTCTGTTAAACCTCGTCCATGTACCTAAAACTGCACCCAGGAGGAGCAATTTCTGGGAGTAACTTCTATTAAGATTCCCTTTTGGGTTTGAAAGGATAGCTAAAGTCCACTAAAGAGAGGATTACTTATCCACCCCTAATAAGTGAATGAAGTGCAAGAACCTGACACCCATCCCTGAAAATGTCACTGATGGTTTCTTCGGGGGGGGGGAGGGTGGAGAACCAGCAAAATGCAATTTATTTTCCATCAAGTAAATGAGTTCAGCTGAGAAAATAGTGCCGTTGGGGTCCCAAGTAACACCCCTAACGAAAGAAGGCTCTGAGGCTTGAGTTTCCTCAAAGTTCCATTTTATTAGAGATCTCATGTTGGCACATCTGGGAAAACCCGAATCTGAAACCTTCCAGGTTTTCCGCACCCAAATGAAAGTACAAGTTCCTGCCCAGCACCCACATGTCCATCCCATGGTCCAATCAGGCCCCGTCCCAACTGGAGATGCCTCCCAGTCACACTATTGCAGCTGCAGGGCAAGGTGTCCTTGACTCTCTGAGAAAGGAATGTTATTTTGACTATGTATCTCCCATACTCCTTACAATCCCCCCTCCCATTTTCCCACAGCATTGAATGTGGCAGGCCTGAAGGCCCAATGCAAAAAAGATGGCTTTCAGGCCTGACAAGTGCAGAATAACTTTTAGTTTAGCACTTGATATCCCCCAGCTGCTCTCCTGTGTGCATTCACACATACACAATTGTAAAAGCCCACCGGTTGAAATCCCCTTGGCCTTTGCTCCTTTGGACCCATCCAACTCAGGAAGAGACAGTCTGGTATAGTGGTTAAAGAGTTGGGCTACCAGGAGGAGAGCCAGGTTATGGAGCCTGACTCTCTCTCTCAGCCCATCCTACCTCACATGTTTTAGCCATAATGCGAGAACAAATTCTCATGGAAGCTGCCTTGAGCTCCAGGGAGAAGGCAGGATGGAAAGCTAACCAGCTAGAAGGGGTGGAGCCTCTCATCGTCTACTGTCACCGAGAATGGTCTGTGCTGTTCCTTTGCTGGTTTCTCCTGCTGTGGACTCCAAGGGGGTCGAAAAGCCCCTCGGTAGGATTGATGAAGCTAAGGAGTAATGCTCTGTGAGGTCAAAGGAGAGATTGAAACTTCCTGACAAACACCAGAGCTGATGGGAAGAAGAGGCAGACTAAGATAGGGGACACAAAGATGAGAGAGACAATGGTGCTGGAGTGAAGCTGGTGGACAGGGTGGGGCTGCGTGAGAAGAATGCATTTATTTGAATTCTCAAATCCCTCCCCCAAAAAATGGGAAAAGGGTCCACAATTATTTAATAGAGCAGCGACCAGATGTTTTTTTTTTTAAAAAAATACAAATATCAAAATTGAAAGGGGAGAAAAGGAAGATAGAAAATTCTGCTAAAAACATAGAAACTTGGACTTTTAAACTGGACAGGCGTTTTATTGGAATGGCACTTTGAAACGCTGGAATTATTTACCCAAGGAAATCTAACCAGCTAATAAATATGTTTGAGGCTACTGACTGGAATAACCAGTAAATAAACTGACCACAAGGGACTCTTTATTTTCCCTTTTGTACAGAAATAACTATTAGATGGGATAAAAATCAGCGTAAGGGTCTGTTTTGTTAGTGTCTGCTCCTGTCAGGTTTATCTGTGTAACACAAGAATCCTTTTAAGCCTACTAAAGGTAGTATTAATATCTCAAACATCAGTAAAACTGTTGAAGTTCTGTTCGGTAAATAGCTAGTTTGTTATGCAAAATGCCGCGGAATCAGAGTTAAGGTACCTTAAAGATCATTCAGCTCATCCCCGCAGTGCAGCATCCCTGACAGATCTGCCTAAGACTTTGAGTGAAAATGTCAGGACTGCCCCAACTTGGACCCTAGAAAAGAAAGACTCTCAACTCCATTCAGTTGAAGTGATGGGTTCTTTTATTAAGGTTAAGTGATCACGGCAAAAGAAAGGCTAGATCTAAAGATTCCTGTGCAAAGCATTACATTTTCCCCCTTTCCCCTCCCCACTTGACCTTCCATGTCTGTCCAATAGCATGCTGGTTAGGTATTTGGGAATAGCCTGGATGGTTGACACTACAAAGCAGTTTCACATCTTGTCCCCAGGCTATGTGTCCTTAAAGACTGGTACATGCCTGTTCTTACACCTCTGGTTTCTGCAAGGCTGTCACCCCCTTCCCTCTTATCTGCATTCTCCTCTTTCCATTGTCCCCTCCTCCCTCTTCTTACAATTTATGACAGGATACCAGCATAGCATAGAAGCTGAAGATGGCAGATCTGATAGAAAGACTCACCACTTCATGTGGCAGGCTGTTCCATTGGTTGACAGCCTGAACTTGCTAACTTGTAGTTGCAACCCTTTAGTTCTCGACTAGGCAGAAAAGTTCCCTCTGTCACACCTCCTCTCCCTTCAAGAAGCCTGTTCTGCATGCTAAACATGCCCTAATCCTTTAACTATTCCTTGTATGACTAGGTGTGGAGGTGGGTTTCACATAATTTGACCACCGGTTCGCCATGCACCGAAAATGTGAGCTCACACATGCCTTCTGCATATGCATGCCACCTTCCATGCTCGCTCATGTGGCTTAGATAACATGACTGAATAGGAGGGCAAAACGCCTGAGCCCATCCCCATCCTGCTCAGCCGCATGTTGCTGCTACCGGTTTGCCCAAACCGGTCTGAACCGACTGAATACAACCACTGGTGTGCAGGGATCAACATTCACAGACAATAATCGGGCCCGGTCATTCATCCACTCTCTGCACAGCACACAAAACTGAACAGAAAAGAGTAGCTGTTGGTGGTTCAACCTGTTGTGCAGCCCAACTCCCTCAACCATTCATCATTAAGCCATGGCGGTGCAGTGGTTAGAATGCAGGATTGCAGGCTGACTCTGCCCACAGCCAGGAGTTCAATCTTGACCAGCTTGACTTAGCCTTCCATCCTTCCGCGGTCAATAAAATAAGGACGCAGATAGTTGGGAGCAACATACTGATTCTGTACACTGCTTGAGATGGCTGTAAAGCCCTATGAAGCAGTATATAAGTCTAAATGCTGTTGCTGCAGAGAAGAGCAACAAAGATGATCAAGAGGCTAAAACATACAAAGAATGGTTGCAGGAATTGGGTATGTCTAGTTTAATGAAAAGAAGGACTCAGGATGACATGACAGCAATCTTTCAATATCTTAGGGGTTGCCACAAAGAAGAGGGGAATCAATCGATTCTCCAAAGCACCTGAAGGCAGGACAAGAAGCAACAGGTGGAAACTAACAAAGGAGAGAAACAACCTGGAACTAAGGAGACATTTCCTGACAGTGAACAATCAATCAGTGGAACAACTTGCCTCCAGAAGTTGTAAATGCTCCAACAATGGAAGTTTTTAAGAAGAGATTGGACAACCATTTGTCTAAAGTGGTATAGGGATTCCTGCTTGAGCAGGGGGTTGGAATAGAAGACCTTCAAGGTCCCTTCCAACTCTGTTATTCTGTATTGTGTATTCCATTCCATATTCTGCTACAGCTATCATATGGCTTGACATCGAGTCCCCAGCTAGTTACAAATTTATCTGGTGTGGGAACTGTCTATCCCGTATTTTTGTAGCTTGCCAAGAAATAAGTTGTGGTCTACTTTGTCACATGCCTTACTGAAGTCCAAGTATATTATCTCCGCAGCATTTCACTGTTCCACTAATTTAATCCCTTTATCAAAGAAGGATGTACGGTTTGTCTGTCATGATCTGTTTTTAACCAACTCCCGCTGGCTTCTAGTAATCATCTTGCTCATTTCTTGGTGCTCCCAAATCATCCTCCTGATTATGTTTTCCAGGATTCTCCCAGGTATTCATGTCAGCTGACTGGCCTATAACTTTCTGGATCCATTCCCCCCCTTTTTTGGCTGTTTTGGACCATATCAGCTCTTCTTCAGTCCTCTGGTAGTTTCTCTGTGCTAGAGTTGCTTTGAAAGATGTCTGTCAGGGTTCCAAATAGCATCCAAAATTAAATCAGAGTCCAAGGCAAAGGATTGCTCAAAGTTCCAATTTATTAAGAGAGCCATGTTGGCACATCTAGGAAAACCCGAATCTGAAAGCTTCCCGGTTTTCCACACCCAGTTGAAAGTTCAAGATCTTGCCTCCACACCCACAAGTCCATCACATGGTCCAATCTCCCACTGCCATACTGGCAGCTTCCACCCATCCAGTTCCGGTCAGGTGCAGAGGTGCAAACACAAAGGATGACCTTGGCTTTCTAGAAAGAATTTTGTTATGGCTACATAGCATTTAACTCTGTACAATCCCCCCACCCATTTTCCCACAATAGAAAATGCATAGTAGAATAATAGAAAGTGGCAGGCCAAAAATCCAAAAAGAAAAGATGGCTGCAGGCCTGACAAAGACATTCAGTAGTTTTCAGATTATGCCAGCTCCTTCAGAACCCTGGGACACAAACCATCTGGTCCAGGGGATTTGTCCTTATCCAAGGTAGCCTCTTTCTACAGGTAGTCCTCGACTTACAATGCTTCATTTAGTGACTGTTCAAAGTTACAATGGCACTGAAAAAAATGACTGTTTCTCATACTTACAACTATTGAGGCACACACCCTCCATGGTCACGTGATCAAAATTCAGATGCTTGACAACTGACTCTTGTTTATAACGGTCTCAGTATCCCAGAACCCTGTAATTCCCCTTTTGTGACCTTCTGACAAGGAAAGTCAATGGGGAAGCCGGATTCACTTAACAACCAGGTTACTAATTTAACAGCTGCAATGATTCACTTCAGCAGCTGTGACAAGAAAGGATGTAAATTGGGGCAAAGTTCCCTTCACAAATGTCTCACTTAGCAACAGAAATTTTGGTCTTAGTTGTGGTCGTAAGTCAAGGGCCACCTGTATTTTTCTGCCTATTTTGACTTGTATGCCTGCCCTCTTTCCCTCGGTACTACGTTGATAGGTTGGGCTATTTTTTTCCATTTCCATAAAAACAGATGCAAAGAAGGAATTAAGCAGTTCTGCCTGTCTCTTTGCCATCTGTAGATTTCAGATATAATCAAGGCTTATCAGGGTCCTTGCCGTAGAACTTCCGTAAAAGTCTAGGAGCCCTAACATGAGATTTATCCACCCATTCAGCCTGGGAGGGGGGAAAATGTTTCCATGCTTACTTAATGTCAAGCAGGCCTCCCTCATCAACCGAGAAAGAAATCACTTAACTCCATTTTGCAGAATTAAGAGTACTTTTACTGGTTATGAAAAGATAGCAGATAGCAAAGCAAGGTCTGAGGCAAAAGCACATGAAATCATACATATCAATATTTGTCCATTATTTCTCCAATATTTGGTGAGAACAAAACTCCCTTTTAACAATCTCTCCTGTACCAAATCTTCCCCTCCAAAATACCACCCCCCGTTTCAATGGCAGCCGAAAGCAAATAGCGAAGCAGAGGCTGACAGATTGATTGATTGATTGACAACCAATCAATGGAGAAGAACTATCAGCCGTGGGAACGATAACAGACCCTCCATAGAAAGCCTTTGTAAAAAGCATGAACTTGGTTGATACCTCTTCCACTCTTCAGCTCAGGGCCACTTTGGAGATGAAGCCTGTCAGTGCTCCTTTTTATCTGGCTCAAAAGTGGCCTGTTAAGTGTCAACCCAGTGTTTAATTCTGTATCAATTAAATCTCATTAAGCCTGATGTTCTATTTGTTTCAGGGTCAGTGACACATTCACCAGATTTTCCCGTTGCACTTAGGCCTTTCGGAAGAACTGAATACACTCTTCCAAGGACTGGGAGGAACGTATGAAGGGAAAGGGAGGGGGGTCTTTGTTGAGATATACATCCATCCTCTTTGAAGTCTTGGTTCTTTCTCTTGATTTATAAAGGGTTTTGGGGTGGCTGCTAATAATATTCTGCCATGAGACTGGAGTTCTAACCTAGGCTTCCCAAAAGTACGAAGCCAACTCCTCGTCCTGATAAAACCCCTTTTATTTCATTTTAAAGGGAATTCCTCTCCAGCAAAGTCCCGGCCAACAGATTTTCATGAGATTTCTCAACCACAGACCTTTATCAGGCTTGGAGGGCTGCCAGGCCGATATCCTCCAAATGCCACTCTGTAGCAGCAATTACTTGGCAAGAAGTCAGGAACAGATCTTCACCCTAATGAATTGAACTCCTGCAAACTCCATTCCCCTTTTGCTACTTTTTATTTCCTCTGGGAGGGGACATTCACCATCCACCTGTGCCTTTACTCCTAAGTCTGCCCTTGTTCCTTAGCTGTTCCCTTTTCCAGGCAGCCCTGTGCATGCGCACATTGGGAACAGGCTCCAGCTGTTCTTCTGCCCCACTGATGTCCGACTCCAAAGGCAGCTGATAACTGCCAGACAGCCCTGGCCCCCTCTCTGCCTCTGACACAGAGCCCCCATCAGAGCCTTCCCCAGACTCCAGGGCTGGCCCATGTTCCTCCCCAACCTCCTCACTATCTGAGGCAGCAGACAGCTCCGCTGGCCGCTTGTGGGCCACAACAATTGGTATGGGGTCTGAAATAGTATAGGGTCTCTTACTTGAGCAGGGGGTTGAACTAGAAGACCTTGAAGGTTCCTTCCAGCTCTTTTCTAATTGATTAAATAGCATTCCAGGGACGTTCTTGAATGGAGAGCCAGTCCTCATGTGCAGAAATCAAGCATCACTGAAAGAGAAGCTACCTAGCTTCCATTTGGATACATCCGGGAAAAGTAAGAGAGGACCAGTTTAGGGAAGTCTTCTGACATTCAGGCAGAATCTGCCTTCCTGAAACTTAAATCCTTTGGGTCTTGCACTTGTGAGCATGAAAGAACAGGCTTTGACCTTCTTTGGTGAGACAAGCTTTCTGGGATTTGAAGATGGCTCTCCTACCTCCCTACAGCTTCTCTTCTCATGGCTAAACATACCTTGATATCTTGCAGAACACAGAATAACAGCACTGGAAGGGACCTTGGAGGTCTTCTAATCCTACTTCCTGCCTAGGCAGGAAGCCCTACACCACTTCTGACAAATCCAACATCTTCTTTAAAACTTCCAGTGTTGGAGCATTCACAACTTCTGGAGGCAAGTCGTTCCACTGATTAATTGTTCTAACTGTCAGGAAATTTATCCTTAGTTCAAAGTTGCTTCTCTCCTTCATTAGTTTCCACCCATTGCTTCTTGACCTGCCCCCAGGTGCCTTGGAGAATAGCTTGACTCTCTCTTCTTTGTGGCAGTACCTCAAATACTGGAATACTGCTATCATGTCACCCCCTCGTTCTTCTTTTCATTAAACTAGACCAGGGGTGTCAAACTCAAGGCCCACGGCCCAGATACAGCCCATGGGTGTTTGGATCTGGCCCGTGGGGCTACCCTGGAAACAGTGAAGGGCCAGCCCAGGGTGCCTCCACCAGTGAAAATAGAACTTGGGAGAGCTGCATGCGGCACTCCCGAGCTCCGTTTTCAGCTACAATGGCCTCCTGCAGCCCTCCTTAGCTCAGTTTTCACTGCCAGAGTGCTCAGATCTTCACAGGAAACTCTGACACGAGTGACGTTGAGCTGGCCACACCCACCCTGGCAACACACCCCCAGCCCCCTGACATCAGACACAACCCTGATGCAGCCCTCAATGAAATCGAGTTTGATGCCCCTGAACTAGACATACCCAGTTCCTGCAACCATTCTTCATATGTTTTAGCCTCCAGCCCCCTAATCATCTTTGTCGTTCTTCTCTGCACTCTTTCCAGAGTCTTAACCACTTTTTTGATAACATGGTGAGCAAAACTGGACGCAGTATTCCATCTTCCGTCCTTGTTGAGCTTGTTTCTTCTCTCCCAGCCTTCTCTTTTTCCCTCCTCTGAACCCGCTTCAGCTTCTCTGAAACCCTCTTTTAAGCACAAGGGACAAAGTGCTTGAGTGTAATCTACACACAGCAAAGCAGATAATTGTTGCCTTTAGGTTGACACTCTTCTCAAGCCCCAACAGTTCATGAATGGAGATGCAAGATTCTCCGGGAGCTTCATCAATCATCCTTAATGCCCGGAAAAAAAGAGAGACTGGAGGCAGAATCTTGAAAATGGAATCCGTGACACCCCGGCCGCCATTCATTAGTGAACTCATTAAGGTGGATTCTCACTGAATCATTTCAGCTTCTTTCTCTCCAATTGCTTAACTGAAGCACTAATAGCTCTTATACCACATAACGGCTCAGCTATCCATCTATTCTGCCCTGGTCATGCTTGGAAATGCTGCTTTTTCTTTCTCAACTTTCTCAAGCATTCTCCTTATTCAGTTTCCATCCATTATTCCTTGTCTGGCCTTCAGGTGCTTTTGAAAATAGGTTGACCCCTTCCTCTCTGTGGCAGCCCCTCAAATATTGGAAGATGCTCTCCTGTCTCCCCTGGTCCTTCTCTTCACTAGACTAGCCATGCCCAGTTCCTGCAACTGTTCATCCTATGTTTTAATCTCCAGGCCTTTGATCATCTTAGATATATTCAGATTAACAGAGTTGGAAGGGATTTTGTAGGTCATCTAGTCCAACCCCCTTCCAAGCAGGAGATCCTACCTACACCATTTCTGACAGATGGCAGTCCAGTCTCTTCTTGAAAACCTCCAATGATGACGCTCCCACAACCTCTGAAGGCAACTTCTGTTACATCGGTTGATTGTTCTGTCAGAAAATTACTCCTTATTTCCAGGTTGAATCTCCCCTTGTTCAGTTTCCATCCCTTATTCCTTATCTGGTCTTCAGGTGCTTTGACCCCCTTCTCTCTGTGGCAGCCCCTCAAATATTGGAAGATGCTATCCTGTCTCCCCTGGTCCTTCTCTTCAATAGACCAGTCATGCCCAGTTCCTGCAACCGTTCATCGTATGATTTAGCTTCCAATCCCCTAATGGTTGCTCTTCTCTGCACTCTTTCTAGAGTCTCAACATCTTTTTCATAGTGTGGGGACCAAAACAGGATGCAGGATTTTAGGTGTGGTCTTACTAAGGCTTTATGGAGTGGTATTAGTATCTCCATTGTTCTGGATCGTATCCCTGTTAATGTAACTTAGGATTGCATTGGCTTTTTTGGCTGCCGCTGCACATGGCTGGCTCATATTTAACAGGCTGTCCAATAAGACTCCAAGATCCCTCTCACATCATTACTGCTATTAAACCTGGTTTCACCCAGTCTATATACTGCTTTACATTGATTTACAAGCTTTAGCTGGTGAGAATTGAACTGCCGAACTGCCATTGTAAGTTTGAATGGTCACTAAAGGAACTAGCCATGCCCAGTTCCTGCCACCCTTCATTGTATGTCTTAGCCTCCAGTCCCCTCATCATCCTGGTTGCTCTTCTCTGCACTCTTTCTAGAGTCTCAACCTCCTTTTTATAGCGTGGTGACCAAAACTGGATGCAGGTTTCCAGGTGTGGTCTCTTTTTCACCTTCTTTCCCTGCCTGTCAAAGATAAAGTCAAGAAAAGGCCATGGACTCAGCAAAAGGCTCGTGTGGCCTCTGAGTCCTTTTATGTCCAGGTGGGAGAGGATTCTTATGGACTCTCTCCAGGAGGAAAAGTGCAGCATCATATCTCCCGATCGATAGACTTGAGAAGGAGATGTAACAGATTCACAGAGCTGGAAGGGAACTTGTAGGTCATCTAGTCCAACCTCCCATGCAAACAGGAGACCCTACACCAATGATAGCTAAACTTTTTGTCATCGCGTGCCATACCCATAATGCAATGCATGCGTGGCACCCACATTCACTGCCCCCATGCACATGTGAATGTGACATTCTTGCGCTCCTTCCCCCATGCATACGCATGCATGTCCTGCACGCATCCTGTTTCCTGTGCATGCGTGGCAGAGACCCAAAGATCGGCTGGCCGGTGGGAGGTGGAGCTGAGCTGGGCCAATGGCTCATATGCCGTTGGCCCAGCTTAGAGCCCAGAGAGAGCCCAGAGAGGGCTGCGTGCCATCTGTGGCATGCATGGCACAGGTTCGCCCTCGCGGCCCTACACCATTAGCTAGCATGACTTTTGCTCATTGGCAAAACTAACCCTGATTAAAGCAACAGAGAAGATGCAGAAGAGAAAATGGGCCTGGCTGTGGCAAGCAGCAAAACTCAGCCTTTTCCTCAGGCCTCTGAACGGTGCAGGTAGTCCTTGACTTACAACCACAATTGAGGCCAACATTTCTGGGAGGCATTTCTTAAGTGAGTTTTCCCACATTTTATGGTCTTTCTTGCCACAGCTGTTAAATGAATTGCGGCAGTTGTTAAATTAGCAACACGGTTGTTAAGTGAATCTGGCTTCCCTATGGAGTTTGCTCCCCAGGAGTTCGCAAAAGGGGATCACGTGAGTTCGAGACACAGCAATGGTCATAAGTATGAACCAGCTGCCAAGCATCTGAGTTTTGATTGCCTGATCATGGGGATGCTGCAAAGGTCGTAACAATGAAAAATGGGCATAAGGCACATTTTTCAGTGCCATTGTAAGTTTGAACGGTCACTAGAGGAACTAGCCATGCCCAGTTCCTGCAACTGTTCATCATAGGTTTGAGCCTCCAGTCCCCTCATCATCCTGGTTGCTCTTCTCTTCACTCTTTACTCTCAACAACTTTTTTTATAGTGTGGGGACCAAAACTGGATGCAGTACTCTAGGCGTGGCCTTACTAAGGCTTTATAGAGAGGTATTAGGACCTCCCTTGATCTTGATTGTATCCCTCTGTTAATGCAATGAAGGATTGCATTGGCCTTATTGGCTGCTGTCGTACATGGCTGGCTCCTATTTAGCTGGTTGTCCCTCTCAGAGTCACTGCTATTTAACCTGGTTTCATCCAATCTATTTCTGTACTTTTGGTTTTTCTTGCCTAAGTGCAAGACTTTACTTTTCTCTACATTGAATTTCATTTTGTTAGATAGGGCCCAGGGTTCAAGTCTGTCAAGATCCATCTAGGGATATTGGCTATTCCTGCCAGCTTAGTATCATCCACATATTTGGTAAGTTCCACTTCTATTCCCTCATCTAAGTACTTTATGAAGATATTGAAGAGTCCTGGGCCTAAGACGAAACCTTGTGGTACCGCACTGCTTACTATAAACTCAGTTTTCCAATAAAGGAGAGTATTTGCAGCTCAGGGTTGAAATGAGGGGTCTTTCCTGCTCTCTGGGCTTGTTTTCTTGCAGACGTTTCATGACCCAACTAGGTAACGTTGTCAGTGCTAGAAGGAAATGAGGTTTGCAAAGAGGAGGAGGAAGACTGATGGGTCCTTGGTGCTCTCTGGGCTTGCTTGTTATCTTGCAGACATTTCATGACCCAACTAGGTAACACCATCAGTGCTAGCCCTGATCTCAGTTTAGCTAAGCTCCTGTTTCTTCTTTCTCTTTGTCTGCACTTGATGTGATGCTACTTGCCCTAAAAGGAAAGACTGCAGTTGGCCATATATTTCAGAGCGCCAAGGTTTTATGGCTCAAAGCGGGAACATTTTTCCAGTGTCCTGACCCTGTGGTATGTTCCCCACCCCCCACCCCCGTACACCCAAAACACCCCCTCACACAATTTTACTATTCCTGCTCCCATCATCTGCCCTGTCTACTCATTCCGCAAGCATGTTGGCTGTGTAGCCTGCAAGGCAAGTGCCTCCCCCCCCACTTTCCCACCTCCCAGTAAAGGCCACCCCATCTGGCACCCTGCAGATGTGTGGCTTTCAATTCTCTTTGTTCCCAGCTTTATTGTCATGAGATTTGTAGACCCACATCTGGAGAGTGTCAGACTGGAGAAAGATTTAGTAGGGGTGTGTGTGGAATACATGCTTTATGATAGATTAAATTATCACCAAAGGAGTCATGCTAACTTGAAGGATGGCAAACCTCTTGGCTTAAAATAATTATTCTTAAACTCAGGATGGGTTATTAGGGCAAATCTTGGGGTTATTGCAGCTGTTTGTAAATAGCTTATATGTAACTCAGTGTTCTGACCTAGGCTTCCCTAAAAAGCACGAGGCAGAGTACTGGACCCGATAAAACCTCTTTTATTAAATGAATGTGAATTCCCCTCATTCACATTCAGCAAAGGCCTGGCAAACAGTCTTTCAAAGGTGAATTTATGATCACAGACTTATCTAGCTTGGAAAGCTGCCATGTAAATATTTTCCAAATGAGGTGCTGTCCAAGGAAAGACTGGGCACAGAGGCTCTGAGATTCACAGACAGATCTTCACACTCCTGAAATGAATCTAAGGACCGACAGAATGAATTGTCTCCTGCAAACTCCACTCCCTTTTCGCTCCTCTTTTATTTCCTCTGGGAGGGGCCATTCACTGTCAACCTGTGGCCCTACTCCCAAGTCAGCCCCTGTTCCTTAGCTGTTCCCTGCATCTGGCAACTCTGCACATGTGCACACTGGGAAGAGGCTCCAGCTGTTCTTCTGCCCCACTGATCTCCGACTCCGAAGGCAGCTAATAATTGTCAGACGGCTCTGGACTCCTCTCTGCCTCCGACACAGAGCCCTCATCAGAGCCTTCCCCAGACTCCAGGAGTGGCCCATCTTCCTCCCCAACTTCCTCACTATCCAACTCCACACTTAGTTTGGAACTATTCCACAGGTAGTCCTCCACTTACAACCACAAGTGAGCTCAACATTTCTTGTTGCTGAGTGAAACATTTATTAAGCGAATTGTGCCTCGTTTTACAAACTTTCTGGCCACAGTCATTAAGTGAAGTGCTGCACTCATTAAATTAGTGCCACGGTTTGTTAAGGGAATCTGGCTTCTCCATCAACTTTGCTTATCAAAAGGTGGCAATAGTGGATCGCATGACTGCTGCAACCGTCATAAATGTGAGTCAGTGGTCAGGCACCCAAAGGTAAATCACATGACCATGGGGATGCTATGATGGTCATAAGTGTGAAAAACAGGTCTTTTTCCAGTGCTGCTGAAACTTTGAATGGTCACTAAGTGCGGTGTTGTAAGTCCGGGACTACCTGTACAAGGAGCAGGAGGAAAGATCCTGTCAACTTGCAAAGCTTCCCTAACCTGCTCCCGAGTTGCTATGGGAAAGGGGGGGATGGGGACCTATAAAGTGCCATTTTTCATACAAGAGCCGTGGTAGCGCAGTGGTTAGAATGCAGTATTGCAGGCTGACTCTGCCCACTGCCAGGAGTTCGATTCTGAGCACCTCAAGGTTGACTCAGCCTTCCATCCTTCCAAAGTGGGTAAAATGAGGACCCAGATTGTTGGGGGCAAGAGGCTGACTCTGAAGAGAGGGCTGGAAAGCACTATGAAGCAGTATATATTGTAAGTCTGGGTGCTATTGCTATTTTCCTTCCTTCCTTCCTCCTTCCCTCCCTTCTTTCCATGATGTGCAGTGGTTAGAATGCGGTACTGTAGGCTCTTTCTGCTGGCTGCTGGCTGCCTGCAATTTGGCAGTTCAAATCTCACCAGGCTCAAGGTTGACTCAGCCTTCCCGCCTTCCAAAGTGGGTAAAATGAGGAGCCAGATTGTTGGGGGCAAAAGGCTGACTCTGTATGCTGCTTAGAGAGGGCTGTAAAGCATTTTGAAGAGGTATATAAGTCTAATTGCTATTGCTGTTAGTTCCTGCCTGCCTGCCTGCCTGCCCACCCACCCTCCCATCTATCCATTCATCCATTCATGCTGTGCAGTGGTTAGAATGCAGTAATGCAGGATAATTCTGCCCATTGCCAGCAGTTCAATCCTGACCAGCTCAAGGTTGACTCAGCCTTCCATCCTTCTGAGGTCGGTAAAATGAGGACCCAGATTGTTGGAAACAATCGGCTATAAACCACTTAGAAAGGACTGTAAAGCACTGTAAGGCGGTATATAAGTCTAAGTGCTATTGCTGTTGTCCTTCCTTCCTTCCTTCCTTCCATCCATCCATCCATCCATCCATTCATCCATCCATGGTGTGCAGTGGTTAGAATGCAGTATTGCAGGCAAACTCTGCCCACTGCCAGCAGTTTGATCCTGATCAGCTCAAGGATGACTCGGCCTCCCATCCTTCTGCGTTGCGTAAAATGAGGACCCAGAATGTTTGGGGCAACATGCCGACTTTGTAAACCCCTTAGAGAGAGCTATAAAGCACTGAGAAGCGGTATATAAATCTAAGGGCTATTGCTATTGCTATCCTCCAGTGGAGTTTGGTGTCCTCATTACAGCGCAGGAGAAGGCTGGAGAAACACACACAAAGCCCTAATGCCTAGCGTGACTCACCAAACTCCCAACGGATTTATCTTATCCTTGCATTTTTGGCATCTCCCCCTCCTCCACTTTTCCCCCTCCCAGTGGGTAGAATGGCTTTAATTTCCCAAGGGAAGCCTCTCCGTGTGACACGCTGTCAGCTGGGCCCTGGGAACCTGTGCCTTGTTTTGCTCCCTGCAATGGGGCTGGAGCCTGTCAAAACATGACAAGCAGCCAGCAAAATGTCACCAGCGTGATCCAAATGCTCAGCCTGGAGGGGGCTTGGAAGGACTTAATAATCTCAGGCACGGATTGTCCCCGCTTGCTTGAGCAGGTGCCATCTCTCCTCCAAAGAGAATCTCGCTCGGAGCCACGGCAGCTGCAGCTCCCTCTTCGATTGGCAGCTTCATTAAGCGCACCGAGTGAGTTACGATGACAAGACCACAGGGCTGGTTTAGGTTTCTCAGCTTTTGATTACCCAAAAGAGGGAACCGTCTCCAGTCTGATCCGTCCCTTGGTGCTCTTCCCAATGCCCCAATAAAATATCTGAGCCATATCTATAATATTGACAGAGCAAATGATCATAATTTATTGATGGAGATTTACAGCCCTTTCTCGCAGGTTCGGAGAGCTCTCCAAATGTATTCCTACCTCACCTCTCTGCATACGAGAGGTTGGAGGCCAGTGGGGTGGAGGGGACCTATGACAACTCACTGTGGCAACATGTCACTATAATCCCGCTCTATAGAGCCTTAGTAAGATCACACCTAGAGTCCTGCATCAAGTTTTGGTCACCACACTATAAAAAAGTTGTTGAGACTCTAGAAAGAGTGCAGAGAAGAGCAGCCAGGATGATGAGGGGACTGGGGGCTAAAACATACGATGAAGGGTGGCAGGAACTGGGCATGGCTAGTCTAGTGAAGAGAAGGACAGGGAGTCAGGATAGCAGTCTTCCAATATTTGAGGGGCTGCCACAGAGAGGAGGGGGTCAAGCTATTTTCCAAAGTGCCCAAAGGCCAGACAAAGAATGATGGATGGAAACTGAACAAGGAGAGATTCAACCTGGAAATAAGGAGGAATTTCCTGACAGTGAGAACATTCAACCCATGGAACAGAAGTTGCCTTTGGAAGTTGTGGGAGCTTCATCCCTGGAGGTTTTCAAGAAGAGACTGGACTGCCATCTGTCAGAAATGGTGTAGGGGCTCTTGCTGGGGCAGGGGGGTTGGACTAGATGACCTACAAGGTCCCTACACTCTGTTAATCTGCAAGGCAAAACATGCATCACATGCTGGCTTCTGATCCCTCCTTTCATTAGGGAGACAGCATCCGTGCCACCCGAAGGAAGGCTGGGGTAGGCTTTTTTGCATTTTGCTTGGCGCCAAGTGCTTGCCTTTTTCTGCTGTCTCAAGGTCATGGCAAAAATAGCTGTTCTCCTGGTCTTGGGCTCGGTTTGCACGGCAGGCTAAACTGGGTCAGGAGAGGTTCATCTGTTGTGCAAACAGGATCCGGTTAATTAACTCTCTCAGAAAACGGTAGTTAAACCTTCCCACTTAGTCAGCTGCATTGAACGAATGAATCAGCAGCTTCCCTTCCCCAGAGGGATCTTGCAAAGATGAGGCTCCCCAAGGGACTTCCGCTCTTCCCAGCTGGGAGACTGTCTGCGCACAGCCCAAAGCAGGGTTTCTCAACCTTGCTGGCTGTGGAATTCTTGGAGTTGAAGTCCACCCATCGGACCATTGCCAAGATTGAGAATGCCTAGTCCAGAAGCATCCATCTTCAAGTTATCAGACCCACTCTGGGGAAGACGGTGGTTAAGAAATACAAAATACAAGTAGTCCTCACCTTATGACTGCAATGGAGCCCACAGTTTACTTTGTTAAGTGAGATGTCTGTTAAGTGAATTTTGCCCCACTTTATGACCTTTCCTCCTTCAGCATGTTGGAAGAAATGTCCTTCTGCGTTCAGTTCCAAGTGGGGAGGAAGACACTGGAAATATTGTGGCCACTTGGAAAGATGGCTTTAATGGTGGACAGGATCACATGGCTTGAGATGCTGGGGGAGGGGGAAAGAGAAGAGATGCTAAGAGTGCCCGGGTTTTATGCCTGCTTTGGGCTTTTGAATTTGAGCTTGTATTCTGATTGGTTGTCAGACTCCCATGGTGCCATGCAGGGGCCACTCTGTCCTGAGTCCCAGGCTTGGTTGACTCTTTCTGGGTGATGTAATCTTCCCAGGTACCGTATGGTGAGATGCAGTGGTGGGATTCAATTTTTTTTACTACCGGTTCTGTGGTTGTGGCAGGGAAAGGATACTAGTTTCAAGTTTCAAGTTTCATTTTATTTATATGCCGCCCTATTCCCTAAAAGGGACTCAGGGTGGCGAACAACTCCAACGGGAAGGGGAACATGCAATACAAAATAGACATTTAAAATAACCAACAACCACACCTGTCGAGAGGGGAAAGGAGCTCATCAACCCCAGGCCTGCTGGCACAGCCAGGTCTTAACGGCTTTTCGGAAAGCCAGGAGAGAGGTGAGGGTCTGAATCTCCGTGGGGAGTTTGTTCCAAAGGGCTGGAGCTGCAACAGAGAAGGCCCTCCCCCGGGTCGTAGCCAGATGGCATTGGCTGGTGGATGGAACCCGGAAGAGGCCGACCCTGTGCGATCTAATGGGTCTTTGGGAGGTAATTGGCAGCAGGCGGTCTCTCAAGTACCCAGGTCCAATACCATGAAGGGCTTTATAAGTAATAACTAGCACCTTGAAGCGTATCCGGAGACCAATTGGAAGCCAGTGCAGCTCGCGGAGGATAGGTGTAACGTGGGTGTATCGAGGTACACCCACAATCGCTCGCGCGGCTGCATTCTGGACAAGTTGAAGTCTCCGAATGCTCTTCAAGGGCTGCCCCATGTAGAGCGCATTGCAGTAGTCCAGTCTTGAGGTCACGAGGGCGTGAGTGACTGTTGCGAGTGCCTCCCGGTTCAGGTAGGGACGCAACTGGTGCACCAGGCGAACCTGGGCAAATGCCCCCCTGGTCACAGCCGACAAATGTAAAATCTCCATTCTCTCCGGATCAGCTGGGACTCAAGAGGCAGAGAATCGAGGGGGGCAGGGCCAATCAGATATGGTATTTACCAGTTCTCCAAACTACTCCAAATTTCCGTTACTGGATCTCCAGAACTGGTCAGAACCTGCTGAATACCATTTCTGGTGAGATGTGTAGAGGGTTATTCCTACCTTTGTTGGATCTTGGGTGAGGGCATTTGCCTATGAATAGACCTAGCTCTCTCTTTATTTCTTAAGTGCGGACATCTGCTGTGCGCCATTGAAGAGGGTGGGGGCTATTAAGAGCAAGTCTGTTTCCTGCCTAAAAACATGTTTCTTCATTTCTCATCCAGGGAAATATAATATTCTGCCTTTTTAATATTTCCCAGTATATTTCATTTTTCTAGGAGAGGGGTGGGTGCTACTTCCTACAGGCAAAACTCTTTCTACTCACTCTACTGTCCCTCCCAAACAGGGAAAAGGGGAAAGACAAACATGTTAATGGCTGGAGTCCAGAATTAGAAAAATCTGAACTCATGTCACATGTTCTTGAGGCTCTAGATACTTGAATTGTAATGAACATTTCTGTGACATCCCCCTCAAGTAAAAATCCTGTCATTTTTCCTAAAAAAATCCATTTATGACTTCAATCAAACTTGCATAGGCGCAAACAATGGGGTAAGACAGAGTTCCCCAAGCTTTCTGGCTTTGCAGACCAGTGGGAAGGAGGAACAGTGGGGATGGCCCCACATGAGTGGCCTGGAAGCGCACATATGCGCAGATACATATGCGCAAGTTTGGGGGAGCTTGCACAAATCTTCTTCTTCCTTCTCCTCCTCCTCCTCCTTTTTCCTCTTCCTCCTCTTCCTCCTCCTCCTCCTCCTTCTTCCTAGCATATTCTCCCAGGTATACAGTCCACTTTTCAGATCATTGAGTGCCAATTTGCATGGTCAGCTGCATTTCCAGGGCGCAGGGCCGCACCTTCCATATCTTTGTTGATAGTGTCTTGCCACCTCTATTTTGGGCTCCCACAAGGTCACCAGCCATTGACTCCTGGTTGGTAGGCAGTCTTGGCCATGGTGAAAGGTGCTGCTCTCTGGATATGTCCATACCATCAGAGCTGGCCTTCTCTTCTCTGTAATTGGTGCCACACCAAAATGTTGTTGAATGGTGTCATTTGTGATGCCGTCACGAAGGGAGATGCCTAATATCCAATGGATATTTGTATTTCCTTGGCATGGAGAGAGCTTTCGTAAGAAATACAGTATACCTATCTTTTTTTTTCTCTTTCCAAAATCTGTTGCTAATATTGACTGGAGGGAATTTCTTGTTTCACTTGGGGTCGTATTACTCATTTGTCTAGGCTGGGTGCCGTTTGTGTATTCTCTAGTGCAGAGTTGTCAAACTCAATTTCATTGAGGGCCACATCAGGGCTGTGGTTGACCTCGGGGGGCCAGACAGACATGGGAGACTGAGTGGGCATGGCCTACTTAACACCACTCACTGGGGATGGCCAGCTGGATAGGTGTGTCCAGCTTGATGCCACCCACTGAGGATGGCCGACTGGGTGGACATGGCCAGCTTGATGCCACTCATTAGTTATAGCCTAATTGGTGGGCATGGCCAGCTTGACACAACTTAGTAGGCATGGCCAGGTGGATAGGCGTGGCCAGCTTGATGTCACTAACTGGGTGTGGATGACTGGGTGGATATGGCCAGCTTGAGGCCACTCATTGGGCGCGGCTGACTGGGCATGGCCAGCTTCAGGCCACTCATTGGGTGTGGCCTAATGGGTGGGCATGGTCAGCTTGAGACCACTCACTGGGCATGGCCGACTGGGTGGGTGTGGCCAGCTTGACGCCATTCCCCAAACTGCTGGCATGTTTCCTCTTTGCATTGGGTAGACTGGGCCAAAGTGATGTAGCCAGCCCCTTACATTTTCCAGGACAGCCCTGTGGGCTGGATCCAACCACATTGCAGGCCGGATGCAGTCCATGGGCCTTGAGTTTCACACCCCTGCTCTAGTGCTCCCTTTCAAACGTCTCTGTTGTGAATGACAATGACATGTCAGTCTCCAGAAATGCTCTAATCCTTCCTCTCTCTTTCTCCCCCTTCCTTTGGGTCATTTTTCAGGAAGCAAACTGCTGATTTTGGTGCTGTGCTTGAACTTCCCATCCGAAGTGGAGTTGTGTCCCGGAGCATGCGTGTGTTACAGTGAACCCAAAATCACAATCAGCTGCCAGCAGCAAGGGATCTCCACCATCCCCATCGAGATCCCAGTCCAGACTCAGCGGATTTTCCTCCACAACAACCGAATCGGCCTGATCCAGTCCACCAGCTTTACTTTCTGCCGCAACCTCTCCATTCTGTGGATCCATTCCAACAACATCAGTCTTATCGAACCCGGGGCTTTCTATGGGTTGGACAAGTTGGAAGAGCTCGACCTGAGCGACAATGTCAACCTGAAGTCCATCAATCCTTCTACCTTCCAGGGCCTCGTCCACCTGCATACTTTGCACCTGGATCGCTGCGGGATCTTGGAGTTGTCCACAGGCCTTTTTCGGGGTCTTTTCTCCTTACAGTATCTCTATCTGCAGGACAATGACCTGCAGGAGTTGCTGGACGACACCTTCCTGGATCTCGCTAACCTCACCTATTTGTTTCTGCACGGGAACAAAATCAAAAGCTTGTCGGAAAACGTCTTCCGGGGGTTGACGAACCTGGATAGGCTGCTGCTGCATCAGAACAGGGTCAGTGTGGTCCATCGCCGGGCATTCCACGACCTTGGGAAGGTGATGACCTTGTACCTTTTTAATAATAATTTGACGGTGCTGAGCGGGGAGACCATGGCTCCACTGGGGTCTCTCCAGTACCTCCGGCTCAACGGCAACCAGTGGGTGTGCGACTGCCAGGCCCGGTCGCTCTGGGATTGGTTTAAGCAGTTCAAAGGGTCCTCCTCCGAATTGGAGTGCCACCTACCCGCTCAGCTGGCAGGGAGGGACCTCAAGCGCTTGCAGAGTACGGACCTGGAAGGCTGCCTCGACTCCTTCAACCAGATCAGAACGAGCGTCTTCAGCACCAAGACCAGAACTGGCAAAGTGCCCACGGCGGACCCGACACTCGGTCCCCAGGACAACGGGCAGAAATGCTGCCCGCCAGAGATGGATAAATCTTTCATTTATGAAGCCAAAGCCAAGGCAGCGCCGCCTTCTCACAGCAACCGGGCTTCCCCTAATAACCCACTCAAGGATAAGGAAAATATGGCCAAAACCAAGCATCAGGTGGAGGCGGAGCTGCCCAAAAATGGCAGCAACAAGCACATCAACGACTCGCCCTTTGGGACGTACCCCAGCATGGTCGACCCCCCTCTGACCAACTTGAAACCCGAGTTCTTGGGTCCTGTGGAGCCCTCCACCGCCCCAACCAAAAGGAGGCAGGGGTGCTCTCGGAGGAATAAGTCCAGGTCCCAGTGCCGTATGGCACAGCCGGGTGCCAGTACTAGTACCAGTGCCAGCCCCCCAGTCCTCCCAAGCCTTTTACTGCCCCCCATCATGTGGAGTCTCTTTTGCTTCTCTTGAAATCAAGCGAGGCTTTGCTTTCAGGGGTGGGGGCTCTTGGCTTTAAGAAAGGGACAGGAGGGCAGGAGGGGGACGCAAATCCCCTTCCCCCCCAAAAAAGGTTGTGAAGGAGAAGTTATGCCCAGAGAAAAAAAACGTTACAATGCTAAACAATTACTGGATGCCTTTATAGACTCTCTCTCTCTCACACACACACACAGAGACACACAAAATCAACAAAACAAAAAAATGTAAATAATTTATTTCTTCCTTCTGGAATTTCTATGTTTGATTTTGATCTTGCCTTTGTCCTTGGAATTACCCTTTTCCCAAAGGAAAGAAAGAAAGAAAGAAAGAAAGAAAGAAAGAAAGAAAGAAAGAAAGAAAGAAAGAAAGAAAGAAAGAAAGAAAGAAAAGAAAAATAAGAGATATAATAATCCCATATCTTTGTCATGTTCCCCCTCACCCTAAAATCATTACCTGTAATTTGAAGTCCTGAAGTCCTAAACGATATTGCACATTTTCCCCATCTGCTGAGATCACATCAGTGGCAATTTTTTAAATACCTGGATTTTGAGGTTTAACCTCCTTTGGTTTCCTTGGGTTTGCAGAAGGAGGCATTTGTTAAAGAATGCTCCCTTTTCATTCACTGAAGACTGCAGTATATATATAAATATGAATATAGATATATATATATATATATAGATATGCATTTTATTTTACTTGTGTACAAGTACAAAAAAATACGAAATAAATATTTCTTTCTTTTTTTCTTTATGGTGGGTATTACCTTCACACTCCACTCACACCTCTTCGGAAGGGGGGGGGGTTCCTTCAGTGCTGGAGTTTTCTTCCTGGATTTGTTTTCTTCCTGTCGCTTAAGCTCCCACAAAGGTACCTGAGAGCCATCAGCTGCTGGAAGGCAAGGCTGTGGATGAGCCAGGAGGGGCCACTTTATGCAATTTCCAGCTGGCGTCAGCCAAGGATTCCCTCTCACGAAACGAAAGCCACTCTGGTTAATGGTGCAGGGCCCTCCCCTTAGGCTCCCTGAAGGGTCTGCTTGCATCGTGAATATTTCAGAATAGCTCAGAATAGCAAGCAAGGATGGAAATCAGGGCTCTGGCCAAGGCAGCTGAGATGCCAAGAGGACAGGCAGCCAAGACTCAAAACAACAACCGACTGAGGAAAGTGAGAGAGGAAAATATCTTGGTTTATTAAAGCTGAACTAAATTGTGGCCTCTGTGTGTGTGTGTGTGTGTGTGTGCGTGCGTGCGTGCGTGCGTGCGTGTGTGTGTGTTGGGATGTCCAATCAAGACTTCATAGTTCTATTTTTTTTTCTAGGAAATTTGAAAAGGTTTCTTTGACAGTGTCTAACTCTTTCTTCAAAGGTGAAATTTAAAATTCAGTCCTCCAGAGATTGGCAATTCCCTGAACAGCAGGCAGGTGGCGCTTTCCAGTTTTTTGAATTTTGGTGGTATTTTGAAGATGGTGATGCTGCATTTTCTCTTTCCCTTCTTGCCAGGGGTTTATGGCAAGTCGCCACAACCAACTCGCCATGGATATCTCGCCACAGCTAACCTGCCAGAGCCATCTCGCCACGGCCATCTTGCCATGGAGAACCCGCCATATTGACACGGCCATGTTGCCATGGCCATCTTGCCACGGGCAACTTTGTATGGCTATCTTGCCATGGGCAACCCATCATGGCCAACGTAGTAGGGCTATCTTGCCACAGCCAACCCGCCACGGCCCTCTCACCACAGGACCACTCGCTGTGGGACAAGAGTTACACTAACATCAAAAAATAGAATCATTAAAGAAAGGATGCAAAAGGAGAAACACAATGAAATCTGAATTGCAAAAATTAAAATAGCTTTTTGTTTATTTTTGGTAATTAAATTGTATTGTTAAATTATCCCATGAGTTTTCTTGTGGTGAGTTGGCCATGACAAATAGTCCTGCAGTGAATTGGCCATGGCAAATTGTCCCATTCTGTGTTTTCCAGCAGCTTCCAGACTCCCCGAGTGTCCACTTTTCTAAATTCCCCAAGGACAAAAATTCCCTCCTGGATGGGGGTAGAGCCAGGGAGACTGCAAGCAGCTGGAGAGAATTCTAACGAGTTATTGAAGGGGAAACATCACGAGGTCTCGATGGGATTACTTTTCCTTTACAACCCAATTTCTCAGCTTATTAAGGCAGAAATGTCTTCCACTTTTTATTAAAATTTTTGCTGCAAAGTGGTGAAGTGGCTGTTGGTGTTCCAGGTAACAGAGAAATTTACAGATGGCTGCAATTTACCTTGGAAATCTCTCTCTGCCTGCGGGACGGAGACAGGTTGATATTCACGCACGTCCCTGGGCCCTTTGGTTAAAGACACCACACTACTTCCAAGAGAAATTTATCTTAATATTTTAGCTTGGGAAAGGAAATTTGAAAGACATTTCTCTTTCAGAGGCATTGTGGAACGTATGAATGGGAAAATACAGATAGTCCTTGACTTACAACTGTTCATTTAGTGACCATTAGCCAATAACTCAGTGTTACCTGGGTATTTATTTATAGAGGGGAAATGTCTAGACGAAACCTAATTTCTAATGTTGGATTTTCCCCCTTGCCAGAGGAAGCCCCCTTGTGGAGTACTGTGAAGCCATTACCATGACAACTCTACTGTGCTATACAGTAGAAGCCATTTTACAGCAGTACGGTAGAAGCCATTTAAAGGCACAAATGGCTGCATCTTAACAGAGCACACACCCCAAGGGGTGTTAGGGGTGTCTTACCCCTATAGTATTTGTTTCCAGAGAGTAAATCATCTGTGTAACAAGTTTGGTTGAAATTGCTTGAGACATTCCAGAGTTATGCTTGAACACACACGCACATAGATACACATCCATTTATATATATATACAGTATATATATAGAATCCAAGTTATAATGTCCTTGAAAAGGGTGACTTTCACACGGCCATTGCAGCCTCCTTTAGTCACATGATCAAAATTCAATGACTGACATTTATGACAGTTGCCATGTCCCAGGGTCACATGATAATCCCTTTTATTGGTCAGAAAACGTACAAGGTAATTTTTTTCTATATGACCCAGCAGAGTTTTGCCTCAGACTAATTCTTCAAGGATTAAACCCCGACTTTGGATCTACACAGGAAGAGTAAACAAATGTAAAATCAGTCCAAGATGATCAAATGAACTGTGACATTTTATACTGCTGAGGAAATAAACAAAAAAGTTTACTACATTTTAATATTTTTGTTCCGGAAGTTGCTAGCTTTGTTTTTGTGCCGAGTCCTTCTAAAAAAAAAAAGAAAGAGAGAATGTACCTGCGATTTCCCCTGTTTATTCCTTGGAATAACAAGTCTCCCACATCAGTGCTGGGGGAATACAGTACATCTCATTCTGCTGCTTTTGCGTCATAATTATACAAACTGAATTTTAACAGGGGGCAAAAAACATTGCTTATAGCAATAGCAATAGCACATGGACTTATATGCCATTTCAAAATGCTTTACAGCCCTTTTTAAGTGATTTACAGAGTCAGCCTTTTGCCCCAACAATCTGGGTCCTCATTTTACCAACCTTGGAAGGATGGAAGGTGGAGCCAAGCTTGAGCCAGTGAGCGTTGAACTCTTGGCAGTGGGCAGAGTTTGCCTGCAATACTGTATTCTAACTACTGCTCACGAAGGAAGGAAGGAAGGAAGGAAGGAAGGAAGGAAGGAAGGAAGGAAGGAAGGGAAGAACAATAGCAATAGCACTTAGACATATACTGCTTCACAGTGCTCTACAACCCTAAGTGGTTTAGCCTATAGACACCCCCCCCCAAAAAAAAACAAAGGGTCTTCATTTTACCAACCTCGGAAGGATGGAAGGCTGAGTCGACCTTGAACTGGTCAGGATCGAACGCCTGACAGAGTTTGCCTGCAATACTGTATTCTAACCACCATGGGAGGGAGGGAGGGAGGGCAATAGCACTTAGATTTATATACCACTTCACAGTGCTTTCCAGGCCTCTCTAAACGGTTTACAGAGTCAGCCTATTGCCCCTAATGTTCTGGGTCTCATTTTACCGACCTCGGAAGGATAAAAGGCTGATTCAATCTTGAACCTGGTGGGATTATGAGATTGGCAGGGGCTCCTGAGTGGGGTAAAAAAAATTGAAGATGGCAGTAAGGCTGCAGGATTCTAGCCACCATCTTGACTTTTTTGCCTAGCAACCCTGAGTGGATACCCCGGGAATCAGAGCAAGCCTTTTGCAAGAGAGTCTCCTCCTTTGGGGTTGGGAGTTGGAGTAGACCTTTCTTTCTTAATTTAGAAAATGGGAAACGAAAAACCAAGAAATTGTGATATGTAGTATGTCACAGACACATGCACACACCTTTCAAACTTTATCTTCTACCCTTTTTGGCAGGAAAAAGAAATAAAAGGGGGGCTTTCACCAGGAGAATTCTGTTTGCAAATACAATGTGTGATTGGATAACATTACCCTGAAGGAGTTGACAGAAAATAATGTCAGAGTTCCAAATAGCAATTTCCCCACCCAGTTGAAAGTTCAAGATCTTGCCCCCACCCAAGTACATCACATGGGCCAGTCTTCCACTGCCATGCTGGCAGCTTCCACCCATCCAGTTCCGGGCAGGTGCAGAGGTGCAAAGACAAAGGATGACCTTGGCTTTCTAGAAAGAATGTTGTTATGGCTACATAGCATCTAACGCCGTACTATCCCCCCTCCCATTTTCCCACAATACAAAAGGCATAGTAGAATAATTGAAAGTGCGGCAGGCTTAAGATCCAATAGAAAAGATAGCTACAGCCCTGACACATAGTACATTTTGGCCACTTAGAATAGACACACTTTTTATGAATCAGCCACCATAATAATGAGGTGAATGAGCTTTTATTCTTCCAAACCAAACAATGTGAATATCAATTTGATCAATGAAACTATCCTCCTCTTCCTCATACATTTTTCCTTTTTCTTGCCACTTACGTTAGTAGCATCACCTCACGCCCAACTTGGCGTATCTTCCAAGGGGTTCAGCTTCTCCTCCTGTCCCCACTGACTTGGCCCAAGTCAAGAGCTTCTATATGGATTTTGGGATTCAGCTCCAAACCAGAGGAGACATAATAGCAGCCTTCCAATATTTGAGGGGCTGCCACAGAGAGGAGGGGGTCAAGCTACTTTCCAAAGCACCTGAAGGCCAGACAAGGAATAACAGATGGAACAAGGAGAGATTCAACCTAGAAATAAGGGAGACATTTCCTGACAAGGAGAGCAATCAACCGATGGAACAGAAGTTGCCTTCAGAAGTTTTGGGAGCTTCATCACTGGAGGCTTTCAAGAAGAGACTGGACTGCCATTTGTCAGAAATGGTGTAGGATCTCCTGCTTGGGTGGGGGGGGTTGGACTAGATGACCTACAAGCTCCCTTCCAACTCTTCTAATCTGTTCATCTGTCACCCATGGCAGGAAGCCATAGATGAGGAATAATCTATGATCCACTGGAAAAGGGAAGGTCAACCACTCTTCCAAGGGGCCTTCACAACCAGGACTGGCCCTGTGAGCTGGAAGGTCCCCATTGAGCCATTCGGGAACCCTGGAGGGCAAGTACGTCCAGCTCTGGGGTTTATGATGCCACCGGATTAAGGCCAAAAGGAGGTCCAGAGATTGCTGTGTCCAGAGGCAAAAGGAGAGGTCATAAGCATCACACAAGGACTATCAGAATGGTGAACCAAGGCACACCTGAGATTGTCAAAACAAAAGGTTTGACATTCTGGAACTGGAATGGGTCCCTTCACACCAATAAAACCTCACATCTTCTATTGTAGACCAAGAAAAAATGATAGGAAAGAAGGAACAGCCATGTTTATAACCCAAAGTGTTGAGGTTGCTGTCAGCTGCAACTCAAAATGAGAGAAAGATCTCAATTCTGTTCCCAGGTAAGTCAACCACAGCAGGTGTTCAAAGTCTGTGCTCCAGTTGCAGGTGCAGAGGCAGCAGGAACTGAGCACGTCTAGGAGGCCTCACAGCACCAATTAAAAGTCATACACTAAAAATGGATGGCTAAAATGCTAAAGTTGGAATAAAATACTATTTGGAATCATGAGACACGGCTGGCTTTGGAAATGAAGCAGGAGGAGAGAGAGATCCTTACTAAGACATTGGGAGTTCCAGCAACTAATCAATCAGAATTAAGCTGGAAGGGAACTTGGAGGTCAGGAAACTCTATTTCATTTCAGACAAGTGGCAGTCCAGTCTCTTCTTAAAAGTCTCCAGTAATGAAGCACCCACAATTTCTGGTGGCAAGCTGTTCCAATGGTCAATTGTCCTCACTGTTAGGAAGTTTCTCCCTAATTCCAGGTTGCTTCTCTCCTTGATTAGTTTCCACCCATTGTTTCTTGCCTTGCCTTCTGGTGCTTTGGAAAATGGGTCTTTGTGGCAGCCTCACAAATACTGGAATACCACTGTCATGTTACTCCCTAGTTGTTCTTTTCTCTAGATGAGCCATACCCAGTTCCTGCAATCCTTCTTCATATGTTTTAGTCTCTGATCATGGAGAGAGTTAAAAATAGATGTAATAGATGACATGCAGTAAATAAATAGTGGGAGAACTTTGGACTAAGGTTTCTGACATTAAAGACATTAAAAAAAAATTCTAGAACTGCAAAAAGCCAAGAAAAGGAAACGTTGATCTGCTGATACATCAAAAATCACTCAAGGAAAGTAAAAAGGCATCAGAGGCAGTGAATAATTGAGCTCCAGATAACAGAAAAATCAAGGGTTACATTTAAATATACAATTAGAAAACCGAAGAAAACTATCAAATGACGAGAAGAGGTTTATTTAAGAAAATGATACAAACCAGGGACATGTTCATTCAAAGATAGGCAAGATAAAAAGACCCCAATTTATGAAGTATATGAAGATTTCATCATTGAACTAAAGTCAGATGCTCTGGAAGGTGAAGCTAAATGTGTCCTAAAAGAAATATAGCTAAGATTAAAACTCAGATATTCATGAAATGCCAGCAGACCTGCTTAAAATCATACACAGTAATGTAGTTAAAGTCTGTGTTTAAACAGATAATGGAAAACAAAGCAATCGCCAGGGATGTGAGGGGGGGAGAAGTATTTATTTATTTATTATTTATTTATTAAATCGATTTATAGGCCGCCCAATCCCGGAGGAGCACTAGCAATAGCCCTTAGACTTATATACTGTTTCACAGTGCTTTGTAGCCTTCTCTAAGTGGGTTACAGAGTCAGCATTTTGTCCCCAACAATCTGGGTCCTCATTTTACTGACATCAGAAGGAGGGGAGTCAATCTTGAACTGGTCAGGATTGAACTGTTGGCAGTCAGCAGAATTAGCCTGCAATGCTTCATTTTAACCACTGTTTACCATGGGAGGTAGGACAATAGCATTATCAATAGCCATTAGACATATACTGCAGTGTCTTAGAGCCTTCTCTAAGCAATCAGTCTCTTGCCCCCAACAATCTGGGTCTTCATTTTACCCACCTCGAAATGATGGAAGGCTGAGTCAACCTTGAGCCGGTCCGGATCGAACTCCTGCAATGAGCAGAGTCAGTCTGCAATACTGCATTCTAACCACTGCACCATCACAGGTCTAAATAAATTTATATTCTAATAAACATTGTGTATTAGTGTTTAAGATTCTGAAATTTAGAGTTTAGCAATAGCTAGAATGACAACTACCCCAACCACAAAATGTATTCAGAAGATGCATTTTGATCCCTGAAATCACATTGCTAACATCTAATGGTTGATGGAAAAGACAGGGGAGAATTTTAAAAAATCTTCTGGACTACAATAAATTATTAAAGCCTCTTTTTAAAAAATCATACATCTTGCTGGGCCACCCAATCTGCCTGTTAAAACAATGTCTGTAACACCAGGAAGCAACAATTGAAAGATATAATAGAAGACTTAAATGGTTCAAAATTGGGGAAATAATGTCCCAAAGTTGTTGGGATTTTTTTAATTTGATTTTTATGCAGAATCTAAGATGAGAAATGTTGGACTAAGAAAAATTGGGATTAAAAATTGCTGATAGAAATTTCAACAGTTTCATGTATCTTCCTGGCTTCACCTAGATGACTGGAAGTGAGGAAGATCTAATTAATTTAATGAAGAAGGAGGTAACCTATTCTCCAAAGCACCAGAGGGCAGGACAAGAAGTAACAGGAGGAAGCTCATTAAAGAGAAATCCTACCTAGCACTAAGGACAAATTTCCTGACAATCAGAACAATTAATCAGTGAAACAGCTTGCCTCCAGACTTTCTGGATGCTTCATCAGTGGAGGTTTTCAAGAAGAGACTAGACAGCCATTTGGCCAGAATGGAATAGGCTCTCTTGCTCAAGCAGAGGTTGGTCTAAAGGACCTCCAAAATCCCTCCCAACACTATTATTCTATGATCAAAAGGAATCTCGCATTGAAAGTGAAAGAAGAGAGTAGAAACACCATTCAAATGGGATATACCCACATGTGTGTGTCAGATGCTCAAAAGGCACAGCCAACTCAAAGCAAAGAATTGGGAGAAGAACCTCTGGAAAACGAAGCTTATAGCTAATGAAGAAGTACTGGGTGAAGTTGAAATTAAATGAGGCATTTTCCAGGGTGATTCCCTTTCACCCCTACTCCTTATATTCTCAATGCTACCACTGACAATCATTTGGAACGAGATGAACTATGGATACAAACTTGCAAAGAAAGGACTGAAAATTTCACACTTGGTGTACATGGATGATTTGAAGCTGTTTGGTAAAACAAAAGCTGAACTGAATTTATTAATTGAAAGCACAAAAGAATTTAGCCAAGACATTGGTATGCAGTTTGGAATTGACAAATGTGCAACAATGGCAACCAAAGCAGGCAAGGTCATAGAAGATGATGGAATAGAACTTGAGAATGAAGAAATGATAAAGGCAGTAAAACCAGAAGAAGGCTACAAGTACTTGGGGATTTTAGAGGCCTCTGACTTAATGCATAATAAAGTCAAGGAATTAACTTCAGCCAAGTACATTCAACAAATTCGCAAGATATAAAACTCCAAACTGAGTGGAGGAAACATCATAGAAGCCATAAATACCTGGGCTATACCTGTGATTCGATACTCTGCAGGAATAATTGACTGGACCCAGATGGAGTTGGACAATTTGGACAGAAAAAAAAGGAAGCTTATGACAATGAATCATGCTTTGCACCCTAAAAGTGATGTTGATCGATTTATCTACCAAGAGCAGAGGGTAGTTGAGGTCTCCTACAAGTAAAACAGACTGTGGAAGAAGAAAAACACAGCTTGAATGATTACATCCAGAAAAGTGAAGAACCAATGATTAAGGAAGTAAATAAAGGAGGCTTTTTAAAGACAACTAAGTCAAAAGCTGAATATAAGGAAGAAGTAATTGAGAAGCGAGCTGAAAATTGGAAAAACAAAGCTATGCATAGCCAATACTTGAAAAGTATTGAAGGCAAAGCTGACCAAAAGCTAATTTGGAACTGGTTAAGATCAGGAGTACTGAAAAAAGAAACAGAAGGCTTTATTTTGGCAGCTCAAGAACAAGCCTTAGCCACAAACTGCATGAAGGCAAAAATTCAACATGTTACCACCAACAGCAAATGTCGCCTCTGTAATGAGAAGGATGAGACAGTCGACCACTTGATCAGTGGGTGCAGCAAAATTTCACAAACTGACTACTTACAACGCCATGACTGCGTTGCTAAAATCATTCACTGGAAATTGTGCCAAAGGGTTAGATATGAGTACAGCAAAAACCACTGGGAACATCAGGTTCAGAAGCTTTTAAAGAATGAGAAAGCCAAGATCTTGTGGGACTTCAGAGCACTTGGCCTACAACATACCTGACATAACAATAATTGGGGAAAAAAAGTATGGTTTATTGGCATTGCAATACCTGGTGATGCACGAATTGAAGATAAACAGCAAGAAAAAATCACAAAGTACCGGGACTTGCAAATTGAAGTTGAGCGGCTGTGGAAAAATAAATCTTGTGTTGTCCCAATTGTAATTGGAGCCCTTGGAGAAATACCTAAAGGACTACCTCGCTATTTGGAAATTCTAAATTTACCTGACTTGAATATTCTGATTCTACAAAAAACCACCCTACTTGGAACAGCTTATATTCTCCGATGTTACCTTAACAGTTCCTAGGTCTTTGGTTAGGACTCGAGCTGTTGAGCTATCAACCAGCCCCAAAGGCTGTGAATCTCACCAAAGATGATGATGATGATGATGATAATAATAATAATAATAATAATAATAATAATAATAATAATAATAATAATAATAATAATAATATCAGCCTGAAAAAGTCACCGAAAATCAGATGGTCAAGATCTTGTGGGATTTCCATATACAAACCGACAAAGTACTGGTGCATAATACACCAGACATCACACTGGTTGAGAAAAATAAGGTCACAATCATAGACATCGCAATACCAGGTGATAGCAGGGTCGCCGAGAAGGAACTTGAAAAAATCGCAAGATACCAGGACTTAAAAATCAAAATTCAACGACTATGGCACAAACCAGCAGTGATAATTCCAGTGGTAATTGGCACACTGGGTGCTATTCCAAAAGCACTGGAATTACATTTAAAACAGTTAAAAATTGACAAAATCAACATCAGTCAAATGCAAAAAGCCGCGCTGCTTGGATCTGCACGCATATTACGAAAATACGTTACGACGTCCTAGGCCCCTGGGGGGGGGGGCGACTAGTAACCAATGCCAAATCCAGCGAAACAACTGGCCGCTGTGATACAATTGTATAATAATAATAATAATAATTGGTAATCTAAATTGAATGGTGGAAATACAATCATCTAAATTGAATGGTGGAAATACAATCAAGGCCATAAATACCTGGGCAATACCAGTTATAAGATACACAGCTGGTATAGTTAACTGGACACAAGCTGATTTGGACCTTTTGGACCGAAAAACCAGGAAACTAATGACAATGAACTACAGTTTACATCCACGTGGTGATACTGATAGACTATATCTGCCCCGAAAATCAGGTGGCAGAGGATTATTAAAAGTGAAGCAAACAGTTGAAGAAGAAAAACATGCACTGGCTGATTATTTAAAAGAAAGTCAAGAACATCTATTAATCGAAGTAAAGAACAAAAATCTACTGAAGGCCCAACAGACGAAACAAGAATACAGAAAAGATGTGATAAAATCAAGAATGGAGAGTTGGCAGAACAAAGCACTGCATGGCCAATTTCTGGAAAAAATAAAAGATAAAGTGGACAGTGAACAAACTTGGTTATGGTTAACAACAGGTACATTAAAGAAAGAAACAGAGTCACTAATCCTGGCTGCGCAAGAACAAGCTATCCGCACAAATGCCATTAAGGCCAAAATCGAAAAATCCTCTGATGATGCCAAATGCAGACTTTGCAAAGAAGCTGATGAAACTGTTGATCACATACTCAGCTGCTGTAAAAAAATCACGCAGACTGATTATAAATTGCGGCACAATTCAGTAGCACAAATGATCCATTGGAATTTGTGCAAAAATTATAATATTAAAACAGCAACAAACTGGTGGGAACATCAGCCTGAAAAAGTCACCGAAAATCAGATGGTCAAGATCTTGTGGGATTTTCGCATACAAACAGACAAAATACTGCCGCATAATACACCAGACATCACACTGGTTGAGAAAAATAAGGTCACAATCATAGACATTGCAATACCAGGTGATAGCAGGGTAGCTGAGAAGGAACATGAAAAAATTGCAAAATACCAGGACTTAAAAATTGAAATTCAACGACTATGGCACAAACCAGCAGTGGTAATTCCAGTGGTAATTGGCACACTGGGTGCTATTCCAAAAGCACTGGAATTACATTTAAAACAGTTAAAAATTGACAAAATCACCATCAGTCAAATGCAAAAAGCCGCACTGCTTGGATCTGCACGCATATTAAGAAAATACGTTACGACGTCCTAGGCCCCTGGGTGGGGCTCGACTAGTAACCAATGCCAAATCCGGCGAAACAACTGGCCGCTGTGATACAATTGTATAATAATAATAATAATGAGGAGGAGGAGGAGGAGGAGGAGGAACTTGGTTGATACCTAGGATACTGGCAGCAAACCGTATCAACCAATAGCACCAGTCACTGGTATTTGTAATGTGTTTTTGAATGTTCAGTTGGCTGAGTTTCATGTTTAATGAATAAAGTATATAATAATACATTATCTTCATAGGTTCAGAAATTCACAGGGATGATGATTTCATCTTTGAAATAAAAGAGGCATCTGCCATTAGGCAGAAAGACCATAAGAACAATTTGAGCAGAGCAGAGTAGGGTTAGAATATAAAAAATAGCATAGCATAGCATAGCATAGCATAGCATAGCATAGAATAGAATAGAATAGAATAGAATAGAATAGAATAGAATAGAATAGAATAGAATAGAATAGAATAGAATAGAATAGAATAGAATAGAATAGGAGACGGAAGGGACCTTGGAGGTTTTTTAGTCCAGCTCCCTGCTCAAGCTGGAGAACCTATACCATTTCAGATAAATGACTGTCTACAGACTCTACACTCTTCCTAAAACCCTCCACAGATGGAGCACCCACAATTTCTGAAGACAACTTCTGTTCCACTAGTTAATTGTCCTCACTGTTAGGAAGTTTCTCTCAATTCCAGGTTGCTTCTCTCCTTGAGTAGTTTTCATCCATTGCTTCTTCTCCTGCCCTCTGGTGCTTTGTAGAATAATTTGAGCCCTTCTTCTGTGTGGCAGCCCCTCAGATACTGGAATACTGCTATTATGCCCCCACTAGTCCTTCTTTTCTCTAGACTAGCCAGACCCAAATCCTGCAATTGTTCTTCATATGTTTTAGTCTCCAGGCCTTTGATCATCTTAGTTGCTGTTCTCTGAACTTTTTCCAAAGTCTCAACATTTTTTTTGTAATATGGTGACCAAAATTGGTCCAGGTGTGTGTCCTAGTAGGCTTTTATAAAACAGATATAGATCCATGATGGACACACAGAAACATCACACCGACAACAAAGTCTGTGTTGTTAAGCCATGTTTCTCCCAGGGGTAGTAACTGCGAAAGCTGGGTCTGAGGAAGAAGAACTGATGCCTTTCAACTGTGTTTCTGGAGAAAATTGTGGAAAAGATCCAGGGACAGGAAGAAAAAAAAGGAATTCAATAGTGGTTGAAATAAAATCAGATTTCTCACTGGAAGCCCTGCTAATTAACACTGATTGATTATGTGCCATCATGTTTATCCACCCTCCTCCTAGTAGTCCTTCTCTTTCCACCTTTCCCAGCATTAACGCTTCCTCCAGAGACTTGGGTCTTCTTATGATGTTCATGAAGTATGATTATTTGAAGTTGATCATTTATGCCACAAGTATAAATGGGGCCAATTTGTTCAAAGATGCATTCATTTCTTTTCTTGGCTGCCTCTCAGGAGTTTTCTCCCACCCTAACCTTCAAAACCATCAATATTCTTTATATTCTGCTTTTTTCAGACGGCAAACTTACTTCTATACAGGGGTGAAATTCAGCAAGTTCTGACAGGCTCCGGAGAACCAGTAACAGAAATTTTGAGTAGTTCGGAGAACCGGCAAATACCACCTCTGGCTGGTCCCAGAGTGGGATGGGAATAGAGATTTTGCAATATCCTTCCCCCCAAGAATGGAGAGGGAATTTGGATTTTGCGGTATCCTTCCCGGGAATAGGGCAGGAATGGAGGTTTTGCAATATTCTTCCCCTGCCACGCCCACCAAGCCACACGCACAGAACCAGTAGTTAAAAAAATTGAATTTCACCACTGTTTCTACAATATGGTGAACCTTTTAGACACCAAGTGCTCAAACTGTGCTCATGCCCAAAATAAAAGATGTGTACACGCAAATGTGTGCATGTGCGGACATGCATACATGCATGTGTGGACATGTGCACGTGCATAGCAGAGATATGGAGACCAGCTGTCTGGCGGGAGGCGGGGCATCCCAGCACGGCAAGAGGTAAGATCTTATTTCATGGGCTTCTGTTTTGTCATTTGCAGGGAAACAGAAGCGCACAAAACAAACGCCACAGAGATCTGACCTGGGGCGATGGTGCGCGTGCCAGCAGAGAGGGCTCTGCATGCCACCTCTGGCACATCTGCCATAGGTTCACCATCACAGTTCTATAGAGTGTTCAAGAAATGCAATCATTTAGGGGTGGATTTCTGCCAGCATTGCTGCCAATTCGGTGCTCGTACCCAATTGCCTGAAAATAGGTCTGCTCATGCCCAGAACATTTAAAAATGTGCGCAGTTCACAAAAAGATGTTGCGGCAACTGGGGGATCAGTTCAGGGGTGTGGCGAGCATGCCGTCCCTACTAGTTCGGTGACCCAGTCTCCATTTCCACTACTGGTTCCACCGAACCGGTAGGAACCCACCTCTGAATTGTTTGCACTATTGTGGTCTTCATAGGCATAGAAACATGATGGCATCTAAGTATGTTTCCCAAGACACTTTACCAAATGTGCAGCATATTTCTTGACGGCTTGTTCTATCAATGTGCTGTTTGGTTGAACCTAAAAAACAGCAACCATCTATCACTTAGAACATAGAATAATTGGGATGGAAGGGACCTTGGAGGTCTTCTAGTCCAACCCTCTGCTGGAGCATGAGACCCTACACCATTGGGTAGAGACGGCTGTCTACTCTCTTCTTGAAAAGCATCAGTGATGGTGCACCCACAACTCTGGGAAGTGAGCTGTTCTGGCAGCTGATAACTGTCAGACGGCCCTGGCCCCCTCTCTGCCTTCAGCACAGAGCCCTCATCAGAGCCTTCCCCAGACTCCAGGACTGACCCAGGTTCCTCCCCAATCTCCTCACTGTCCGACTATGCTGCCAGCTCCACTGGCAGGCCACAACACCTAGTCCTTCTTTTTGTTACACTAAACTCCTGTAACCTTTGGACACAATGACTGAAGTGCTGGTGTCATTTCATCTTTCAGTATTACACTTTCTTGTAAATTGAAAATACCTCCTGAAGTATCTTTGGTGTTGATATTGCTGTGCCCTTTATCCTACCAACGGAAGGTTGGAAACCTTTTCCTGAGTTCAAATATTTTGAAAGACTTGTCCTGCTTTTCCATATCAGTTTCCATCTTCCGTGACTTTACGAATGTTGTAAAGTCCTGATTGCTGCTTGACTCTTCTAATAGCTTTCTGAAATTGGATTTCAGAAACTGATAAATACTATTACACAACTCTGGAACGCTGAAAGATCATCTGGCACTAGCATTCAAAAGCATCCACGAAAGAGACACAAAGCAAGATGGAGCGATGACATCAGCAAGTATTGTGAGCCCAACTGGCAAAAGGAAAGCTCAGGACTGTATGGTTTGGAAACATGCAGAAGAAACTTTCATCCGGCAGTGGATAGACAATGCTAGAATGATGATGATAGAATAGAATAGAATGACAGAGTTGGAAGGGACCTTGGAGGTCTTCTAGTCCAACCCCCTGCCTAGGCAGGAAACCCTACACCACTTCAGACAAGTGGTTATGCAATCTCTTCTTTAAAACCTCCAGTGTTGGAGCGTTCACAACTTCTGGAGGCAAGTGGTTACACTGATTAATTGTTCTCACTGTCAGGAGAGCTCTCCTTAGTTTTAGGTTGCTTCTCTCCTTGATTAGTTTCCATCCGTTGCTTCTTGTCCTGCTTTCAGGTACTTTGAAGAATAGCTTGACTCTAGAGATGGGTTCCGGCAGGCACTACTGCCAGTTTGCTCACAGGTGCGCTGTGTACACATTGTGTGCACATTGGCAATACAATAAAAATTGTTCTGCGCATGTGCAGGAGCAAAAAAACAAGATAGCAGCATTTATGACATCCACCCAGAGAACCGGTTAGCCCTCTCTAAGTGGTTTACAAAGTTGGCATGTTGCCCCCAACAATCTGGCTCCTCATTATACCCACCTTCAAAGGAGGGAAGGCTGAGTCAACCTTGAGCCGATCAGGTTTGAACTCCTGCCTGTGGACAGAGTTAACTTGCAGTACTGCATTCTAACCATTGTGCAGGATGGATGGATGGAAGGATGGATGGATGGATGGAAGGATGGAAGGAGGAATAGCAATAGCTCTTAGACTTATATACCGCTTCACAGTGCTTTACAGCCCTCTCTAAGCTGTTTACAAAGTTGGCATGTTGCCCCCAACAATCTGGGTCCTCATTTTATTGACCTTGGAAGGATGGAAGCCTGAGTCAATACTTGAGGGGCTGTCATAGAGAAAAAAGGAGGGGTCAGCCTATTCTCCAACCCCCCTGAGGGCAGAACAAGAATGGGTGGAAGATCCTTAAAGAGAGATCCAAATTAAAAGTAAAGAAAAATTTCCTAACAGTGAGGACAATTAACCAGTGTCTCCAGAAGTTGTGGGTACTCTGTCTCTGGAGGTCGTCAAGAAGAGGTTGGTCAACCATTTGTCCAGAATGGTATAGGATCTCCTATTTTAGTAGGTGGTTGGAATAGAAGTCCTCCAAGGTCCCTCCCATCTCTATTATTCTGTTATTCAGTAAATATGATCGTGTTCTGACCCTGTTCTCCAAACACGACAAATCCTCTGTAATTAAGCAATGATTCCTTTATTAGGAGCCCCAGCAACCCCAGCAAAAAGTTTCTCTCTCACTGCAAGCTAACAAGTCTGTCCAGCAGGGAGATGAATAGTTGTCTGCCACACCTATTCATCTCCACCCCCTACCTTTTGTCCCCAGAGCTAGGGTGGGGCTTCACTAGCAGCGGTGGCTCTTCAGTCCCAAGGACTGGCCCATAGATTTCCACTGCTCTCCTCTCCTCTGCCTTCCGCACATCTGTGCATCAGGCACTGGAGCCAGCTGTTCCTCCTCTTCCTCATCAGCCACCTCCAGACCTGGGGGCTATTTGACTCTCTATCTGAGGGCTGACAGACTGCCCAGGCTCCGCCTCTGTATCTCTCTCTCTCTGCCAGCTCCATTCCCTCTTCCCCCTTGGAGCTCTCAGGTTGCCTTGCTGCTGATCCTGACTCCCATGCCTGCTCCTCCTGTGATTCGGCTGCTGGAGGGGGCAGGTGACAACAGATTGAGAAAGCCAAAGGACCCCAAAAAGAAGTCAGTGTACATTTCATTAATTATAGCAAGGCTTTCGATTATGTCAATCACATCAAGCTGTTAACTCGGCTTAGAAAAATGAAAAATCCAGAATAACTTTCATTTCATTTCTTTTTTTTTCATTTTATTAAGATTTATAGGCCGCCCTTCTCCCTTAGGGGACTCAGGGCGGCTTACAATCACAGGGAAGGGGGTGCAATAATAAAAGACAAACAGTGAGTGAACAAAATAAAATAATAAAACACAACTTGCATTCAACAGTCAACACTTGGGCGGGTAATTTAAGAACTTATCCCCAGGCCTGCTGGGAGAGCCAGGTCTTAAGGGCCGTGCGGAAGGTCTGGATGGTGGTGAGGGTATGAATCTCAACGGGGAGATCGTTCCACAGGGTCGGAGCTGCAACAGAAAAGGCTCTCCTCCGTGTAGTCACCAGTCGACATTGACTGGCAGATGGAATCCGGAGGAGGCCCAATCTGTGCGATCTAATCGGTCGAAGGGAGGTAATCGGCAGAAGGCGGTCTCTCAAGTACCCAGATCCACTACCATGGAGTGCTTTAAAGGTGGTCATCAATACCCTGAAGCGCACCTGGAGATCGACAGGTAGCCAGTGCAGCTCGCGGAGGATGGGTGTAATGTGGGCGAACCGCGGTGCGCCCACTATCACTCGCGCGGCTGCATTCTGGACTAACTGCAGTCGCCGGATGCACTTCAAGGGCAACCCCATGTAGAGCCCATTGCAGTATTCCAGCCTAGAGATCACAAGGGCTCGAGTGACTGTTGCGAGAGCCTCCCGGTTCAGGTAGGGCCGTAACTGACGGACCAGGCGAACCTGGGCAAATGCCCCCCTGGTCACAGCCGACAACTGATGGTCAAAAGTCAGCTGTGGATCCAGGAGGACTCCTAGATTACGGACCCTATCTGAGGGGTATAAAATTTGATCCCCCAGCCTGAGTGTTGGAATATCGGCCAAATTGTTGGGAGGGAAACACAACAGCCACTCGGTCTTGTCCGGGTTGAGTACCAGTTTGTTAGCGCTCATCCAGTTCTTAACGGCCTCAAGACCCTGGTTCATCATGTCCACCGCTTCATTGAGTTGGCACGGGGCGGACAGATACAGTTGTGTATCGTCCGCATATTGATGGTATTTTATCCCGTGCCTCCGGATGATCTCGCCCAGCGGTTTCATGTATATGTTAAATAGTAGGGGGGATAAGACCGAACCCTGTGGCACCCCGTATGTTAGGGGCCTCAGGGACGATCTCTGCCCCCCGACCAACACCGACTGCGACCTGTCCGAGAGGTAGGAGGAGAACCACTGCAAAACAGTGCCTCCCACCCCCACCTCCCGCAGTTGTCGCAGAAGGATACCATGGTCGATGGTATCGAAAGCCGCTGAGAGGTCAAGGAGAACCAGGATGGACGCATGGCCTCCATCTCTGGCCCTCCAGAGATCATCAGTCAATGCGACCAAAGCGGTTTCAGTGCTGTGACCAGGTCTGAAGCCGGACTGGAAGGGGTCAAGATAACTAGCTTCCTCCAAGGCCCGTTGAAGCTGGAAGGCCACCACCTTCTCAACAACCTTCCCAATAAAGGGGAGGTTGGAGACAGGACGATAGTTGTTTAAAATGGCTGGATCCAAGGATGGTTTCTTCAGGAGGGGTCTCACCACCGCCGTCTTAAGTGTGGCGGGGAAGTGCCCCTCCCGAAGGGAGGCGGTCACAACCGCCTGGATCCAGCCATGTGTCACCTCCCTGCTGTTGGCAACCAGCCAGGAGGGACACGGGTCCAGAATACAGGTGGAGGCACTTACAGCTCGAATGGCCTTGTCCACATCCCCAGAGGCAACATCCTGGAACTCAACCCAGAGATGGTTTGCCAAGTAATCCCCCTGTGTCTCGGCTGGATCTACGGCGGTGGAGTCCAAGTCTGACCGAAACCGAGCAACTTTGTCCGCCAAGAACTGGGCATAGTCCTCAGCCCTACCCTGCAAGGGGTCTCCCACATCACTCCTATTGAGGAGGGAGCGGGTGATCCTAAACAGGGCGGCTGGGCGTGACTCGGCGGACGCTACCAAGGCGGAGATATGTGTTCTTTTGGCAACTCTTAGTGCCCGGATGTAATCCTTGGTGCAGGTAGTCAAAAGTGCTCGGTTCGCCTCGGACTTATCGGACCTCCACAGGTGCTCTAGGTGTCTCCTCCGGCGCTCCGGTGAACCAAGGAGGTCTCCGGGATCCGCTGACCCGGAGGGGCCGTAGTGGCGCAATCCGGTCAAGAGACTCCGATGCCGACTTCCTGGGGGCGTGGCCTGTTGCCGAGGAGGGCTCCACCGAGCTCCTCAGAGATCTGGTCTGTATATCTAAATAAGATCATAGATAGCACCCCTTTTTGGCAAAAAAAGGGGCAGGGAGTAGCTCTGTAGGCGAGGGTCTATTCGTAAGCCACAGCCTTTTTCTTTTTTTTGGCTGTGGACAGAGATTAGATCCAGCCGGAGCAGAGCTTTTATCTCCAGCCAGTTCTTCTCAGCTGCCTTTTTTTTTGGCAGCCCCAGACAGGCTAGCCCCCCCCAGGACAAAACAAAGTTTTTTCAAGCTAGAATTGATACGGGCGGGTCCCACCCCTGTGAGATTTATGCTTTTATTACTATCTTAAATACCAGCACCATTTGTCTTAGAGACTTCTTTGTCTAAATGGACTTCAAAATGGCGATTTCTCTCCGTGGATGATTGATAGTGGATGTACTTAGCCGGTTTTACCTTCCTGCAGACCGCTCCTTAACAAAATAAACTCTTCTTCTTTGGAAATAGAGGGGAGCAAAGCGCTGCTTACTTGTTTATTTATTATGGCACCCAGGTCAAAGAAGCGTCTTGCTACAAATGTGTCTAAAGAATTTAAAGAATTTTTACTGGAACCACAGCCTTTGTCTCCTATGCCCTCTACTGGAGAATTTCTAACACAGGAATATTTCTTTAAAATGTTTAATGCCTTTAAACAAGAAATTAAGGAATTTGTATTGGAACTATATGATGATTTAAAGTCTAAAGTTAATCAAATGAAGGCGAATACGTTTGCAGCCGTGTCTGCCCTGTCAGATTACTCTGCTGAAATAGAGAACAAATTGGAAAGTTTGGAGAAGGCTAATTTTAATTTGACTACCAATATTCAAATTTTACAACAAAAAATTAGAGACAATGAAGAACAGCTCATGATGATAAATTTTAATAGGAAGGCATTTGCAATAAGAGTCAGAGGATTCCGTGAAAAGGAGCAAGAGAATTTGAAACAGACCTTTGCTGAAGCCTTCAGCTATGCGGTGGGAAGCCCGGGACTTAACTTTGATTGGCAGATTCGGAAAATCTATCGCCAGAACTCATTGATAGCGGAACAGCGACAGCTCCCGAGGGACATAATTATACATTTCTCTACAAAAGAATCTAGAAATGCGATTGTGCAAAAGTTTTATAATAACAGTCTCCGAGTTGATGGCCAGAACTTGATTGTCTTCAAAGAAATACCTTTCCAGATGTTAAAGGCAAGAAGGGACTACACCTTTTTAACTAAGGAGCTTAGGAGTCAACAGATTCGATACAGATGGGAGGCCCCTGCCGGCATCACGGTTACATTTGAGAATCAAAGATTTCGTCTTAACTCTGTTTCGGAGGCTCAAGATTTCTATTGCAGGATTCTGAAGGCGGGACTTCCTGACTCGCTTGGAAGAGAGGAGAGACAAGCGGAAGGAGAAGGCAAACGGCAGGCCATGTGGTTGCAAGATGGAGGGGGTAGCCCTTCCTCCCTCGGAGAAGCAGAAAAACGGAGATCGAGAATTTAGACATTTTAAAATACTCGCCAAAGTTGAGGACTGAATGGGGGTTTGAGACCTCTCTCCGGTAGAAAAAGCGGACTAATTCTTATTAGAAGGGAAAGCTGGGTGAAACTACTTTGAGCTAGATTTTAAATTAACGTTAGCATAAATTTGATAGTGGTAAAATCATCAGACAAGCAAGGGATGAGGGTAAAATATATGTGGAATGATTTACGTTGTTTAAGGCTTATTAGAACAGAAAGCCGGTTGGGATTATCTTAAGATAAGTGTAAAAAGAATGCGGAATGATTTATGTTGTTTAAACTTTGTTAGAAGGGACTATTTTAAAACAGAAGGTTAACTGACTCTTGCTGAAAGTATTGTTTGAATATGTGGAATGATCCATGCTATTTAACTTTTATTAGAAGGGAAAGTTGGTTGAAATTGCTTTGAGTTAGATTTTAAACAAATGCTAGTATAAATTTGATAGTGGTAAATATTAGACAAGTAAGGGATGAGGGTAAAATGCATGTGGAATGAACTACGTTATTTAAATCCTATCAGAAGAGAAAGTCGGTTGGAATTATCTTAAGATAGAAATTGATTTCTGTGTAAAGTAATATTTGATCTACGCTGCTTAATTTTACTAAGAAGAGGAAGCTTGGCTAGATTATTTTGAATTACTGTTTGAAAAGGAGGTTAAGAAAGATCACTTATGCTGTTTAAATTTTACTAGAAGGGAAAGTTTGATTACTCTTCTGTAAAGTCATATTTGAATATGTGGCATGAACCACGTTGCTTAAATCTTATCGGAAGGGATCATGAGGTTTAGGAAGAGGAACGGGAGAGTCTACAGAAGGTTGGGGTAAATAGCAAAGAAGTAAGAGACGAGAATAAAATATAGATAGAATGATTTATACTATTTAAGCATAGATAAAGATGGGGGGCTGAGATCAACACAAAGAGTGGTTTCTTTTTCTTTTTTTCTTCTTTTTTCTTTTCTCTTTTTTTTTCTCTCTTCTTTTTTTTTCTGTTTTTCTTTCTTTTGACATATTACTTTTATTTTTTAATCCATATGTATACAAGATATTTTAGACAGAAGGTAGTGCCAGGTGTGGGCCCTGGGAAGTCGGGAGGATTGGGGATGGGGATTTGTGGGGGGGGGGGGGTGGGGGGGTGTTAAAATAGTCTTAATAAGAATAAGAATGTATTTATGTACGGTGGTTTTTTCTTTCTTTTTTTTTTTTTTCCCTTGGTTCATTTTACTTTTATCAGATCAAACAACACTCGAATAAAGGCATACACCAAGGAGGGAGGTAGAGGGAAAGAAGAGGGAGGAGTAAGGAAGGAGTAAGGGGAATGTAAGGAGGGTGTCTGGGGAGTAAGGGGAGAAAGGTTTGTGGGGAAAGGGAAGTAGGAGGGGAGTGTTAGAGGGAGAAAGGAAAGTTGGAGGGGGTAGATGGGGTGTATGGAGGATGGAAGGGTTAGGTGGGGTTGTGAATGATGAGTTGTGTTTCCTTTTTATTTGTTCGTTTTATTCCCTTTTTCTTTTTTTCTTTTCTTATAGTAAATACCCTGTATATAAGTGATTGCAAATGGAATGTGAAAAATGAATAAAATATATTTAAAAAAAAAAAAAAGAGACTCCGATGCCGCCGAATGCCAGGCGGCAACCAGAGTCTCCGCCGAACTGTGGGCGAGAGTGTCGGGAATTACCCCAAGCTCCGTCTGGAACCTCAAAGGGTCCATAAGTCGCCTGGGGCGGAACCACCTGGTCGGTTCCTCCTCCCTACGGTGGGGGTTTGGCCTCCGGAAGTCAAGCCTCAGTAGGCAGTGGTCTGACCACGACAGGGGTATGATCTCATTACCCCTCAGACCAAGATCACGCATCCACTGCTCCGAGAGGAATACGAGGTCGAGCATGTGACCTGCTGTGTGAGTTGGGCCCCGGATTACCTGGGTCAAGCCCATGGCTGTCATGGAAGCCATGAACTCCTGCGCCCCGTCAGAGCGTTCACCGAGCGATGGCAAATTAAAGTCCCCCAGAACTATAAGCCTGGGGAGCTCAACTGCCAGCTCGGCTACTGACTCGAGGAGCGAGGGGAGGGATGCTGCAACGCAGTTGGGAGGCAGGTACGTTAGCAGCAAACCCACTTGACCCTTGAGGTCCAACTTTATCAGCAGGGACTCACACCCGGCAAGCTCCGGAGCAGGGACCCTACGAGGTAACAGAGACTCCCGGATAACAATAGCCACACCCCCACCCCTTCCCTGGGTTCTCGGCTGATGAAGCACCTGAAATCCCTCTGGGCACATCTCTACAAGGGGGACTCCTCCTTCTGTGCCCAGCCAGGTTTCAGTAATACATGCCAGGTCTGCCCTCTCGTCAACAATTAAGTCCCGGACGAGGGGAGCTTTGTGAACAACAGACCTGACATTTAGCAACAGCAGCCTGAGACCAGGGTCCTGACTACTCGCGCCATCTGGTCTTGGAGTGGGACTCATAGGGCCGGAAGGAGGGATCTCTGTAATGTAGCGAACCCTCCTTCCCCGGTAATGGCTTGCCCTAAAGTCCCCGCCATATCTGCCCCTCCCTGTTATGACCGCAATGCTCCGACCCACTCCCGCGGCAGTAGTCCCCCCAACCACCCCGGTGACCCCCGCCTTCCCCAGTAGGCCCTACGAGTCACACATATTCATTCACTCACACAAGCAATCCCCACGTAATGGTTAAAAACAAAAACAAATACAGCAATAATAACAGTAAAAGTGGGCTCATTCAATTCACACATACAAGTCCCATGCACTCACCATACCGTTTAAAAATTTTTTGCGCAGCATGCGAAGATCTTACAAAAAGTCAAATAGAAGGTATACAGACAACTCATTGTCCCCATGCAAAACCTATACAAAGGGGTGGAAGGAGTAGGGAATGGCCTTGGGGGATTGCGGGAAGATCCGTTACCAAGGCAATGATGACACAAGTGAGGCTTAATTCTAAAAGCCCACTTGAGTAAATGTGTCAGGTGGGCCCTTCCCTTATTCACACAAAGATAAAGTGAAGGAATGGGAAAGCACGCTCAAACTTGGTTGTTGCGATAGCTGTTCTAATAAATTGTTTGTTTGTTTGTTTGTTCATTGGATTTATATAAATAGAAATAGCACTTAGACTTACATTCCAGTTCACCATGATTTACAGCCCTCTCTAAGTTTGCAAAGTTAACATATCACTCTCAACAACCTGGGTCCTCATTTTACCAACTTTGGAAGGATGAGTCCATCAAACTCCTGGCAGTGAGCTGAGTCAGCCTGCAATATTGCATTCTAACCACTTCGCCACCAGATATAGAATATGTGATGATAGATAGATAGATAGATAGATAGATAGATAGATAGATAGATAGATAGATAGATAGGTAGGTAGGTAGGTAGGTAGGTAGGTAGGTAGGTAGGTAGGTAGGTAGGTAGGGATGGATGGATAGATGATAGATAGATAGATAGATAGATAGATAGATAGATAGATAGATAGATAGATATTATAGAGATGGATTGATAGGTAGATAGATGGGTGGGTGGGTGGAATGGAGGGATGGATAAATGGACGGACGAATGGATGGACAGACGGACAAAGCAATAGCAATAGGACTTATATATCACTTTAAAGCCTTCTCTAAGCGGTTTACAGAGTCAGCCTATTGCCCCCAACAATCTGGGGCCTCATTTTACAGACCTTGGAAGGATGAAAGGCTCAGTCAACCTTGAGTTGGTCAGGATCAAACTCTTGGCAGTGAGCAGAATCAGCCTGCAACACTGCATTCTAACCACTACACCACCATGGCTAAAACTGATTATGGCAAAGTTCAAATCTGGATAGTAATAGTCAGGAAGCCACAGAAGAGACAGAACAGGGCAGAACAGACTGGTTCCAGTTAGCAAAAGAGAGTGACAAGGTTATCAACTCTACCCTTTTTTATTTCTGCCTGCATGCTGATTATATATTAAAAGAATCTGGACCAGCAGAAGAGGAGCATGGTTTTAAAACAGAAGGGAGAAACCTCAATAACCTGCACTAAGCTGGAGACACTGCGCTGATCCATGAAAATGTAATGGATTTGTAAACTCTAATAATAAAAGTCAAGAGACACAGTGAAAAAATGGAACAAAAAATTAAATATAAAGTTTAGTTTAGTTTGCTTTATTGTCATTGCACCTTGTACAAAGAAATGAAATGCCAACTGCAGTGTACATCTCTCTCTCTATAAAAATGGCTCTGTGCATGTATATATGTTCTAGCATAACTCTGGAACACCTCGAGAAAATTCTACCAAACTGCACACAGATGACTTACTCTCTGGAGACAAATAATAATTTGAATTTTGAAATGAATCTGAATTTTGATCACGTGACTAGGGGGATGCTGTAATGGCTGTGTAAAAAGCATACATATGAATGTGTGTCTACGTGCGGGTGTGTTCTAGCATAACTCTGGAACTCCAGAGCAATTTCAACCAAACTTGTTACACAGATGATTTACTCTCTGGAGAGAAATACTATGGGAGTAAGACACCCCTAGCACCCCTCGGGGTGTGTGCTCTGTTAAGATGAAGCCTGTTGTGCCTTTAAATGGCTTCTAGCGTACTGCCATAAATTGGCTTCTACTATACAGCGCAATGGAGTTGCCGTGGTAACAGATTCACCGTACTCCACAAGGGGGCTCCCTCTGGTAGGGGGGAAAATCCAACATTAGAAATTACGTTTAGTCCAGACATTTCCCCCCTATAAATAAATACCCAGACAATGCCAGGTTATCAGCTAGTCATACATAAGAAAACTATAAAAATAAAACAAAAACACACATCCTTCACATTCTGTACAATTGAATTGAAAACCTCTGATTATCATTAATATTACACTATGCAGTAGAGTGCAATATAGTTACTGGGGCAGAAGCTGTTTTTCAGCCTATTTGTCCTTGTTTTTCTTGTCCTGTACTGGCTGCCAGATGGTAATAGTTTAAAAAAAAGGTGCCCAGGACAAAATGCATCTTTAAGAATGTTTTGAACTTTCATAAGGCAGCGAGAGCTATAAAGCTCTTTCAAGAAGAAGAAGAAGAAGAAGAAGAAGAAGAAGAAGAAGAAGAAGAAGAAGAAGAAGAAGAAGAAGAAGAAGAAGAAGACCACCAAACTAATGACAGATACAGCATCTAGTGGCAGAGTGTTTTTTTTTAAAACCCAACAACTTGTGAATGAAGAGTTTAATGACACAAACTGAAATCAGGAAGAAGTCGAAGTGCAAAAAGGAAAGGAAAGAAAAAACCTTTTGCAACAAATGCTAAGAATGCAATATTTTCCCACCCCTATAACATTACACACACAATTCACTTTTTGAGAGAGAAGGGAGGAGGGAGGGAAAGGGGGGAGAGATCTATTCTCAAATCGAAATATTGTTGTGTCTACCCAGAATTTTATAGAATATTTCTAATTTTAGCCCTGATCAAACAAGACAACTTTATATTCCTTTCTTCTATTTCTAACAGTCTTGCTCTTTAATTCATCAGGTTGTGGAAGAATTGAATCTTCTTTCAAGCTTTCTTTCTCCTATCTCAGACATTTTTTCCAGGCTTTAGATTTGTAAATACAATAATAAAATTTTCCATCTCTTGTCCGATCATTTGTATTTCAACTCTGGCTGCTGTTAGTGTTTCATAATCACTTTTTTAAAAAAAAAAAATCAAAGGAAGGAAGGAAGGAAGGAAGGAAGGAAGGAAGGGGAATAGAAATAGCCTTAGACTTATACTGTATATCACTTTCCAGCCCTCTCTGAGCAGTTTACAGAGTCAGCCTCTTGACCCCAACAATCTGGGTTCTCATTGTACCAACCCCTCCAGATGGAAGGATGAGTCAATCTTGAACTGATCAGGATTGAACTACTGGCAGTTGGCAGAGTTAGCCTGCAATACTGTATTCTAACCACTGGGAAGCGAGGGAGGGAGGGAGGGAGGGAGGGAGGGAGGAAGGAAGGAAGGAAGGAAGGAAGGAAGGAAGGAAGGAAGGAAGGAAAGAAGGAAGGAAGAGCAAAAGCAATGGCACATATACTGCTTCACAGTGCTTTCCAGCCCTCTCTAAGCAGTTTACAGAGTCAGCCTATTGCCCCCAACAATCTGTGTCCTCATTTAACTGGCCTCAGAAGAATGCAAGGCTGAGTCAAGCTTGAGGATCGAACTCCTGGCAGTGAGCTGAATTAGCCTGCAATACTGCATTCTAACTCCACGTTACTATAAGATTGCAGTAGTCGCGACAAATGTAAGCACCATGTGGATACTACCCACCAAATATAAACCAGCTCACAAAGGGATGAAATAGAATGTTGCAAAGGTGCTCCTTGCTACCTACGAATCAAGTAAGAATCAAGAAGGGGACACTTGATTGCGAACTTGCACTTTTACAGAGGGGGTGGTGGTGAGGAAAACAGCTCCCCTCCCAAAAAGGCTAAGCTTCCATTCCCCATGTCCACTTTTTTTTAAAGTAATCAAAAGCCTCTTCCTTCTGTCTGGAATTAATTTAGGTTCATTCTTTCTCAACTATCCTATTATTGAACCTGAGCACTGCATGAATTGATCTATGGCCATGACACCAAAAATCAAATTGAAACCTATGACGCATCCAGCAGCCAAGCTTTTCGCAGGCTCTTCAAGGCAGCCATAATTTGTTTCCTTGACTTGGTAACCCTGAATTGCACTTCCATTAAGAGCTTCTGGCCGCCCATTGTGCATGCTCAGATGTTTCTCCAAGTTGCTGACGGGGCGATTCTTCCAGTTACTGGAACTGCTGGAGGAAGCCTCAAAGTGAAATAAAATGAAGTGATGCATTCTAAGAAAAGAATCTGCATTCATTCTTTTGACATCATTCAGGTGATGGGGTGGCAGACATTCCTTCTTGTTGTTTTATTTTGACACCACAATTTTGGAGGATGCTAGAAGATGCCAGAAGTCACCATGGACATTCTTGGAGACTTGGAGATTTGTGTAGTGAATGGATGCCTCCTATGTCTGTGAATCCACTTGGCCATAACTGATATGATCATGGGAATTCTTCTTCTTCTTCTTCTTCTTCTTCTTCTTCTTCTTCTTCTTCTTCTTCTTCTTCTTCTTCTTCTTCTTCTTCTTCTTCTTCTTCTCCTCCTGCTCCTTCTCCTTCTCCTTCTCCTTCTCCTTCTCCTTCTCCTTCTCCTTCTCCTTCCTCTTGAATGTTTGAATGTTTATTTTATTTATATGCCATCCTTTTCCCCGAGGGGGACTCAGGGCGGCTCACAACTCAAACCAGGGAAGGGGGATGCCAAACAAAAATTAAAAACGACACAAAACAATACATAATTTAAAACACACAACAGTCATACCAATTCGAGACGGGGGCAACAGTTCTTTAGCCCCAGGCCTGTCGGAACAGCCAGGTTTTAAGGGCTTTGTGGAAGGCCTGGAGGGTGGTGAGGGTTCGAATCTCCACGGGGAGTTCGTTCCAGAGGGTCGGAGCAGCCACAGAGAAGGCTCTCCTCCGGGTAGTCGCCAGTAGACACTGGCCGGCGGATGGAATTCGGAGGAGGCCTAATCTGTGGGATCTAATCGGTCTAGTGGAGGTAATTGGCAGCAGGCGGTCTCTCAAGTACCCAGGTCCAATACCATGAAGGGCTTTATAAGTGATGACTAGCGCCTTGAAGCGTATCCGGAGACCAATAGGCAGCCAGTGCAGCTCGCGGAGGATAGGTGTTACGTGGGTGAACCGAGGTGCACCCATGATCGCTCGGGCGGCTGCATTCTGGACAAGCTGGAGTCGCCGAATGCTCTTCAAGGGCTGCCCCATGTAGAACACGTTGCAGTAATCCAGTCTAGAGGTCACAAGGGCGTGAGTGACTGTTGTGAGGGCCTCCCGGTTCAGGTAGGGATGCAACTGGTGCACCAGGCGAACCTGGGCAAATGCCCCCCTGGTCACAGCTGACAAGTGGTGTTCAAAAGTCAGCTGTGGGTCCAGGAGGACTCCCAAATTGCGAACCCTGTCTGAGGGGCATACTGTTTGACCCCCCAGCCTGAGAGATGGAACACTTGGCCAATTAGTAGGAGGGAAACACACCAGCCGCTCGGTCTTATCTGGATTGAGAACAAGCTTGTTAACCCCCATCCAGTCCTTAACAGCCTCGAAGCCCTGGCACATCACGTCAACCGCTTCACTGAGTTGGCATGGGGCGGACAGATACAGCTGCGTATCGTCCGCATACTGATGGTATTTTATCCCATGCCGTCGAATGATCTCACCCAGCGGCTTCATGTAGATATTAAACAGGAGGGGGGACAGGACCGAACCCTGCAGCACCCCATAATTCAGGGGCCTAGGGGTCGATCTCTGCCCTCCGACCAACACCGACTGCGACCTGTCCGAGAGGTAAGAGGAGAACCACCGTAGGACAGTGCCTCCCACCCCCACCTCCCGCAGTCGTCGCAGAAGGATACCATGGTCGATGGTATCGAAAGCTGCTGAGAGGTCAAGGAGCACTAGGACGGAGGCATAACCTCCATCCCTGGCTCTCCAGAGATCATCGATCAATGCAACCAAAGCGCTTTCCATGCTGTAGCCCGGCCTAAATCCTGACTGGAAGGGATCTAGATAATCGGTTTCCTCCAAGGACCGCCGGAGCTGAAAGGCTACTACCTTCTCAACAACCTTCCCCACAAGGGGAGGTTGGAGACTGGATGATAGTTGTTTAAGACGGCTGGATCCAGAGATGGCTTCTTCAGAAGGGGTCTCACCACCGCCGCCTTTAGAGCTGGGGGAAAGAACCCCTCCCGAAGGGAGGCGGTAACAACCGCCTGGATCCAGCCCCGTGTCACCTCCCTGCTGTTAGCGACCAGCCAGGAGGGGCACGGGTCCAGTACACATGTGGAGGCACTTACAGCTCCCATGGCCTTGTCCACGTCCTCAGGGGTAACAGCTTGGAAATCAATCCAGTGATGTCCTGCCAGATTCTCCCCTGGTGCCTCAGCTGGCTCTGCGCAATTGGAGTCCAGGTCCGTCCGAAGCCGAGCAACTTTATCCGCGAGGAATTGGACGTAATCCTCAGCTCTGCCTTGCAAAGGATCGCTCGTATCCCTCCTATTTAGGAGGGAACGGGTTATCCTGAACAAGGCGGCTGGGCGCGACTCAGCGGAAGCAATCAGAGAGGCAATGTGTGTTCTTTTAGTCGTCCTAATTGCCCGGAGGTAGGCTCTTCCTCTTCCTCTTCTTCTCCTCCACCTCCTCCTCCTCCTCCTCTTCCGCCTTCATGAGTTAGCATTATAGTTAGGTCATTTTTAGATGTCAAAGTTCTGATCCTCTAATTTTTGTGTGAAAACTCAACACTGCACCGTATTCCTTGCTTATTTATGCTCTGCTTTAATCAGAATAGAACTGGAAGGGACCTTGGAGGTCTTTCAGTCCAACTCCTTGCTCAAACAGGAGAACCTATGCCATTCCAGACAAGTAGCTATCCAGTCTCTTTATTAAAATATCCAGGGATGGAGCACCCACAACTTCTGAAGGCAAATTGTTCCACTGGTTAGAATAGAATGGAGCTGGAAAAGACCTTGGAGGTCTTCTAGTCCAGCCCCCTGCTCAAGCAGGAGAATCTACACTATTTCAGACAAGTGGCTGTCCAGTCTCTTCTTAAAAACTCCAGTGATGAAGCACCCACAACTTCTGCTGGCAAGCTGTTCCACAGGTTGATTGTTCTCACTGTTAGGAAGTTTCTCCTTAGTTCCAGGTTGCTTCTCTCCTGGATTAGTTTCCAACCATTGTTTCTTGTCCTGGCCTCTGGTGCTTTGAAAAATAATTTGAACCCCTCGTCTTTGTGGCAGCCCCTCAAATACTGGAATACTGCTATTATGTCACTCCTAATTCTTCTTTTCTTTAGACTAGCCAGACCAAAAAATTCTGCAGCCGTTCTTCATATGTTTTAGCCTCCAGGCCTTTCATCATCTTAGTTGCTCTTCTCTGAACTTTTTCCAAACTCTCAACATCTTTTTTATAGTAGGGTGAACAAAATTGGTTGCAGTATTCCAGATGGGGTCTTCATTGTGTGATTCATTGTTTTCACTGTCAGGAAGTCCCTCCTTAATTCCAAGGCTGCTTCTCTCTTTGATTTGTTTCCAACCATTATTTCTGGTCCTACTTTCTGGTGCTTTGGCAAAATAAGTTGACCTCCTCTTCTTTGTGACAGCCCCTCCTCTTTTTCACCAATGATGTCGTTTTATTTTCCAATATTTTCCCACAAGGTGGTTGCATTTTCCAGGACTCTTTACTTAACATTCAACCTGCAGACCTGTTAAGAAGGCTCAGTTACTGACTCTTCCACACTCCCATTTCAACCCAATCAAGCAAAGTTGTTCTTTGATTGATTTTAGCTCTGAGTAATTAGCCTTTTAAAAGCCCAAGGTATATATGTTTCTTGTTTGGGCTGTCTTAAGAGTTGCAGAAAATGAATGTGTGGCCATTAAGCTTACTGGCAACCCAGCACTCACTAAGGATTCACTGATCAATCCATCTTTGCCTTGTCAGGTTGAAAACAGAATTACACTTCACAGAGGAAAGAAATATTTTGGGCAAAGGGGAGGAACAAGAAAATAATTATCTCACCTCTCTTACAAACTCCCTACTAATGGTCAGATTTTGTCAACAGGAAAATTTCAAAGTGAAGTCTGACAACCCAGCACCCTGAGAAGAAGGAGCCACATTTCGAATTATTGTCCTCTCTTCAATAAATGGAAGATCAGCTACGCAGAAATGTGAAAATCACCTTGCTTAGACTCTTGAGTTCTGGACCACTTGACGCATCCAATAGTTTTAAGAGCTGCCCCCTGCAGAATACATTGCAATAAGAGCTGTGATGGTAAAGTGGTTAGAATGCAGGATTGCAGGTTAATTCTGCCAATTGCCAGCAGTTCAATTCTGGCTGGCTCAAGGTTGACTCAGTCTTCCATCCTACCAAGGTGGGTAAAATGAGACCCAGATAGGTGGAGCAATAGGTTGACTCTGTAAACCACTTAGAGAGGGCTGTAATGCACTGTAAACTGGTATATAAGTCTAAGTGCTGTTGCTAGTGCTCTTCCTTTTTTCTTTCTTTCCTTCCTTCCTTTCTTCTGCCCACTGCCAGCAGTTTGATTCTCATCAGCTTAAGGTTGGCTCAGCCTTCCATCCTTCCGAGGTTGGTAAAATGAGGACTCAGATTGACAATAGGCTGACTCTGTAAACCGCTTAGAGAGGGCTGTAAAGCACTACAAAGCAGTATATAAGTCTAAGTGCTGTTGCTAGTGCTCTTCCTTCCTTCCTTCCTTCCTTCCTTCCTTCTTTCTTTGGTGTGCAGTGGTTAGAGTACAGTACTGCAGGTTACTTCTCCTGACTGCCAAGTGCCTGCAATTTGGCAGTTCAAATCTCACCAGGCTCAAGGTTGACTCAGCTTTCCATCCTTTGAAGTTCAGTAAACTGAGAAGCCAGATTGGTGGGGGCAAGAGGCTGACTCTGAAGCACTTGGAGGTTTCTCTGTGTCTTCAGGGTCACCTGAGTGGTGATCCTGGTTCCTGTAGTCTGTGATTTTTCCTCTGGAAATCCATTCCTCCTCCCACACCATTCAAAGGGTCTTCATCCCAAATTATATGGCTAAAAGTTGTAGAGATTCTGAGTCATCCAGGTGATGGCCAGCATTCTCTTCTCTTCTCTTCTCATTTCATTCCCTATTCTATTTTCTATTCTATATTCTATTCTATCTATATTCTATTCTTATATTCTATTCTATATTCCATTCTATATTCTATTCTGTATTCTAATCTATTCTGTATTCTAATCTATTCTATATTCCATTCTATATTCTATTCTATTCTATTCTATTGTTTGGCTTTGACTTATGACTATTTTTCAGAGTTACTATCTTTGTAGCATCCCCATGACCATGTGATCTAAATTCAGATGCTTGGCAACTGGTTCATCCTTATGACCATTGCTGTGTCCCAAGGTCATATGATCCCCTAATGCGAGCTTCTGACAAGCAAACTCAATAGGTAAGGCAGATTCATTTAACAACCAGGTTACCGGAGCTGAGGTGGCGCAGTGGTTAGAGTGCTGTACTGCAGCCACTCCAGCTGACTGTTATCTGCAGTTCGGCGGTTCAAATCTCACCGGCTCAGGGTTGACTCAGCCTTCCATCCTTCCGAGGTGGGTAAAATGAGGACCCAGACTGTGGGGGCAATAAGCTGACTCTGTAAACCGCTTAGAGAGGGCTGAAAGCCCTATGAAGCGGTATATAAGTCTAACTGCTATTGCTACTAACTTATCAACTGCAGTGATTCACTTCATAACCATGGAAAGAAAGTTGGTGAAATAAGGCAAAGCCACTTAACAAAGGTCTCACCAATAGAAATTCTTTTATATATTTTTTTTTAAAATTTGAATAAACACAGACAGAACACACACAAAAAAACACAAAACCATCTTCCATTACAAATTGTAGAAAGTGTGTCGATTGGTTACAAAAACTTCCATGCATCCCTTCCACATCATCACCTACAATTCATATCAAATCATATATTTTAAATCAAATATATATATATTACTATCATCATACCTCAATCTTCATTTGACTATAATTGTTTTTACGTCCTTTTATATAAAATATTCCAGATTTAAAGCAAAACCACATAATGGCATTCCATTAACTCCAATATCATCCAGTAACATTACATCTTTATAACATGTTCTAAATAAAAATTGCTTATATTTAATAACAGTTTCTAAACCTCCTTTCGTAGTCAACATTTGCAATTTATATCAAATTTCCTCTTATCAAACCAATACATATATATGCATTATTATCATTATCAATCATTTATTTAACTATATCCATTATCACTTCATTTTATACATAATGCTGTAAATTTAACTAAATTTGACTTAATTTTTTATTATAAGCTTTCATTACATCAACCTGTGTCTTTCCAGTAATAGTGCAATATCTCTTGCCGTTTGTGATATTAGTATTCTGATTATTTCCTTAGTAAGTTTTGTATGGACTTCTCTTCGCAACCTATTGCTTCTTGCATATCTTGTATAAGCTCAAAACCTCCATCTGCTTCTTCGATCAGCTTATCTTTGGTTATCACTAGTGCTTCTGACCCAGATTTCTCTCCTTAGTTCCATCAATTCTTCTCTCTTTTCTTCTTCTATACTTTGAAATCTGGGGTAGAGTTCTAGTCCATCTATCTCCTCTTTCCATATTCCACTCTTTCCATTTCCAACCACACTCAGTTCACTGTCAGTATTAACATTTTTTGTCTCTGTTTATTTTTTCCTTCAGTTTTTAGAACTCTGACCTCCACTTTCTTCATTTGATGAACATCCTCAATTTTTCCATCAAATTTTACTGTTCTCTGATCTATGTTCTCCAGTCTCTTCTCAATTTTCTGTTACTTCTAATAATTTTTGAATTTCAAACATAATCTTTTGCAATGTTAAGGTTTCTTTTTCATGTTGCGCCATTCTTCCAACTTGTAAACACTGCCACTCTGGCATTTAAAACTTTTTATTAAATTTAAAGCAAGTTCATTTATAATCTTTCAAGACAAGGGTTTGTTTTCACTCCACTCCAGCTGCCAATAAAGCTCCCAAAGTGCACCTGTATGAACAACCCATGCTCTTCTTACTATCACTCTCTCTAAACAAGCTGAAGAACTTTGAAATGCAAAGTCAAATGATCAAAGAGAAAAAAGAAAAGACAATATTTCCAAGCCTCCAGCCTCCAAGTGGCAGTGTTACTTCCTTTCCCTCTGTTATTATAGCCCTCTTTGTATTCCTTTTATATCTTCTTTATATTCTGGGCTTAAAGAAAACAAAATTCATAAATGGAGAAAAAAACACCCATCTAATGCAGCATTATAAAAATAAGGAAAAAGATTTTAATCCACAGGTATAAAAAAAGAATATAAAAAGTAGAAGAAAAACTAATCCATTCAATTTAAAGAATAGGAAACATTTGTAAAAGTTCCATCCGTAAAAGAAAATTTTAGAAAAGGACAACACACTGTCTAATGTAGCTTAATTTTGCTGCTTACTCTCTTCTGTTTTCAAATTTAATTCAGCTTTATTTTTTTGGGGGGGTAGTCTCTTTCATAATAATAAGATTTCCTCACCAGATGGACATACGTTATCTTTCTCTTTTCCTCTCGTTCCGGAGCTGTCCCAACTTCAGCAGCTTCAATGGCTGTGCTTTTGTTGCTGGCAAAAAGAGATTCTCCTGGATTTATCAGGGACTTTGCGGTGTCCCTGAGATCAGCAGGATGCACTCTTCCTTGTCACCATCTCTTCGGGTCGGTTTAGGTCCAAAAGGACCGTCCAGTGTCAAAAGTATTGACACATCATGTTCTCGGGACGTCAGCTCCTCCCCCAATAGAAATAGAACAATAGAACAATATAAATTCCGAGCTCAATTATGGTTGTATGTTGAGGACTGCTGTTCATAGAAATAATAAGCTGTGCATCCAACTTAGCTATATGTAGAGGCCGATTTGTAAACCTAGTGTCAGGGTTTCAAATAGCATCCTAAAGTAAATCAGAGTCCAAGGCAAAGTATTGCTCAAAGTTCCAATTTATGAAGAGAGCCATGTTGGCACATCTGGGAAAAGCCGAATCTGAAAGCTTCCCGGTTTTCCCCACCCAGTTGTAAGTTCAAGATTTTGCCCCCACACCCACAAGTTCATCCCATAGTCCCATGCTGGCAGCTTCCACCCATCCAAGTCCGGTGCAGAGGTGCAGAGAAAAAGGATGACCTTGGCCTTCTAGAAAGAATTTGGTTATGGCTACATATCATCTAACTCCATACAATCACCTCTCCATTTTCCCACAATAGAAAATGCATAGTAGAATAATAGAAAGTTTGGCAGACCTGAGGTCCACAGGAAAATATGGCTACAGGCCTGACATCTAGCTACTTCTTGGGGCCAATGCTCAAATTAAGCATATTGTAAACACAGCTTGATCAGAACTTTACCTGACCAGAAATTGTTGATCACTTGATGTTTATGGTCTGTATGAGACCTGCAGGCGAGCAGCATATCGGCATTATTTCCAGACCCAGGGAGTATGGGACAACTGCATACTGTTTTCACTGTCTGTACGGGTAATTGCCAGTAAATTAGCACACCACAATTAAGGCTGCCAATAAAGCATAAAAGTTCATGCAATGCAAACTCAGCATGGTAAAGATAATGGTTCACAGAAGCACACCAGCCACTAGCGCTGTTTTGATCAGACTCAGAGAGATTTAACTCAGCAAGAATTAGCCCTGGAGTTTATCAATTTAAAGTTCCCCCACGTGCTTTATTCTCTGGCATGCTAAGGCCATTTCCTTAAGGAGGCCAAAAAAAAAAAAAATAACTAGGAGAGGAAATGAAGGACTGTGTGCCTGGAGGAGACGTTGTTAAAAATAAAAATGCCTAAGTGATTTTGGCATTGCTTTGAAGAAATGTGGGCTGCTTCGCCTAAATTTGAAGCTGTTTGCTTGGGATGCTTTCCTGCCAATAACTCTTTGCAATTTAGGCGGTGGAAGTGACACTTCTCTGAATGTTTAATTCGCAAGCGGACAGTCTGCCCTGCAGCTATCAATGAATTCACTCCTGATCCAGGAGCAAACTACTGGGAATCCTTGGGAAAATTACTATGCGATGGTGGACTGAGCAAAATTGGATATCTAAAAACTATGTTGCCTTCATCTGAAGACCACCACCCCTCCATAGGATTGTGCTCTGAATTTTATGAATGGGCAATTCTGCTCTCTTTTTCCCTCACAACTAAACCTTCACAGTCCCCCTTCACCCAATCTAACAAAGGAGATGGACAACAACAACAACAACAGCAATTGGATTTATATACCGCTTTACAGTACTTTACAGTCTTCTCTAAGCAGTTTACAGAGTCAGCCTCTTGCCCCCAACAATCTGGCTCCTCATTTGAACAACCTCAGAAGGATGGATGGAAGGCTGAGTCAACCTTGAGCTGGTCAGGATTGAACTGCTGGCAGTTGGCTGAGTTAACCTGCAATACTGCATTCTAACCACTGCGCAGGGACACGCTGGCTCAGTGGCTAAGATTCTGAGCTTGTCAATCAAAAAGGTCGGCCATTCAGCAGTTCGAATCCCTAGCACTGCGTAACTGAGTGAGCTCCCATTATTTCTCACAGCTTCCCCCACCTTGCAGTTTGAAAGCACGTAAAAATGCAAGTAGAAAAATAGGGACCACCTTTGGTGGGAAGGGAATAGCGTTCTGTGTGCCTTCAGCTTTTAGTCTCACCGGCCACATGATCATGGCGATGTCTTCGGACAGTGCTGGCTCTTCGACTTTGAAATGGAGATGAGCACCACCCCCTAGAGTTGGGAATGACTAGCACATATGTGCAAGGGGAACTTTTACCTTTAATCACTGCGCACCATGGATGGATGGATGGATGGATGGATGGATGGATGGATGGATGGATGGAAGGAAGGAAGGAAGGAAGGAAGGAAGGAAGGAAGGAAGGAAGGAAGGAAAATAGCAATAGCATTTAGACATATACTGTTTTACAGTGCTTTACAGCCCTCTCTAAGCAGTTTATAGAGTCAGCCTCTTGTCCCCCAAAATCTAGTTTCTCAGCTTACTGATCTCAGAAGGATGGAAGGCTGAGTCAATTTTGAGTCTGTTGAGATTAAAACTGCCAAATTGCAGGCAGTCGGCAGGCAGCAGAAGTAGCCTGTAGTACTGCACTCTAACCATTGCACATGGATAATAATCACATATATAATAATAATATTGATGATAATAATGATAATATCACAGCGGCCAGTTGTTTCGCCGGATTTGGCATTGGTGGGGCCCGACTACTAACCAATGCCAAATCCGGCGAAACAACTGGCCGCTGTGATACAATTGTATAATAATAATAATAATAATAATAATAATAATAATAATAATAATAATAATAATAATAATAATTTGGACCTTTTGGACCGAAAAACCAGGAAACTAATGACAATGCACTACAGTTTACATCCACGTGGTGATACTGATAGACTGTACCTGCCCCGAAAATCAGGTGGCAGAGGATTATTACAAGTGAAGCAAACAGTTGAAGAAGAAAAACATGCACTGGCTGATTATTTAAAAGAAAGTCAAGAACATCTATTAATCGAAGTAAAGAACAAAAATCTACTGAAGGCCCAACAGACGAAACAAGAATACAGAAAAGATGTGATAAAATCAAGAATGGAGAGTTGGCAGAACAAAGCACTGCATGGCCAATTTCTGGAAAAAATAAAAGATAAAGTGGACAGGGAACAAACTTGGTTATGGTTAACAACAGGTTCATTAAAAAAAGAAACAGAGTCACTAATCCTGGCTGCGCAAGAACAAGCTATCCGCACAAATGCCATTAAGGCCAAAATCGAAAAATCCTTTGATGATGCCAAATGCAGACTTTGCAAAGAAGCTGATGAAACTGTTGATCACATACTCAGCTGCTGTAAAAAAATCGCGCAGACTGATTATAAATTGCGGCACAATTCAGTAGCACAAATGATCCATTGGAATTTGTGCAAAAATTATAATATTAAAACAGCAACAAACTGGTGGGAACATCAGCCTGAAAAAGTCACCGAAAATCAGATGGTCAAGATCTTGTGGGATTTCCGTATACAAACCGACAAAATACTGGCGCATAATACACCAGACATCACACTGGTTGAGAAAAATAAGGTCACAATCATAGACATCGCAATACCAGGTGATAGCAGGGTCGCCGAGAAGGAACATGAAAAAATCACAAGATACCAGGACTTAAAAATCGAAATTCAACGACTATGGCACAAACCAGCAGTGGTAATTCCAGTGGTAATTGGCACACTGGGTGCTATTCCAAAAGCACTGGAATTACATTTAAAAAAGTTAAAAATTGACAAAATCACCATCAGTCAAATGCAAAAAGCCGCACTGCTTGGATCTGCACGCATATTAAGAAAATACGTTACGACGTCCTAGGCCCCTGGGTGGGGCCCGACTAGTAACCAATGCCAAATCCGGTGAAACAACTGGCCGCTGTGATACAATTGTATAATAATAATAATAATAATAATAATAATAATAATAATAATAATAATAATAATAGTAATAGTAATAATCAAGAACAAGCTATCCGCACAAATGCCACTAAGGCCAAAATAAAAAAATCCTCTGATGATGCCAAATGCAGACTTTGCAAAGAAGCTGATGAAACTGTTGATCACATACTCAGTTGCTGTAAAAAAATCGCGCAGACTGATTATATGGTCAAGATCGTGTGGGATTTCCGTATACAAATGGACAAAATACTGGTGCATAATACACCAGACATCACACTGGTTGAGAAAAATAAGGTCACAATCATAGACATTGCAATACCAAGTGATAGCAGGGTTGCCGAGAAGGAACATGAAAAAATCGCAAAATACCTGGACTTAAAAATCGAAATTCAACGACTATGGCACAAACCAGCAGTGGTAATTCCAGTGGTAATTGGCACACTGGGTGCTATTCCAAAAGCACTGGAATTACATTTAAAAAAGTTAAAAATTGACAAAATCACCATCAGTCAAATGCAAAAAGCCGCATTGCTTGGATCTGCACGCATATTACGAAAATACGTTACGACGTCCTAGGCCCCTGGGTGGGGCCCAACTAGTAATCAATGCCAAATCTGGTGAAACAACTGGCCGCTGTGATACAATTGTGTAATAACAACAACAACAACAACAACAACAACAACATTGCAATACCTGGAGATGCACGAATTGAAGATCAACAGAAAAAATCACAAAATACAGGGACTTGCAAATTGAAGTTGAGCAACTGTGGAAAAAGAAATCATGTGTTGTCCCGATTGTAATTGGAGCCCTTGGAGCAATACCCAAAGGGCTACCTCGCTATTTGGAAATTCTAAATTTATCTGACTTGAACATTCTGACTGTACAAAAAACCACCCTACTTGGAACAGCTTATATCCTCCGACGTTACCTTAACAGTTCCTAGGTCCTTGGTTAGGACTTGAGCTGTTGAGCTACCAACCAGCCCCAAAGGCTGTGAATTTCACCAAAGATTAACATAATAATAATAATAATAATAATAATAATAATAATAATAATAATAATAATAATAATAAAACTCCGCCGTTGCCGGTCCCAAGCCCGGATGAGAAAGGAGGAGGGTTGGGGTCAGGTTGGCATCTGGTCCGTAAAAAAACCCCCGCCAACCCATACAATATGGTGAAAAAAACAAATAAGAATTCCATACCGCATCGGTCGTCGCGCGGGTTAACAAGGGCCGCGGCGGATGTTGGGGTCCCTGGACATCCGTCGACAAGTGGGCTACAAGTGGACCAGCCAACAAAACGACAAAAATATAGTGCAGATGAAAACCGTGCCATAATGGCCTGTTACTACAACTCAGAGCCAGAAAAAAGAGGCTATTTAAAGCGAATGTATGAATTATGGAAACAACAATATCCAGATTCAAATGTTAGTGAACAACGACTAGCAGATCAAAGGCTATTTATTATACGGAATAAAGTGTTTAGTGAAGTTGAACATGAGGAAATTCAGGCAAATTGCAAAACCCAAAAAACAATATCACAAGCGGAAATAACTGATATTCAAGACACAACTAAAGACATTATAGTAGAACTCCCAGAAGAAGCTCTCGGGGAGGAAATAACATCACCACCACTAGAACCAGTTATCACTGAACCAACTGATGAACTAACTCAAAAACAAAAAGAATTGAAGGATAAGATCATGGAGCATTTTCTGCTTAATGAGGAAAGGCAACGTTTACCATCACTAAAAACTGTGCCTAAGAAAATTTTGGCCCCTATCATGAAAATGGTTAATGCAGTGTTTTCAACAATTGAACAGGGATCCATCTTGGAAACAAACCAGTTAATGTACAGCGCAGCTGTAATAGTCACTAATGAACTAGGCATTAAAATTAAAGTACCTAGTCACACAACAGAAAAAGCATCAAAGCCAAAGTGGAAAATCCGTTTAGAACAAAAAATCAAAAAATTAAGGGCAGATGCTAGTAACTTAAAGAACATGCATGAGCAACGGCTTAAAAACAACAAAATCATAGATCGGCTAATCAGACGATATAGATTGGATACAAGAAACATCAATGAAGCTGTAGAGATTGTAAAACAGCAGATAACAGCAACAGCTAGAAAAATTGAAAGATATGAGGCACGAATCATCCAATATAAACAAAATCAGCAATTTCGATCAGACCAACGGCGTTTTTATCAAAGTCTTAATGTAAATGGTGACACCAAAAGTGAAAAACCAGAAAAACAGGCCACAGTTGAATTCTGGAAAGAATTGTGGGAAAATGCAAAGGACTACAACAAGGAAGCAAAGTGGATACATGACTTTGAGAAAAGCATTGGCAACAAGCAAATGCAAGTATTAGAAATAACAACTGAGATGGTCAAAAATCGAGTTAAAAAGGTAAAGAATTGGACATCACCTGGAAAGGACCAATTACATGGTTTCTGGCTCAAATATCTGACCAGTTTACATGCAATATTGGCCAGGCAACTGAATGAAATTTTACAAAAGGGCCAAATTGATGAATGGTTGACAACTGGAAAAACATACTTGATTCAGAAAGATGCAGCTAAAGGAACAACACCTGAAAACTACAGACCAATAACATGCTTGCCAACAACCTTCAAATTACTCACAGGCATTATTGCAGATAACATGATGGATTATTTGGAAACAAACAACATCTTGCCAGTAGAGCAAAAAGGCAACAAAAGAAGGAGCAGGGGCACCAAAGATCAGCTTCTAATTGATAAAATGATATTAGAAAATTGTAAGAACAGAAAAACGAACTTGAATATGGTCTGGATTGATTACAAAAAGGCATTTGACTCACTGCCACATAGTTGGATCATAAAATGCTTAGAAACAACTGGCATTAGCAAAAATATTACATCCTTTACTGAAAAGGCGATGAAACAATGGAGAACTGAGTTGGCAGTAGGGAATGAGATCTACGGAATAGTTAATATCAAGCGAGGAATTTTCCAGGGTGATTCACTTTCACCTCTTCTCTTCATCATCGCAATGATCCCACTATCAGTAATCTTAAAAAAAATGAAATTAGGCTACCAAACAGCCAAAGAAGCTGAAAAAATTTCACATTTACTATATATGGATGATTTGAAACTCTATGGAAAGTCAGAAATAGAAATCCAATCATTGACAAACACAGTCCGAGTATTCAGCACCGATATTTCAATGCAGTTTGGCATGGAAAAATGCGCCACTGTATCCATAAAAAGGGGCAAAATCACTGCATGTGAGGGAATTGAAATGCCCAATGGCCAATTAATTAAATGCAAAGAAAATGAAGCCTACAAATACTTAGGCATTCTGCAGTTGGATAACATCAAGCATGGAGAAGTAAAAACTATTGTCAGGCGAGAGTACACCAACAGAGTTAGGAAAATTTTGAAATCTAAATTGAATGGTGGAAATACAATCAAGGCCATAAATACCTGGGCAATACCAGTTATAAGATACACAGCTGGTATAGTTAACTGGACACAAGCTGATTTGGACCTTTTGGACCGAAAAACCAGGAAACTAATGACAATGCACTACAGTTTACATCCACGTGGTGATACTGATAGACTGTACCTGCCCCGAAAATCAGGTGGCAGAGGATTATTACAAGTGAAGCAAACAGTTGAAGAAGAAAAACATGCACTGGCTGATTATTTAAAAGAAAGTCAAGAACATCTATTAATCGAAGTAAAGAACAAAAATCTACTGAAGGCCCAACAGACGAAACAAGAATACAGAAAAGATGTGATAAAATCAAAAATGGAGAGTTGGCAGAACAAAGCACTGCATGGCCAATTTCTGGAAAAAATAAAAGATAAAGTGGACAGTGAACAAACTTGGTTATGGTTAACAACAGGTTCATTAAAAAAAGAAACAGAGTCACTAATCCTGGCTGCGCAAGAACAAGCTATCCGCACAAATGCCATTAAGGCCAAAATCGAAAAATCCTCTGATGATGCCAAATGCAGACTTTGCAAAGAAGCTGATGAAAGTGTTGATCACATACTCAGCTGCTGTAAAAAAATCGCGCAGACTGATTATAAATTGCGGCACAATTCAGTAGCACAAATGATCCATTGGAATTTGTGCAAAAATTATAATATTAAAACAGCAACAAACTGGTGGGAACATCAGCCTGAAAAAGTCACCGAAAATCAGATGGTCAAGATCTTGTGGGATTTCCGTATACAAACCGACAAAATACTGGCGCATAATACACCAGACATCACACTGGTTGAGAAAAATAAGGTCACAATCATAGACATCGCAATACCAGGTGATAGCAGGGTCGCCGAGAAGGAACATGAAAAGATCACAAGATACCAGGACTTAAAAATCGAAATTCAATGACTATGGCACAAACCAGCAGTGGTAATTCCAGTGGTAATTGGCACACTGGGTGCTATTCCAAAAGCACTGGAATTACATTTAAAACAGTTAAAAATTGACAAAATCACCATCAGTCAAATGCAAAAAGCCGCACTGCTTGGATCTGCACGCATATTAAGAAAATACGTTACGACGTCCTAGGCCCCTGGGTGGGGCCCGACTAGTAACCAATGCCAAATCCGGTGAAACAACTGGCCGCTGTGATACAATTGTATAATAATAATAATAATAATAATAATAATAATAATAATAATAATAATAATAATAAACAACAACAACTAAAGAAAGAAACAGAGTCACTAATCCTGGCTGCGCAAGAACAAGCTATCCGCACAAATGCCATTAAGGCCAAAATCGAAAAATCCTCTGATGATGCCAAATGCAGACTTTGCAAAGAAGCTGACGAAACTGTTGATCACATACTCAGCTGCTGTAAAAAAAATCGCGGAGACTGATTATAAATTGCGGCACAATTCAGTAGCACAAATGATCCATTGGAATTTGTGCAAAAATTATAATATTAAAACAGCAACAAACTGGTGGGAACATCAGCCTGAAAAAGTCACCGAAAATCAGACGGTCAAGATCTTGTGGGATTTCCGTATACAAACCGACAAAATACTGGCGCATAATACACCAGACATCACACTGGTTGAGAAAAATAAGGTCACAATCATAGACATCGCAATACCAGGTGATAGCAGGGTCGCCGAGAAGGAACATGAAAAAATCGCAAGATACCAGGACTTAAAAATCGAAATTCAACGACTATGGCACAAATCAGCAGTGGTAATTCCAGTGGTAATTGGCACACTGGGTGCTATTCCAAAAGCACTGGAATTACATTTAAAACAGTTAAAAATTGACAAAATCACCATCAGTCAAATGCAAAAAGCCGCACTGCTTGGATCTGCACGCATATTACGAAAATACGTTACGACGTCCTAGGCCCCTGGGTGGGGCCCGACTAGTAACCAATGCCAAATCCGGCGAAACAACTGGCCGCTGTGATACAATTGTATAATAATAATAATCATCATCATCATCATCGCAATGATCCCACTATCAGTAATCTTAAAAAAAATGAAATTAGGCTACCAAACAGCCAAAAAAGCTGAAAAAATTTCGCATTTACTATATATGGATGATTTGAAACTCTATGGAAAGTCAGAAATAGAAATCCAATCATTGACAAATACAGTCCGAGTATTCAGCACCGATATTTCAATGCAGTTTGGCATGGAAAAATGCGCCACTGTATCCATAAAAAGGGGCAAAATCACTGCATCTGAGGGAATTGAAATGCCCAATGGCCAACTAATTAAATGCAAAGAAAATGAAGCCTACAAATACTTAGGCATTCTGCAGTTGGATAACATCAAGCATGGAGAAGTAAAAACTATTGTCAGACGAGAGTACACCAACAGAGTTAGGAAAATTTTGAAATCTAAATTGAATGGTGGAAATACAATCAAGGCCATAAATACCTGGGCAATACCAGTTATAAGATACACAGCTGGCATAGTTAACTGGACACAAGCTGATTTGGACCTTTTGGACCGAAAAACCAGGAAACTAATGACAATGCACTACAGTTTACATCCACGTGGTGATACTGATAGACTGTACCTGCCCCGAAAATCAGGTGGCAGAGGATTATTACAAGTGAAGCAAACAGTTGAAGAAGAAAAACATGCACTGGCTGATTATTTAAAAGAAAGTCAAGAACATCTATTAATCGAAGTAAAGAACAAAAATCTACTGAAGGCCCAACAGACAAAACAAGAATACAGAAAAGATGTGATAAAATCAAGAATGGAGAGTTGGCAGAACAAAGCACTGCATGGTCAATTTCTGGAAAAAATAAAAGATAAAGTGGACAGGGAACAAACTTGGTTATGGTTAAAAACAGGTACATTAAAGAAAGAAACAGAGTCACTAATCCTGGCTGTGCAAGAACAAGCTATCCGCACAAATGCCATTAAGGCCAAAATCGAAAAATCCTCTGATGATGCCAAATGCAGACTTTGCAAAGAAGCTGACGAAACTGTTGATCACATACTCAGCTGCTGTAAAAAAATCGCGGAGACTGATTATAAATTGCGGCACAATTCAGTAGCACAAATGATCCATTGGAATTTGTGCAAAAATTATAATATTAAAACAGCAACAAACTGGTGGGAACATCAGCCTGAAAAAGTCACAGAAAATCAGATGGTCAAGATCTTGTGGGATTTCCGTATACAAACCGACAAAATACTGGCGCATAATACACCAGACATCACACTGGTTGAGAAAAATAAGGTCACAATCATAGACATCGCAATACCAGGTGATAGCAGGGTCGCCGAGAAGGAACATGAAAAAATCGCAAGATACCAGGACTTAAAAATCGAAATTCAACGACTATGGCACAAATCAGCAGTGGTAATTCCAGTGGTAATTGGCACACTGGGTGCTATTCCAAAAGCACTGGAATTACATTTAAAACAGTTAAAAATTGACAAAATCACCATCAGTCAAATGCAAAAAGCCGCACTGCTTGGATCTGCACGCATATTACGAAAATACGTTACGACGTCCTAGGCCCCTGGGTGGGGCCCGACTAGTAACCAATGCCAAATCCGGCGAAACAACTGGCCGCTGTGATACAATTGTATAATAATAATAATCATCATCATCATCATCGCAATGATCCCACTATCAGTAATCTTAAAAAAAATGAAATTAGGCTACCAAACAGCCAAAAAAGCTGAAAAAATTTCGCATTTACTATATATGGATGATTTGAAACTCTATGGAAAGTCAGAAATAGAAATCCAATCATTGACAAATACAGTCCGAGTATTCAGCACCGATATTTCAATGCAGTTTGGCATGGAAAAATGCGCCACTGTATCCATAAAAAGGGGCAAAATCACTGCATCTGAGGGAATTGAAATGCCCAATGGCCAACTAATTAAATGCAAAGAAAATGAAGCCTACAAATACTTAGGCATTCTGCAGTTGGATAACATCAAGCATGGAGAAGTAAAAACTATTGTCAGACGAGAGTACACCAACAGAGTTAGGAAAATTTTGAAATCTAAATTGAATGGTGGAAATACAATCAAGGCCATAAATACCTGGGCAATACCAGTTATAAGATACACAGCTGGCATAGTTAACTGGACACAAGCTGATTTGGACCTTTTGGACCGAAAAACCAGGAAACTAATGACAATGCACTACAGTTTACATCCACGTGGTGATACTGATAGACTATATCTGCCCCGAAAATCAGGTGGCAGAGGATTATTACAAGTGAAGCAAACAGTTGAAGAAGAAAAACATGCACTGGCTGATTATTTAAAAGAAAGTCAAGAACATCTATTAATCGAAGTAAAGAACAAAAATCTACTGAAGGCCCAACAGACAAAACAAGAATACAGAAAAGATGTGATAAAATCAAGAATGGAGAGTTGGCAGAACAAAGCACTGCATGGTCAATTTCTGGAAAAAATAAAAGATAAAGTGGACAGGGAACAAACTTGGTTATGGTTAAAAACAGGTACATTAAAGAAAGAAACAGAGTCACTAATCCTGGCTGCGCAAGAACAAGCTATCCGCACAAATGCCATTAAGGCCAAAATCGAAAAATCCTCTGATGATGCCAAATGCAGACTTTGCAAAGAAGCTGACGAAACTGTTGATCACATACTCAGCTGCTGTAAAAAAATCGCGGAGACTGATTATAAATTGCGGCACAATTCAGTAGCACAAATGATCCATTGGAATTTGTGCAAAAATTATAATATTAAAACAGCAACAAACTGGTGGGAACATCAGCCTGAAAAAGTCACCGAAAATCAGATGGTCAAGATCTTGTGGGATTTCCGTATACAAACCGACAAAATACTGGCGCATAATACACCAGACATCACACTGGTTGAGAAAAATAAGGTCACAATCATAGACATCGCAATACCAGGTGATAGCAGGGTCGCCGAGAAGGAACATGAAAAAATCGCAAGATACCAGGACTTAAAAATCGAAATTCAACGACTATGGCACAAACCAGCAGTGGTAATTCCAGTGGTAATTGGCACACTGGGTGCTATTCCAAAAGCACTGGAATTACATTTAAAACAGTTAAAAATTGACAAAATCACCATCAGTCAAATGCAAAAAGCCGCACTGCTTGGATCTGCACGCATATTACGAAAATACGTTATGACGTCCTAGGCCCCTGGGTGGGGCCCGACTAGTAACCAATGCCAAATCCGGCGAAACAACTGGCTGCTGTGATACAATTGTACAATAATAATAATAATAATAACAACAACAACAACAACAATAACAACAACAACGACTAGCAGATCAAAGGCGATTTATTATACAGAATAAAGTATTTAGTGAAGCTGAACATGAGGAAATTCAGGCAAATTGCAAAACCCAAAAAACAATATCACAAGTGGAAATAACTGATATTCAAGACACAACTAAAGACATTATAGTAGAACTCCCAGAAGAAGATCTCGGGGAGGAAATAACATCACCACCACTAGAACCAGTTATCACTGAACCAACTGATGAACTAACTCAAAAACAAAAAGAATTGAAGGATAAGATCATGGAGCATTTTCTGCTTAATGAGGAAAGGCAACGTTTACCATCACTAAAAACTGTGCCTAAGAAAATTTTGGCCCTATCATGAAAATGGTTAATGCAGTGTTTTCAACAATTGAACCGGGATCCATCTTGGAAACAAACCAGTTAATGTACAGCGCAGCTGTAATAGTCACTAATGAACTAGGCATTAAAATTAAAGTACCTAGTCACACAACAGAAAAAGCATCAAAGCCAAAGTGGAAAATCCGTTTAGAACAAAAAATCAAAAAATTAAGGGCAGATGCTAGTAACTTAAAGAACATGCATGAGCAACGGCTTAAAAACAACAAAATCATAGATCGGCTAATCAGACGATATAGATTGGATACAAGAAACATCAATGAAGCTGTAGAGATTGTAAAACAGCAGATAACAGCAACAGCTAGAAAAATTGAAAGATATGAGGCACGAATCATCCAATATAAACAAAATCAGCAATTTCGATCAGACCAACGGCGTTTTTATCAAAGTCTTAATGTAAATGGTGACACCAAAAGTGAAAAACCAGAAAAACAGGCCACAGTTGAATTCTGGAAAGAATTGTGGGAAAATGCAAAGGACTACAACAAGGAAGCAAAGTGGATACATGACTTTGAGAAAAGCATTGGCAACAAGCAAATGCAAGTATTAGAAATAACAACTGAGATGGTCAAAAATCGAGTTAAAAAGGTAAAGAATTGGACATCACCTGGAAAGGACCAATTACATGGTTTCTGGCTCAAACATCTGACCAGTTTACATGCAATATTGGCCAGGCAACTGAATGAAATTTTACAAAAGGGCCAAATTGATGAATGGTTGACAACTGGAAAAACATACTTGATTCAGAAAGATGCAACTAAAGGAACAACACCTGAAAACTACAGACCAATAACATGCTTGCCAACAACCTTCAAATTACTCACAGGCATTATTGCAGATAACATGATTTGGAAACAAACAACATCTTGCCAGTAGAGCAAAAAGGCAACAAGAGAAGGAGCAGGGGCACAAAAGATCAGCTCCTAATAGATAAAATGATATTAGAAAATTGTAAGAACAGAAAAACGAACTTGATTATGGTCTGGATTGATTACAAAAAGGCATTTGACTCACTGCCACATAGTTGGATCATAAAATGCTTAGAAACAACTGGCATTAGCAAAAATATTACATCCTTTACTGAAAAGGCGATGAAACAGTGGAGAACTGAGTTGGCAGTAGGGAATAAGAACTACGGAATGGTTAATATCAAGCAAGGAATTTTCCAGGGTGATTCACTTTCCCCTCTTCTCTTCATCATCGCGATGATCCCACTATCAGTAATCTTAAAAAAATGAAATTAGGCTACCAAACAGCCAAAGAAGCTGAAAAAATTTCTCATTTATTATATATGGATGATTTGAAACTCTATGGAAAGTCAGAAATAGAAATCCAATCACTGACAAACACAGTCCCAGTATTTAGCACCGATATTTCAATGCAGTTTGGCATGGAAAAATGCACCACTGTATCCATAAAAAGGGGCAAAATCACTGCATGTGAGGGAATTGAAATGCCCAATGGCCACCTAATTAAATGCAACGAAAATGAAGCCTACAAATACTTAGGCATTCTGCAGTTGGATAACATCAAGCATGGAGAAGTAAAAACTATTGTCAGGGGAGAGTACACCAACAGAGTTAGGAAAATTTTGAAATCTAAATTGAATGGTGGAAATACAGTCAAGGCCATAAATACCTGGGCAATACCAGTTATAAGATACACAGCTGGTATAGTTAACTGGACACAAGCTGATTTGGACATTTTGGACCAAAAAAACAGGAAACTAATGACAATGCACTACAGTTTACATCCACGTGGTGATACTGATAGACTATACCTGCCCCGAAAATCAGATGCCAGAGGATCTTTACAAGTGAAGCAAATAGTTGAAGAAGAAAAACATGCACTGGCTGATTATTTAAAAGAAGGTCAAGAACATCTATTAATCAAAGTAAAGAACAAAAATCTATTGAAGGTCCAACAGACGAAACAAGAATACAGAAAAGATGTGATAAAATCAAGAATGGAGAGTTGGCAGAACAAAGCATTGCATGGCCAATTTCTGGGGAGGAAAAAAGATAAAGTGGACAGTGAAAAAACTTGGGTATGATTAACAGCAGGTACATTAAAGAAAGAAACAGAATCACTAATCCTGGCTGCGCAAGAACAAGCTATCCGCACAAATGCCATTAAAGCCAAAATCGAAAAATCCTCTGATGATGCCAAATGGAGAATTTACAAAGAAGCTGATGAAACTGTTGATCACATACTCAGCTGCTATAAAATAAATTGCGCAGACTGATTATAAATTGTGGCACAATTCAGTAGCACAAATGATCCATTGGAATTTGTGCAAAAATTATAATATTAAAACAGCAACAAACTGGTGGGAACATCAGCCTGAAAAAGTCACCCAAAATCAGATGGTCAAGATCTTGTGGGATTTTCACATACAAACGGACAAAATACTTGCGCATAATACACTAGACATCACACTGGTTGAGAAAAATAAGGTTACAATCATAGACATCGCAATACCAGGTGATAGCAGGGTCGATGAGAAGGAATATGAAAAAATCACGAAATACCAGGACTTAAAAATCGAAATTCAACTATTATGGCACAAATCAGCAGTGGTAATTCCAGTAGTAATTGGCACACTGGGTGCTATTCCAAAAGCACTGGAATTACATTTAAACAGTTAAAAATTGACAAAATCACCATCAGTCAAATGCAAAAAGCAGCACTGCTTGGATCTGCACGCATATTACAAAAATACATTACGACGTCCTAGGCCCCTGGGTGGGGTCCGACTAGTAATCACAACTGGCTGCTGTGATACAATTGTATAATAATAATAATGGTAAGAATAATGCTAAGAATAATAATGTGAATACAAGGCTGAAAAATGTTACCTTTCTCTGCTCACTGGGAAAATGTATAGATAAAAACAATCCCATTACTTTTGGGAAAACACATTAATGTCTTTACCCTTTCGGATAGAAAAGATATTAGTGTAATTTGAGCCACTCATCAGGTTACTCCCATGCCTGAAACACCAGGATTGCTAATTCATGGAGTAATTGCTGCTGTATCATAAACTCTTGATACCAATCAGGCCAATAAATAGGCTTCTCAAACTAGCATTAAGGGATTGGATTCCTTTCAGTTGCAGAGATGAAAACCCTTTACAGTCATGCAACTAAGATTCAACTGTCACGTCTTTGGCTCCTTGGCTGATTTCTGGGTTGGGTGCAAGTTGAGTGGCACATCCCAGGATTTGCAAGCACGCCATTTCAACAGATTTGATTAATCCCTGTCTGTTGGTGGACAAGCTTGTTTGGAAACCTTTCTCATGAAATGCTGGATGAGTTTTTCAGAAACCAGCAGAGAGGAAAAAGGTACAGATTATGTTTTGACAAGCTCCCAATCCTCAATATCAGTGTAGCTTCTATTGTATGCAGTGCAGGTGGAACGAGTCAAAGATTGATGGATCAGAATGGTAGTCGGATGAAAGAAAAAATATGTGAAATTCCGAGTCTTTCCATGACAGGCGAGGGTCTTGTTTGGGGAGTAAGTACGATAGAACCCTATATATTTAAAAGGCTGCCCCAGAAATGAATGTCAAGAGTTGCTCCTTCTTTTCAGAGCGCAGGTTATAGAATAAGAAACTATGTTGAGATTGTGATCAAATGTTAGAAAAATATTTATTAACATAAGACTGGGTTGGCCTGGGAATTAATGTCCCAGAGAGAGGTGATGGACTCCCCCTTCTTGGCTAAATGCCTATGGAGTAAATCATTGATCGTGGTTGTCCCAAAGGTGCTTTTTTCAGGAGGTAACTGGACTTTCTTGGTTTTTGTTTTGAAGATGTTTTGCTTCTCAGTCAAGAAGCTTCTTCAGCTCTGACTGGATGGTGAGGAATGGAAGGATGTACACTCCTTGCAGACAACTGGTCATTTGCATCCTTTTGGAGGGTCGTTGAAGCACTTGGAGGTTTGTCTGTGTCCTCAGGGTCACCACCATCCAGTCAGAGCTGAAGAAGTTTCTTGGATGAGAAGCAAAACATCTTCAAAGAAAAACAAGAAAGTCCAGTTGCCTCCTGAAAAAGCTCTTTTGAGATAAAACAACAACATGCTGGCTCTCTTAATAAATGGGAACTTTGAGGAATCCTTTGCCTCGGACTCTGATTTAATCTTGGATGCTATTTGGAACCCTGCCACACGCTGCTCACCTTCCACTTCCACGGCCTGGTTCCTGTAGTGGGCTGAGGCCACTTCTTTTAATGACCCCAAAATCCCTTGTGGGGTGGAGTCTTGGCAACTGAAAGGAGCTGAGTGTTGACCGGCCGGATGCCCTTCCTGTCACCAATGCAGAGTTTTGTTCAGCAGATATGTTCTCATTGTGCCCAGAGGGAGAGTAAATAGTTGCCTCTACCTAGGATCGAACTCACAGCCTCCTGATTGTGCGGCGAGAGCCCCACCTCTAGGCCACCTCACCACTCCCTGGTCTCTCCCATATGCAGTGCAGGAATCCCCTCCTACAGCATCCTCAGCAGATGGCCACCCAGCTTGTTAAACACCTCCAGAGGTGAGTCCATTCAGCACCCATGACACTCTGTTCAATTGTTGAGCAGTCTTAAAGTAAGAAAATTCTTATTGATGTCCAACTCCATTATCCTTCCTTGTAATTTGAACCTGCTGTTTCTTCTATTCTGAGCAATTCTACTCCATCTTCTACATGTTACTCATCAAATATTGTTATGACACCTTTCTCGATGACTACTGTACTAAGGTGACACATTTCTACATGACACCTTCAAAGCTAGCATGTTTTCCTGCAACCTTTTGTTCCCCAGGATAAGCATATCAAATCTCTCCAACTAGTTTCTGGTATGTTTTTTTCGTAAAAGTGTCTTATCGTCTTAGTCTCCTTTGGATATGCTGCAGTTTGCCAATATTCTTCCTAAAATGTAGTGCCAGAAATGGATTAACAATTTAGGTGGCCAGTATAGACTAAGGGGAATAATGAGATCGCTTGATCTTGAACTTACTTCTGCTATTTATAAATCTAGGATGACAAATGCTTTCTCTCTTTTTTTGGCAACTATATTATACTGTTGCCTCATGTTCACATTTCAATCAATCAGTTAGAATAGAGTTGGCAGGGACCTTGGAGGTCTTCTAGACCAGCCCTCTGCTGAAACACGAGATCCTATCCCAGTGATGGCAAACCTTTTTGTAAATGTGTGCCAAAATTGTGCTCTTGCATGCAATAGTGCGCACACATGCACCACACCCATAATGCAATTCACCCTGCCCAACTGCGCATGTACACACAACCCTCCCCGGCGCATTCGCGTAGGAGGGAGTTTTCACCCTCCCCAGGCTTCAGGAAAGTCTCCGGAGCCTGGGGACAGTAAAAAACAGGCCCAGGGGGCCAACTGGAGGTTCGGAAATGATCTGTTTCCAGCTTCTGGAGGGCCCTTTCTCCAGGGCCCTTTCCTGAAGTCTGGGGAGGGCAAAAACGGCCTCCCTTGGCCCCCCTGAAGACTGAAAATCAGCTGGCCAGTGCACACATGCAGGCTGGAGCCGACGGCTTGCGTGCCGGCAGATATGGCTCCATGTGCCACCTGTGGTATTCGTGCCATAGGTTCGCCATCACAGCTCTATCCCATTTCAGACAAGAGGCTGCCCAGTTTCTTCTTTAAAACCTCCAGTGATGGAGCACCCACAACATCTAGTTCCACTGTTCCACTGTTTAAACATTTTTCAAGTGAGGGAGTTTCTCAGACACAGCTGTATCTGTCCGCCCCGTGCCAACTCAATGAAGCGGTGGACGTGATGAACCGGGGTCTTGAGGCCGTTAGGGACTGGATGAGGGCTAACAAACTTGTACTCAACCCGGAAAAGACCGAGTGGCTGTTGTGTTTCCCTCCCAATAATTTGGCTAGTGTTCCATCACTCAGGCTGGGGGGTCAAACATTACACCCCTCAGACAGGGTTCGCAACTTGGGAGTCCTCCTGGACCCACAGCTGACCTTCGACCACCATCTGTCGGCTGTGACCAGGGGGGCATTTGCCCAGGTTCGCCTGGTGCGCCAGTTGCGACCCTTCCTGAACCGGGAGGCTCTCACAACAGTCACTCGTGCCCTTGTGACCTCTAGGCTGGAATACTGCAACGTGCTCTACATGGGGCTGCCCTTGAAGAGCATCCGGCGACTTCAGCTAGTCCAGAATGCGGCCGCGCGAGTGATTGTGGGTGCACCTCGGTTCGCCCACATAACACCTATCCTCCGCGAGCTGCGCTGGCTACCTGTTGATCTCCGGATGCGCTTCAAGGTGCTACTTACCACCTTTAAAGCCCTCCATGGTAGTGGATCTGGGTACTTGAGAGACCGCCTCCTGCCAATTACCTCCCTGCGACCTATTAGGTCACACAGATTGGGCCTCCTCCGAGTCCCATCCGCCAGTCAGTGCCGACTGGCAACTACGCGGAGGAGAGCCTTTTCAGTAGTAGCTCCGACCCTTTGGAACGATCTCCCCGTGGAGATTCGTACCCTCACCACCCTCCAGACCTTCCTCACAGCCCTCAAGATCTGGCTATCCCGTCAGGCCTGGGGTTAAAGATTATAGTCTGTCCCCACCCGAATGATGAATGAATGTTGCTTTTATTTTAATTATATGTTATTTATATATGTCATTGTGTGTCTTCCCGCCCTATCTGTTGTAAGCCTCCCTGAGTCCCCCCAGGGAAAAGGGCGGCCTATAAATAAATTTACCATTTACCATTTACCATTTACCATTCTTATTAATTCAGATTGCTTCTCTCTTTGATTAATTTCCATCCATTGTTTCTTGTCTTGCTTTCTGGTACTTTGGGAAATAAGTTGACCCCTCTTGTGTTAAATTGAAATTTACCAACAAAGAAATAAAGGGAGACCAGTATAGCTATTTCAAGCGTTTTAGCTCTCATCAGCTAGCCATACCCTTCTGGGATTCGAACCCAGGCCACTCACATATTAGGCTGATTTATTAACCTCTAGGCCATGGGCTCTCCTCACTTTGTCAGCTGTACCAGGGTAGACCAGGTTGCACTGATAGACCGGTCTCACTGGAAAAACACTTAACCCCCCTCTTCTTTGTGGCAGCCTTAACCCCTCTCTGATTTCCAAGCGTGTCTTTTAAATACCTGGCCCAGGTGTTAAAGAAGTTACATGATGATTATGGTATATGAATGCAGCTGCCCTCCATTTTATAAATATTTGATACTGTTACGAAACCCTGAAGCCTTTGGACTTTGATACAGCAAGTGGATTTTCTGAGGAAGATCAGGCAGAGGTGAAGTAGAAAGATAATTCAGAAAGCCTGAAGCAGTCACAGTAGCTTTCTATGTCATTAAATTAATTGCAATTTGTCTAAACTATGTTGCCTTTCCCACCAATTTTTTTATTACGATGTGCATTCAAATGTATTAAAAATGCAGTTTTGAGAATAAATGCTGAGCAATTTATGTAATACAATTTATTGTCCATGTTTATGAGCACTTTTAATCAAAGTCTTTCAGAAGAGATTCACAGCAAGCATATTTGCAGGCTTGGCTGTTATTGGTCTCATTGTTAGATTTATAGTCCAGCATTTCTCCAATAATTCAAGGCAGCTTTCCTGCTGATCTCCATCCTTTTATCTCCAACAACATCCTCTTTCCAAAATCACACCAGGATTTTCCAGGGGAACTTGGAGTTGGGTCCCCCACAAGTAAGAAGAGCAACAAAGATGTTTAAAAGCCTGGAGACAAAAATATATGAAAAAAAGTTGCAGGAATTGGGTGTGGCTAGTCGACAGCAGGACTATGGGAGATATGCTAACAGTATTCCAGTATTTGAGGGGCTGCCCCAAAGAAGAGTACTTATTTTCCAAAGCACCAGAGGGCAGGACAAGAAGGTTGGAAACTAATCAAGGAGAGAAGCAACCTGGAATTAAGGAGAAACTTCCTAACAGTGAGGACAATGAACCAGTGGAACAGCTTGCCACAAGAAGTTGTGGATGCTTCATCCCTGAAGGTTTTAAAGAAGAGTGTAGAGACAGTCACTTGTCTGAAATGGCATAGGTCAGTGATGGCTAACCTTTTTGGCATCGCATGCCAAAAGTGGGGGGAGCGCAGGGGGGGTTGTGCATGTGCGCGCCCATACCCATAATTCTCTGCGCCCCCCCCCATGCATGCGTACACCCCCTGCCCTCCCCCTGTGCATGATGGCATGGTGGACCCGTTTTTCGCCCTCCCCAGGCTCCAGAGGCTTTCTAGGAGCCTGGAGAGGGCAAAAACACCATCCCCTGTCCCCCGGAGTACCTCTGGAGGCCAGAAATGGCCTGTTTTCTGACTTCTGGTTTTCACCATTTTTCGCCCTCCAGGAGGCTTTTCTGAAGTGTCTGGAGGGAGAAAAACAGCCAAAAATCAAGGCCAAAATCAGCTGGCCAGCGCACGCATGCACACTTGAGCTCACAGGGCAATACTTTGCATGCCCTCAGAAATGGCTCAGGTGTGCCACCTGTGGCATGCTTACCATAGGTTCGCCATCATGGGTAAAGGTTCTCCTGCTTGAGCAGAGGGTTGGACTAGAAGACCTCCAAGGTCTGTTCCAGCTCTATTCTGATTGATTGATTGATTGATTGATTGATTGATTGATTGATTGATTGAGAAGAGACTGTTCAGCCACTTGTCTGAAATGGTATAGGTTCTCCTGCTTAAGCAAGGAGCTGGACTAGAAGACCTCCAAGGTACCTTCCAACTCTGCTATCCTTCCTTCCTTCCTTCCTTCCTTCCTTCTCCATCACTGGAGGTTTTTAAGAAGAGACTGGACAGCCACTTGTCTGAAACAGTATAGGTTCTTCTGCTTGAGCAGGGAGCTGGACTAGAAGACCTCCAAGGTCCCTTCCAACTCTTCTATTCTATCCCATCCCATCCCATCATATTCTTATTCATTCTATTCTTTATTTGTTCTATTCTTTCTTATTCATTCTATTCTTTCTTATTCGTTCTATTCTATTGATTGATTTCTCCAGTCCCCATGGGAGAGGATGCCTGCTTACTGTCCCACTGTGCATTTTCAAAGCAGAGGTGAGTTTAGACCCAGGTTTTCCCCATCATAGTCCACCGTTGTCACCATTATGCCTATAGTCCAGTCAGTGTCCCGCTTACACATCTTTTCTCCTTTTCATTTAAAAAGGAAGGATATGAATGTTGGTAGAAATTGAGGAAGACGAAGGATGAAATAATAGCAATAGCACTTAGACTTATATTGAATCAAAGGAATTGAATTCTTCTTAGTGAGCAGAATTTCCCTGCCATTTTGCATTCTAACTACTGTGCCACCATGGCTCCACATCTGGGTCCTCATTTTACTGACCTTGGAAGGATGGAAGGTGTAGTCGGTTAGGATTGAACTGTTGGCAGTGGGCAGGATTAGGCTGCAATATTGCCTTCTAACCACTGTGCCACCATGGCTCTTATAGCCTCTTGATATGCCAAAGAAGCACTTAAAAACCAGTTCCTTTCTGTCCAGGGGCACAAAGTCAAGATGGAGTAGGGCCTCCAACACATGTTTGTAGCTGCTCTCTTGACATTCTCTGCTCTATCCTGCAGATTATTTTGCTCCTATTCCACTGTATTTATTGGCAATTTTTATTCTAAATGGGAATGTTTTATTCTCCTGCAAGTCCCTTGGATTGCAAGGCAATCAAACTGCTCAGTCTTAGAGGAGATCAACCCTGACTACTCTTGAGAAGACCAGATCCTGAAGAGGAAACTCAAATACTTTGGCCACCTAATGAGAAGGAAGAAAGACTCCCTGGAGAAGAGCCTCATGCTGGGAAAGATGGAGGGCAAAAGAAGAAGAAGGGGACGACAGAGAATGAGGTGGCTGGATGGAGTCACTGAAGCAGCCAGCGTGAGCCTATTCAGACTCCAGAACATGGTAGAGGACAGGAAGGCCTGGAGGAAAGTTGTCCATGGGGTGGCGATGTGTCAGACACGACTTTTCAGCTAACAACAATAATTCTAAAATTCATAGGGCCTTTCTCTATAGTGAAAGTAATCAACCCTGTTACGATACACCTTAAACTCCCTTGCTTGTTAGGGGGAATACATCCAGTCTTCACAGCAGCTGTCAGGCCTGCAGCCATCTTTTCTTTTGGATCACTGGCCTGGCACACTTTCTATTATTCTATTATGCATTTTCTATTGTGGGAAAATGGGAATGGGGATTGAACAGAGTTAGATAATATGTAGCCATAACAAAATTCTTTCTACAAAGCCAAGGTTATCCTTTGTCTTTGCATCTCTGCACCTGACTGGAACTGGATGGGTAGAAGCTGCCAGTATGGCAGTGGGAGATTGGACCATGTGATGGACTTGGGGGTGTGGGGGCAAGATCTTGAATTTTCAACTGGGTGGGGAAAACCAGGAAGCTTTCAGATTCGGGTTTTCCCAATTGTGCCAACATGGCTCTCTTAATAAATTGGAACTTTGAGCAATATTCTGCCTCGGACTCTGATTTACTTTTGGATGCTATTTGGAAACCTGACATTAGCTTGTTAAAGCCTGTGGTAGACTCCCAGATCAGGCTGGTAGTTTGAGCAGCCCCAAAACCAATAGTGGTGCAAGAGGAGACATGTTACGAGATGAAGAAAATCTGGATTCTAAATTGCACAGGGGCCAGTTGCAGTTCTTAATGCGATGGGACTGGTACCCACTCTCTGAAGCTACTTGGGTCACGAGCTGGGATGTGAAGGCAGATAGGTTGGTCAGTATCATGACAAGTACTCCGCAGAAACCTAAGGGGCCCCCAGGGGGAGAAAGAGAAAGATAGACTGAACCTTAAATAACTTTGTGATTACTTTTCTTTGCAGGAAGTCCTTTTCATTTAAGGGGGGCCACCTGTCAACCCTGAAGCTGACCTGACCGAAACCATTTTGAGACTTCAGTGTTACCACATTGGAGCTGAGGGATAGGGAGGGAGGAATAAAGATAGAAAATGGCCACAGTGAGGTCAGCCTCACTGAAATGCTATATAGAGGATGTCAGGGTGCCAAGTGACACCCCAATGAAAGAAGACTCCAAGGCTAGAAGTTCCTCAAAGTTCCACTTTATTAGAGATGCCATATTGGCACATCTGGGAAAACCCGAATCTGGAAGCTTCCAGGTTTTCCCCACCCAAAAGAAAGTCAAAGCCCCTTCCCCTGCATTCACATGTCCATCACATGGTCCAATCAACCCACCATCCAAACTGGAGATGCCTCCAGTCATGCCACTCCAGGTCCAGGCCAAACGTCCTTGACTCCCAGGGAAAAGAATGTTGTCATGGCTATATATCTCTACCACTCCATGTTTCCCACAGTACTAAGTGTAGCAGCCCTGAAGATCTAAAGAAAAAGATGGCCTCCAGGACTACTCACAGATTATCTAACCTGGCTCTTCGGGGCACCTTTTTTCCCCATGTTCACATTTTGAAATGGCAGTTCTGGAATGAAATTAACAAAAACTTTTGGGAATGACAAGGCATCTTGTCCCAGCCTGGGCTGGCTCAGACCTCATCCCGAATGCCATCACACTGCTTATCAAATAATTCCCTCATACATTGGCATTCATCAGTCTCAAAAGACTGTGGTATTGTGCTCTGGAAAGAGGTCAAAGCTGGAGTGTCCTCTCCAGAGCCCGAGGCCTGGGTAGATTGATATGGAGGATAGGCTTCTATCCAAGCAGCAGATCCTCCCTCTCCACATAGCTGAAATAGTCCAATGGAACGGCAGAGGCAATACGGTTGGTTCCAGCTGCATCACAGGAGTTACCAGAACGTGGTTGTACACAGTCAAGAACTGCTTCCAGGACTCCGGCTCTGGATTTTGCCTGGAGGTTGGCTCCTGAAGCCTTTTCCAGTAGTGGATGCAGCTACAAGGCAGTGGAGATTTGTCATCAGAGCCTCCCTTCTCCTAGAAGATGGTCCTGCCGCTTTATCTGCCATTGGGGCATAGAGCCCTCTTCCACCTTCAAAATCGTTGACCATCTTCTCCTGTAACCCTGGAAAGGAGCCCTTACAAGGTGCTCCCAGCTGGGCCAGCTGGACCTCCTGTTAAGGACCTCCTGTTAAGGAGGTGTTACTCCTCCATCATTCACCCTTTGTCCTGGCTTGTGACAGGCAGAGCCTGGCTTCTCAAATGTTGGGCTCAGGATGGCGGGTTTATTTCCCTCAACACTGTCAAATTATTTACTACGATTGTACTACTATTACTATTAATCTTCTCATCGTTCCTATCACCTATCTCTTTTTAAAATTTTATCTGTTTTTGTATATCTTAATATTTTATTATTAGTGGGGTGTGCATGTGGAGAATGCTTGGCCGGTGTGCATGGAGGGATTGAGAGTGCGGCCTGGTGCCCCCTCCACTGGGTGCAGAAGCAGAAGTGGATGGGGGCCTGGACCTGCCTCTTGTCCTAGAATGTGTGGTTTGAATGGCCTGCCGGGGAGAACGGAGGTTATGGGAGGGGAAGTGGGGCCGAGGGGTGCAGGGATGGGCCGGTGCATCCCGGTTATTGTTGGGAGAGGCAGGTTTGACGGGAGCTATAGGGCTAGCCATTACCGGGGAAGGAGGGTTCGCTACGTTACAGCGATCCCCCCTTCCGGCCCTATTAGCTCCACTCCAGGACCAGATGGCGAGAGTACTCAGGGCCCTGGTCTCAGGCTGCTGTTGCTAAATGCCAGGTCTGTGGTCCATAAAGCTCCCCTCATCCAGGACCTAATATTAGACAAGGGGGCAGACCTGGCATGTATTACTGAAACCTGGCTGGGTCATGAGGGAGGAGTCCCTCACTGAAATGTGCCCAGAAGGTTTTCAGGTGCTCCACCAGCCACGACCCCAAAAAAGGGGTGGGGGAGTGGCAGTCATCATCCGAAGGTCATTAGCTCCTCGTAGGATCCCTGCTCCGGAGCTTGTCAGGTGTAAGTCCCTGCTGGTGAAGTTGGACCTTGGGGGTCAATTGGGTTTGTTGCTAATGTACCTACCTCCCAACAGCATTACAACAGCCCTGCCTGGGCTCCTCAAGTCAGTAGTCGAGCTGGCGATTGAGTTCCCTAGGCTTATAGTGCTGGGGGATTTCAACCTGCCGTCGCTCGGCGAACGCTCTGACGGGGCTCAGGAGTTCATGGCTTCCATGACAGCCATGGACTTGACCCAGGTAATTCAAGGCCCGACTCATACAGCGGGTCACACGCTTGACCTCGTATTCCTCTCGGAGCAGTGGAGACGTGATCTAGATTTGAAGGGCATTAAGACCTTGCCCTTGTCATGGTCTGATCACTTCCTACTGACGCTTGACTTTCAGAAACCAATCCCCCACTGTAGGGAGGGGGAACCGATTAGGTGGTTCCGCCCCAGGCGCCTGATGGACCCTAGGGAATTTCAGATGGCGCTTGGTGAAATACCTGACGCTCTCGTCCACAGTCCGGCAGAGTCCTTAGTCACTGCTTGGAATACAGTGGCGGCGGGGGCTCTAAACCGGATTGTGCCTTTATGGCCTCTCCGAGGTAGTGGATCCAGGAGGGCTCCTTGGTTCACCGAGGAACTCCGGGAGATGAAGCACCAAAAGAGATGCCTAGAGCACCGCTGGAGGGTTAGTAACTCTGAATCCGACCGAGCACAGATGAGAGCCTATATCAGGGCCTATCTCGTGGCAATACGGGCGGCAAAATGTGCCCATTTTTCCGCTCTTATTGCATCCGCAGAATCACGCCCAGCTGCCTTGTTTAGAATAGCCCGCTCCCTATTGAAAGGGAGGGATACGGACGACCCTTTACAAGGTAGAGCTGAGGAATTTGTCCAGTTTCTGTCAGATAAAGTCGCTCGGATTCGGACGGACCTGGACTCCAATTGCACGGTACCAGCCGAGGTACCGGGGGAAGGTCTTGAGTGGATTTTATGGAGCGAGTTTCAACTTGTCGCTCCTGAGGAAGTGGACAAAGCCATGGGAGCAGTGAGTGCCTCCACCTGTATACTGGACCCGTGCCCCTCCTGGCTGGTCTCGACCAGCAGGGAAGTGACACGTGGCTGGCTCCAGATGATTGTTAACATCTCTCTCTGGGAGGGATACTTCCCCCACCTCCTAAAGGATGCGGTGGTGAGACCCCTCCTGAAGAAACCTTCTCTGGACCCAGCCATTTTGAATAACTATCGTCCAGTCTCCAACCTCCCTTTCATAGGGAAGGTTGTTGAGAAGGTGGTGGCCTTTCAACTCCGACGGTCCTTGAATGAAACGGATTACCTGGATCCCTTTCAGTCGGGTTTCAGGCCTGGTTACAGCACGGAAACTGCTTTGGTCGCGCTGATCGATGATCTCTGGTGAGCCAGGGATGGGGGTCACTCCTCTATCCTTGTGCTTCTTGACCGCTCAGCGGCCTTTGATACCATCGACCATGGTATTCTTCTGCGACAGTTGCGAGAGGTGGGAATGGGAGGCACCGTCTTGCAGTGGTTCTCCTCCTACTTCTCGGATAGGTTGCAGTCAGTGTTGGTTGGAGGGCAGAGATCGACCCCTAGTCCCCTCAATTATGGGGTGCCGCAGGGCTTGGTCCTGTCTCCCCTCCTATTTAACATCTACATGAAGCCGCTGGGTGAGATCATACGCTGGCACGAGATTAAATATCATCAATATGCGGATGATACACAACTGTATCTGTCCACCCCGTGCCAACTAAGCGAAGCGGTAGAAGTGATGTGCCAGTGCCTGGAGGCTGTCAGGGTCTGGATGGGAGCGAACAAGCTTGCACTCAATCCCGACAAGACCGAGTGGCTATTGATGCTCCCTCCCAAGGATGGTCCAGCTATTCCATCTCTTAGTCTGGGGGGTGAAACTATACACCCCTCAGAGAGGGTTCGCAATTTGGGAGTCCTCCTGGACCCACAGTTGACGTTAGAACATCACTTGTCGGCTGTGACAGGAGGGACTTTGCCCAGGTTCGCCTAGTGCACCAGTTGCAACCTTATCTGGACTGGGAGGCCCTTCGGATGGTCACTCACACCCTCGTCACCTCAAGACTGGATTACTGTAATGCGCTCTACATGGGGCTGCCCTTGAAGAGTGTTCAAAGACTTCAGTTAGTCCAGAATGCAGCCGCGCAAGCGATAGTGGGGGTATCTAGGTACACCCATGTTACACCTGTCCTCCACGAGCTGCACTGGCTTCTTATTGGTCTCCGGACACGTTTCAAGGTGCTAGTCATTACTTTTAAAGCCCTATATGGTTTAGGACCTGGCTACCTGAGAGACCGCCTCCTGCCATTTACCTCCCAGAGACCTATAAGATCGCACAGATTAGGCCTCCTCCGGATTCCATCTGCCCGTCAATGTCGGCTGGCAACTCCCCGGGGGAGAGCCTTCTCTGTAGCTGCTCCGGCCCTATGGAACGATCTCCCCATGGAGATCCGGACCCTTACTACTCTCCCGGCCTTCCGCAAAGCGATTAAGACCTGGCTGTTCCAGCAGGCCTGGGGCTGTTGATTTATCCAGCCCCACTTTAAGTTATATGAATGTTGTGCGATTTTCATTGTCTGTTCTTTTTAATTTTTATATGTTTCCCCCTCCCTGCTTTATCTGTAAGCCGCCCTGAGTCTCTCGAGAGTGGGCGGCATACAAATCCTAATAAACGTAAACGTATCTCCTCCCACTTATGACTCCAGGACTGTAACTTTGTTGTTTGTATCCTTATAATTGATATTGTTTCTTAATATGATTTGATTGCTTAATTTGTAGCCTATGACTATCATTAAATGCTGTACCTTATGATTCTTGACGAATGTATCTTGTCTTTTTATGTACACTGAGAGCATCTGCACCAAAGACAAATTCCTTGTGTGTCCAATCACACTTGGCCATAGAATTCTATGCTATGCCATGCCATGCTATGCCATGCCACGCCACGCCACGGCATTCTATTCTATTAATTCCTCTCTGCTCAGCTTTCTAATTTGGCTTTGTCTGGCTACTGATTGACATTAGGAGTATCTGTTTTCCAGTAGCTGAGGGGCTGTCACAAAGATGGGGGTGGGTGGGGGCAACCTATTCTGGAAAGCCCCTTGGGGCAAGACAAGAAGCAATGAGTGGAAGCTCATTAAAGAGAGCTCCAACCTGAAGATACGCAGGACAGCCAGAATGATTATCCAGTGAAGCTTCAGTTGTGGGTGCTCCATCACTGGAGGTTTTCAAGGAAAACTTGAACAACCATTGGTCCAGAATGGTATAAAGACTCCTGCTTCAGCAGGGGTTGGACTAGAAGACCTCCAAGGTTCCTTCCAGCTGTATGATTCTACAATTGTATGTAGTAATATCTGCCCACCCCCACCTTGCCTGTCTTTGCTGGAGAGAGATTTTGCAGTTCATCTTGTGTGCACAGCAGGCTAAAATTGTTTTTTGTGCGATGCACCCCAAATTGATTTTTGTTCTTCTGGATAGATGGCAAAGTCTTCCTAATATGCTTTATTAATGGGTACAAATGTTGTTTTCTACACAATGGCGGAGGGAGGCTGCTGTGTAACACAGCCCTTACCACTCCCGGAGTCCCGGAAGGTCTGGCTGAGATAGCAAGTAAAGGTTTCTAAGAGAAATTGTGGTATCTTTTATCCCTGATTCCATTTGCCAAGAAAACCCCCTGCAAGGATTATATAGGATCTCTTGGTCAACTGCTCACTTTTATTGCCTTTCCAAATGAGGATAAAATCACCCATGTATCTGATGAGAAATTAAACAAAAATTGGGCTGGTATAGGCTGAGCCTTTATCCCTCTAGATTATGTGTTCTCCCATTCATTAAGTTGTACATTTTTAAATCACGATTGTTACAGATTACCTGAAATTGAAGTAATACACCTCAATTAGACTCTATTACTGCTGTTCTTCTCTCTTCCTTCCTAAGTACCTATCTCTTCCCACTTATGACTATAATCATGTTGCTTGTATTTTTACAATTTATATTGTTTTATTTGTTTCCTAGTATAATTCAATTGCTTATTAATAACCCATGACTATCACTAAGTGTTATCTCTTATGATTCTTGATGAATGTATTCTATTTTATTTTTCTTATGTACACTGAGAGCATTTGCACCAAAGACAAATTCCTTGTGTGTCCAATCACACTTAGCCAATAAAGAATTCTATTCTATTCTATTCTATTCTAAAGGAAGATTGGACACAAAAATTCCCATCTCTACTTCCATTTCTACCCAGTATTCTCAGCGAATAGAAAATGATTTTGCCCTATTCCGTTTTTCATTTGATGAAAACAAATCTACTCACCCTGCAGTCCTCGTTGTGCAACTGTGGCTTTTAACTATTTGAATATTTTCAAAAGTCTATTTTATAGCAAAGCCTTATGTCCCTTCTGGGCAATTTAGTGTGCTCTCTGTTGTGTGATTATTTTACCTACGTGTACACAACACAATATTAAGATGATACATAGTGCATATTGGTAGAGCTCTTTGGAACTGAAAAACATGCCGAAAGAGGTAAATAAAATTATTTCAAAGGCTGGAATAATTTCCTGGAGAGTAGAGGTACGGAGTTACTGCAATTTAGTTTAGGTAGAGATCCTACAGCAATTTGTACAGCAAGTTTGTGATGCAGAGCAAAGCAGTGGGGAATTTTCCCACATCCCTCAAAGTGCTGAAACCCAGGCATTATCAATGAAGCAGAATTATGAGAGATTTAGGGCAGATTGAAATGCTTATTCGCCAGGACTACAGTTAAATTATGACTTCAGTTATTTATCATGGTGATTGTTAGAGCTGTGAGGAGCTTCGATTTGGAAATGTCGATTTGCAGGTGATTTGAATGAAACATAGCTTACAATGAACTCCTCAAATCAAATAACAGAGTCAATTTAGTTATCAAATCAAATCAAGTGCATACGAATCAATCAGATGATTCAGTGGACTTTTGGGGGATATGCGCATAGGAATGTATTTCATGGAATCAAAGCATCGAAACAGTAGAGAACAACAGAGTTGAAACTGGGACCTTGGAGGTCTTCTACTCCAACCCGCTGCTCAGGCAGAAAGCCCTATATCATTTCAGACAAATGGTTGTCCAATCTGTGCTTCAATACCTCACCTGATGGAGCACCCACAACTTCTGAAGGCAAGCTGTTCCACTGATTAATCGACCTCACTTTCAGGAAATGTCTCCATAGTTCCAGGTTGCTTCTGTCCTTTAGTTTCCATCCATTGCTTCTTGTCCTGCCTTCAGGTGCTTTGGAGACTAGGTTGACTTCTTTATGGCAACCCTTTAGATATTGGAACTCTGCTATCATGTTTCCACAGTCTGTCTTTTCATAAAATTAGTAACCGTTCTTCCTATGTTTTAACCTCCAGTTCCCTAATCATCTTTGTTGCTCTTCTCTGCACTCTTTCTAGAGTCTCCACATCTTTTTTTACATTGTGGTGACCGAAACTGAATGCCAAGTATTCCAAGTGTGGTCTTGTCAAAGCAGTATAAAGTAGTCATAACACTTCACATGATGTTGATAGTATTCCTTTGGCACAGCCTGGGACTACATTGGCTTTTTGGGTGGCTGCTGGCTCCTATTTAAGTGGTTGTCCACAAGGACTTCAATTTGGATTACAGCTCTGAATGGCTTCATTTGCAGTTTGAGACGGGATTGAACATGATGTTCCCCACCTTAACAAGTAGGTCTAACAAGTGGAATAATGCCAGCTGTTGTGGCTCTCAAATAGGCAAGTGTATGTTGTGTTTATGTTCAATTTGCGGACTTCCCAAGAACCTCAGTGTGACCATTATGGGGACCAGGAACTGAAATAGAACTTGATGAATCAGCTGCAGAATATTTTTCCCACTCTTCCTGCTCCCCTTCAAAAAAAAACACCCCTCACTTTGCACCAGAGATGGTATTCAGCCGGTTCGCACTGGTTCGCCTGAACTGGTGGCAGAAATTTTGCCCAGTTCGGAGAACCGGTAGCAATCGCCTGCTGGCCACACCCCCAAACCAGTCCCTCTGTTGCCAGTTGCTCACCTCGCCCATCTGGTCACCACTTGTTTGCGCTGCCTCTTTGCATATCGGCTCTCAAAGAGGACAACTGATGGCCATAGGCCACTGAAAAGTCCTCTGGTTGGCGAAAAAGCGGCTGCCATCGCCACCATCTTTTTCGCAAGTGTGCATCTCACTGCCTTGCTCCCATGGGGACATGTAGGGATTATGTAGGAGTCATAGCTGGCTCTATAGGGGGAGTTGTGCAGTGGCTAGAGGTGGAGCTCTGCCCTCACAATCAGGAGGCTGTGAGTTCGATGCTAGGTAGAGGCAGATATTTCTCTCTCTGGGCAATATATCTGCTGAACAAAACTCCGCAGTGGTGACAGGAAGGGTATCCGGCCATTCCAACACTCTGCTAGCTCCATTCAGTTGCCCAGAGTCCACCCTGCAAGGGATTATGGAGATGATGATGATGATGATAGCTGGCTCTATAGGCAAAGTATAAATCCTAGGTGTTTGTCTGAGCTAGGTTTAGTTGAAGTTTGGACTGCTCCATAATTCCTATGGAGGCTTAATGGTTTTGTCCTGTTTTGGATTTTGAGTGAGGGGCTGCTTCTAATGACTAGATGGACCATCTTTTTAGCAGCTTACAGCTATAGTCTCACCCATTACCCTGGAAAGGCACTGGGTCACACTGATGCCCCTCAGCAGGTGCCCATTGCCGAAACTTTTGGAAGACCCCACTCCTAACACACCAGTCTTGCTAATTGACTGCCTGGATGCTGGTCCCTGTCACATCCAGCGAGGTTGCAAGACACGCTGCAAAGGACAGAACCATTGCACAGGTTTGGAACTAGAGGTGGAGGAAGTGACCCAAGAGGCTGTTTGGGGCTGAATTCGAACTGTTTGTCCTAAAGCAAATTAAGGTTGTTCAGGACAGCTACCCTTCTGCCTTGGTTTCAAAATATCCTGTCTTGAATGGATGACCAAATCTGCATTTCTAAAAGCTGGCTTCCTCAGTATCTGCTGGGGCTATTAAGAAAGAGACTTTTTTCAGTCTCCAAGAGCAGGCTTCTCCATTTCTGCCTTCAGGGAAATATAATATTCTCCCCTCTTTTTTTTAATACTCCTCAATATATTTCATTCTTCTAGGAGGGGAGGGGGTGGCTCCCCGCAACCCTTAACAGCCATTTCTAAAAGCCAGGCATCTGCAAGAGCCCTGCCTATGCTCGCCACGTGTTGTCAGGCTGCTTCTCCCATCTCGGAGACATCCGAAAGAGCAAGTTTGAGGATGTATGGCTGTTGCTCTAGCAGAAATCAATTCGCAACCCCGAGATTGAGAAGGAACTCTGATTCAAAAGACCTCAGACCGACTGTAATCCTAAAAATAAACAGTCCTCGTCGCTCGCCTGCCATATAGATTTAGGAAGAAGCCAGAAAGAGAGAGGGTGAGGGTGTTGCAGAGAGAACCTGGGGGCATCTGATGCCTTCATTTCCTGGGTAATTTCTGGGCTTTGATTATGGGGACCAGAGGCAAGGCTTGTCTCTCCCCCCCCCAAACTTCCCATCCTCCTTTTTCACCTGGCTTGGTGATGGAGGAGCAGGGTTTCCCTCCCCGAGCGAGGAGACGAGCAGCATTACAATTTCTGTGGCTCTGCCTGGAGCCAGTCCAGCATCCTGCTGCTTGTTAAAAGGAAGAAGGCAGTTGTCTAAGTAGCCTCTCCAGGGAGAGGCAAGGGCTGCAGTGTGTGCGTAGAGGTGTGCAGAGAGAAACCACACATGTACACACAACTACTTAGCTGAGAAAACAACCAAAGTTCTCACACCGGGCTTGGGGGGGAGTTCTGGGCTGCTGAAAGCAGCTATGGCCTGAATCACTTCATGGGATGGAATGAAGCTCAACACTGGTGACATCTCAGGAAGCCTCCAGTTGAGAGGGCTGCGTGGGAGTTGGCATGCAAGGTTCCTGCAGCTGGACTCAGGCCACACTGGCTTATTTATTTTATTTCTCAAGTTGATGTAGCTGCCCATCGCACAAAAAGAGACTCTGGGCAGCATTCAACAATGGATTAAAACATACCATATTTTTCGGAGTAGAAGACGTACTCCTCCCCACCCCTCTAAAAGCGGGTGGAAATATCTATGTGTCTTATATAGCGAATTTTGCCAAAGCTGGGCCCACCCTTCGGCTATTTTTGGCCTCTGCACACTCCATTTTAGGCCCATTCCAGCTGATCCCCACTGCCTGGAACCGGCCAAAAACACGACACGCAGAGGCCAAAACATAGTATGCAGAGGCCACAAACGCGACTCGCCGAGGCCAAAAATGTGACACACAAAGGCTGTGTTTGGCGGCAATGTGCTTTGGCAATCCCTGCAGCTGGAACAGGTCTAAACTGGGTGTGTGAAGGAGACAAAATGGAGTCTGGAGGCTGATTGGAAAGAAGGTCCATTTATTGATGAACAGAAGCACGTGTTTGTAGTTCTGGTGCAGCTAACCACATGGAGTTGAGAGCGGGTGACTTTTATACTTTTATGGGCTTTGCACTTGAGCTTCCTGTTCCTGTGCAAGGACATGTATTCTATTTGCTGTTGTCAGACTCCCATGGGACCATGTAGGGGTTATGTAGGAGTCATAATTCTGTAGGTTGTCTGAGCTCCCAGGTTTGGTTGAAGTTTGCTGGGGGGGGGGGCATGCAATGAAGAGGCTCGTGTGAAAGGGTGTAGGGTAATTCTTATTATGGCTTAATGGCTTTGTCCTGGTTGGATCTTGAGTGAGGGCTATTTGCTTACCAACAAAAGTGTATATAGACAAGGCTCTGGTTTTCCCAGTTGCAATGGATAGCTGTGAAAGTTGGACCATAAGGAAGGCTGAGTGCCAAAGAATGGAGGCCTTTGGACGATGGTGCTGGAGAAGACTCCTGCGAGTCCCTTGGGCTGCAAGATGATCCAACTGGTCAGTCCTAGAGGAGATCAACCCTGACTACTCTTTAGAAGGCCAGATCCTGAAGAGGAAACTCCAATACTTTGGCCACCTAATGAGAAGGAAGGACTCCCTGGAGAAGAGCCCAATGCTGGGAACAATGGAGGGCAAAAGAAGAAGGGGACGGCAGAGAATGAGGTGGCTGGAAAGGGTCACCAAAGCAGCAGGTGTGAGCTTAAATGGACTCCCGAGGATGGTAGAGGACAGGAAGGCCTTGAGGAAAGTTGTCCATGTGGTTATGATGGGTCGGACATGACTTTGCAACTAACAAGAAGAGCTACCTGGTTACTTGGCTTCTTTCAATAAGCTCTTTATCTCTTAAGTGCTGACATCTGCTCAGGGCTATTTAAAAAGGTGGGGGGCTCCCACCTTATAACTTCAGACAAATAGTTATCTAATCTCTTCTTTAAAACTTCCAGTATTAGAGAATTTACAAGTTCTCGAGGCAAGTTGTTCCACTGGTTAATTGATCTAACTGTCAGGAAATTGGTTCTAAGTTGCTTCTTTCCGTGATGAGATTCCATCCATTGCTTCTTGTCCTGCCTTCAGGTGCTTTGGAGAAAGCTTGACTCCCTCTTCTTTGTGGCAGCCCCTGAGATATTGGAACACTGCTATCATGTCTCCCCTAGTCCTTTTTTTCATCAGACTAAACATATCGAATTCCACAGCGGTGGGTTTCACATTTTGTTACTATCAGTTTGCCGCACTTCGCACATGTGCTTTCCTCTCTCGTATGCCTTTCGTGCACGCACCCAGCCTCAAAAACAGACCTAAATAGGCTGGCATAGAGCAGCTGGGGCAGGTGGGCAGGCCCACCCGCGATTTCTGCTACCAGTTTGGGTGAACTGTCTGAACCATCTAAATACCACCTCTGCAGTTCCAGCAACCATTCTTCATTTGTTTTAGCCTCCAGTCTCCTAATCCTCTTTGTTGCTCTTCTCTGCACTCTTTCTAGAGTCTCAACACCTTTTTTACAAGGTGGAGACCAAAACTGGATGCCATAATCCAAGTGTGGCCTTACCAAGGCATTATAAAGTGGTATTAATACTTCATGCGATCTTGATTCTATCCCTCTGTTGATGCCGCCTAGAACTGTGTTGGCTTTTTTGGCAGCTGCTGCACATGCCTGGCTCCTATTTAAATGGTTGTCCACTAGGACTCCAAGATCCCTCTCACAGTTACTACCATTGAGCAAGAAAAATGAACAGAAGTTTTTGACAAGAAATGCATCCCACAGAGTGGAGAGAGCACATTGTTTTTCTACCAGAACATGTGTCTCAGAAAGTTTATCCATCTTTTTTGTTATCTTTGGGGAAAGATGATCAAAGTACACACATTCGTCTACTTGTTCTAATTTTTGTTTAATTTATGTATAAAGTGCAATTGTTGACTCCATTTTCCTCTGTCAAATACAACTATCTTGGTCTCTGATACATTTATTTTCAGAGCCAGCTCCTCGTTGCATCATATAGTCTAACATTAGCTGCATATAATTCATGTTTTCAGCCAACAATACATCATTTGCATACTAAAGTGCATTCATGTTTCTAACCAGCTCGTTACTAACCTGACATTTGCTTATCCTCCCATAGAATCATAGAATGGCAGGATGGATTGCAAGGATCATCTAGTTCTAGTCCAATACAATATGCAGAAAAATCAATTAAAGCATCCTTGATACTCTCTTCAAAACCTTCAGACGTGGAGACCCCACAACCCTGCCAGATAGATTGGTCCACTGCTCCACTGTTGCATTTATGCACCGAGGAACCAGAGATAGATCAATAACCTTGTCTTATTCCGTGTGCAATGATGAACAATAAGTACTCTATTAGAACTCAGCCATCTTTATTGTAGGATGAAAGTAAGCTGCTGTCTTATCACACTGAGAAACCAACCAAGAATAATCATTCTGCCATACACTTTCTCCAAATGAACAAATGTACAATGCATTTCCTCCCATTTGTACATTTTTCAGTGACCTACTGAAAATATTATATCTGCCATGCCCTTACAAAATTTTTCACTATCAGGCCTTGTACTCTTCCTGCCAAGCAGTGTCTCAGAGACTCTTAACAAAAGATAGATAGGTAGGTAGGTAGGTAGGTAGGTAGGTAGGTAGGTAGGTAGGTAGGTAGGTAGGTAGGTAGGTAGATAGATAGATAGATAGATAGATAGATAGATAGATAGATAGATAGATAGATAGATAGATAGATAGATAGATAGATTCAGGAGGGAAAGAGAGAGCGATTGCATTCATTCTTGATATCATTCCCTGTGTTTAAGGGAACAATAACTACATTCTTTAAATAATTAGTTATATATTAAATCTTCACACATATTAAACAGGTCACACAGCAACTCCATAAACAAATCATATTCATATTTTAATATATTTAAGCATAGCTTTATGGGTGAAAAGCTCAGTGGCTGCTATTAAAAGCAATAGCAATAGCACTTAGATTCATTTGCCGCTTCACGGTGCCCTATAGCCCTCTCTAAGCAGTTTACAGAGTCAACCTCTTGCCCCCAAAAACCTGGGTCCTCATTTTACCAACCTCAGAAGGATGGAAGGCTGAGTCAACCTTGAATCAGTGAGAATCGAATTGTTGGGCCGTTGGCAGAGTTAGACTGCAATACTGCATTCTAAGGGCTGCGGGAGGGTTAGTGGGAGAGAGGGAGGGAGGGAGGGAGGGAGGGAGGGAGGGAGGGAGGAAAATAGCAATAGCACCTAGACTTATATACCGCTTCACAGGGCTTTTCAGCCCTCTCTACAAAATTTACAGAGTTAACATCTTGCACCCAACAATCTGGGTCATCATAAGGTGTCCAGATCATGAACAAGGATTGTTTCATTCCATTTGGCTTGGTCAGACCCCATTTGGAGTCCAACTGTGTTCAAGGAGGAAAGCAACAAATTAGAGGACGCCTACCAAGATTGTGAAGATTGTCTGGAAACCCAGGCCTATGGGGAAAGGTTTTGTGTATACTATATTTAGTACGCAGGAGGAGACCGAGAATGACATAGAAGAGCAGTTTTCAAAAACCTTAAGAAGGCCTGAACTTCTCAGTTGCGTCCAAGGACAGGAGAGAACCCTTGAATTATAGGGGGTGGGAAGTTAGCACCTACTCCTCTCCTAGAAAAATGAAATATTTTATGAAATATTAAAAGGGCAGGATATTTCCCCTAAAAGGGAGGCAGAAACCCATTGTCCCCCAACTTTGCCAATGGGCCATTAAGGCCTGAGCCAGTCTATTCTACTTAACAAAGATCTACCTCCCTCAGGCAGAGCCATAGGAGGAATTGCCCAAAGCCCTTTCATTACATCATCACCCAGCAAGAGTCAACCAAGCTTGGGACTCAGGACAGCCTACAGAGTTGCCCCTGCATGGCCCCATGGGAGTCTGACAACCAATCAGAATACAAGCTCAAATTCAAAACCCAAAAGAGAGTATAAATGTGTGTGTCTGTCTGTCTGTCTGTCTGTCTCTCTCTCTCTCTCTCTCTCTCTCTCTCTCTCGTCCCTTTTTGCCCAGGACTTCAAACTATGTGATCATGGTTCATCATTAAACCATCTTTCTAAATAGCCACCATGTTTTCAGTGCCTTTCTCCCCACTTAGAACTGAACCCAGAAGCACATTTCTTCCAGCACTGGTTGGGTTTATAGGAAGGTATCTTGGAGATCACCTAAGAGGTAGCTGTCAGGACCTCTCACATCCCCAAATGCATATATTTTATTTTAACACTGACTCTAATTAAAAACAGAGAGCTGGCTGATAGAACTATCCTCCCGTTGGGTATTTAATCATTTCCCCCTGGAGGCAGGTTAAAAATTACATTTGACAGTTAGTCGCTGGGGATTGCCTCCAGAGCTCTAGGGAGAATTCTCCCCATATGTAGACCTGGGACTCTTCATTTACATTCCTCTCATTTTTCAGGATGAAAAGTCCTTGGGAGGCAATATTTGAAGTCTTCTCTTCCAGTCCTTCGAATGCAGTCTAAATCATTGCATTCACAAGACGCCTTCTTCTTCTTCTTCAATTCTCAGATGGAGCTAATCTATCTTGCGCAAGGTCCCAGGAGCCTCTCCATATTTATTTCTTAAAAGAACACTTCACCTGTCAGCAGCCAATTGATATTCTCTCAGCTGCTTTACAAAGGAGGGTAGCAACAGAAGGAATGGGAAGCAAGAAGGATTTTGCAAAAGCAGCACAAGATATTTTTCAAGAAACAAACACTATCGATAAGGATCTCACTTCAAAGTGTTACAAGAGATGATAGAATAAGGCAAGGAAATAATGAAGATACTCTAGGGAAGGGCTTTCCACCAACGACTGGATTGGAATCTAGAAGATGTGGCCTTAATGGGTTTGTGTCAGCGGTGGGTTTCACATTTTGTTACCACCAGTTCGTGGGCGCATGCTCCCCTTCCGCTCATGCACCCAGCCTTCCATGCATGTGCTTTGCTCGCTCGCGTGCCTTCTACACATACGCCTGGCCCCAAAAATGTGCCTAAATAGGAAGCCATAGAGCTGGGGCAGGTGGATGGAAGGGGTGCCATACTGGACCCAGGACTCTTCAACACCTTCATAAATAATTAGATAAGGAATAGAAGGGAGGTTCATAAAGTCTGTGGAAGACATAAACTAGCACCCCAGCATATAGGCTCAGGATTCCAAAGATCTTGATAGACTTGAACACAGGGCCCTACCCCAACAAGATGTAATTCAGCTGTGAGACATATAAGTTCTGCACTTAGTTTTGCACTTTTGAGAAGAATCTGAATATCATGGAAGATCAGACAGATTAACAGAGTTGGAAGGGACCTTGTAGGTCATTTAGTCCACACAAACCCAACTCAAGCAGGAGACCCTACACCATTTCTGACTGATGGCAGTCCAGTCTCTTCTTGAAAGCCTCTAGGGATGAAGCTCCCACAACCTCCGAAGGCAAATTCTCTTCCATTGGTTGATTGTTCTCAGAGTCAGAATAGTTCATCCTTATTTCCAGGTTGAATCTCTCCTTGGTCAGTTTCCATCCATTATTCCTTGTTTGGCCTTCAGGTGCTTTGGAAAATAGCTTGACCTCTCCTCTCTGTGGCAGCCCCTTAGATACTGGAAGACTGCTATCTTGTCTCCCCTGGTCCTTCTCTTCATTAGACTAGCCAAGCCCATTTCCTGCAACCGTTCATCGTATATTTTAGCCTCCAGTCCCCTCATCATCCTGGTTGCTCTTCTCTGCACTCTTTTTAGAGTCTTCTGGTGGCAAGCTGTTCCACTGGTTAAGTGTTATAATTGTCAGCAATGTCTCCTTAGTTGCAGGTTGCTTCTCTCATTGATCCATTGGTTTCCATCTATTGTGCCTTGCATGGCCTTTGGGTGCTTTGGAGAATAGCTTGATCTCTTTGTCTCTCTGGCAGCCCCTCAAATATGGGAAGACTGCTCTCCTGTCTCCCCTGGTCCTTCTCTTCACTAGACTAGCCATGCCCAGTTCCTGCAACCGTTCATCGTATGTCTTAGCCTCCAATCCCCTCATCATCCTGGTTGCTCTTCTCTGCACTCTTTCTAGAGTCTCAACATATTGTTATAGTGTGGTGCTCAAAACTGGATGCAGTACTCTAAGTGTTGTCTTATTAAGGCTTAGTCGATCCTTGTGCTGGCTGGTGCTGGAGCCCATCCTCAGGGAACATGCAGGGAATTTTCATCAACCCTGCAAAAATGGTGAAAGGATGAAAGCAGTCCATGGGAGGGGAAAGACATTCAATGACACTTAGAGGACTTGAAGATTCTCTAACTTCATCACCAGCCTTTAAAATCTCCTTCTCTCTACATCTTTCTTGGGGTAGTGGAGGGTTTTTTCCCTCTTTTTTTCCACTTACCATTAACTTACTAGCACGCTAGGTTAACGTGCAAACACACTTTCAACTGTTGAAATGTTCAGCTTCACAATTTATCAATAAATTAAGGGAGGAGGTGGAAAGCGAGAATGTTCCCACACCTTTCCTGCCCTTCTCACACTTTCTTTTGATTTTTTTTTTTTTTTGGCAAATCTTCCCTTGCAACTTCAGGAGAAGCGGGGAGATCAGCTAATGAATAAAATCTAATTTGCATATCACTGAAGGCGTTCTAGCAGGCTGCATCAGAAGCAATAAATTAATAAATCAGCAAATGCATTGAAAAGAACAAGGCAAGGGTATTCTTTGCTTTGTGTTATGCGGGAGGTTTTTTTTGCACACAAAGCACCATTTTGTAATGGGCAATTTTAGCAAGTGTATCACCATTAGTAAACAGAGCAATCCACAAAGCAGCCCATCAGTACACAATTGTGTTATATACAAATAGACAAAGAAGACAAAGGAGGCATTTAATAAAAACTTTGGGAATTATGAGATGCGTAGGAAAAAGAGAGTTGTTTGCCTCTCCTCAAATAAGGGAGGGTGTGAGTTGTCTGGAGATAAGGTAAAGATAAAGGTTTCCCTCGCACATATGTGCTAGTTGTTCCCGACTGTAGGGGGAAGTGCTCATCTCCATTTCAAAGCCTCCGTGGTCATGTGGCTGACATGACTCAACTCCGAAGGTGCACGGAACACTGTTACCTTCCCACCAAAGGTGGTTCCTATTTTTGTACTTGCATTTTTTACGTGCTTTCAAACTACTAGGTTGGCAGAAGCTGGAAAAAGTGATGAGAGCTCATTCCATTACATGGCGCTAGGGATTTGAACCACCCAATTGCTAACCTTTCTGATCAATAAGCTCAGCATCTTAGCCACTGAGCCACCCTTTTAGAGACAAGGAAAAATGAGACATTCAGGTTTGAAAAGGTGGTGCATTTTGACACTACAGAATTAAGCTGTGGAACTCATCACAGGTAGTCCTCGGCTTATGACCATAATGGAGTTCAAAATTTATGTTGTTGTGAGACTTTCGTTAAGTGAGTTTTGGCCCATTTTACGACCTTTCTTGCCAGAGTTTTTAAGTGAATCACTGCAATTGTTAAACTAGGAACACTTCATGATCTTTTTCTTTTTCATAATTTAGGATTTGCTCTTCCAAAAAACAATAGATGTCTAGTTTTCTAGTTTTCATCCTGTGTGTCCCACACCCAGTGGTGTGATGGATGGTTATATAAAATGTCAAAATAAATGAAATATGATGAAGTCTGTGCTGCTGGCTTTGTCTTCTGATGACTGGTTGACAAACCCTACTCACTGAGTAGTCCTTAATGGTACTACGTCTACATGGAGTAGATGTAGTATCTTGTCAGGGTTCCAAATAACAGACCCAATGAAATCAAAACTCCAAAGCCTGGAGTTTCCTCAAAGTAAGAATTTATTAAAGGGAAAGGTTCCTCTCGCACATCTGTGCTAGTCGTTCCCGACTTCAGGGGGCAATGCTCATCTCCGTTTCAAAGCAAAAGAGCCAGCGCTGTCCCAAAAACTTCTCCGTAATCATGTGGCTGGCATGACTAAATGCCGAAGCCGCACGGAACGCTGTTCCCTTTCCACCAAAGGTGGTCCCTATTTTTCTACTTGCATTTTTTACTTGCTTTCGAACTGCTAGGTTGGCAGAAGCTGGGACAAATAAATGGGAGTTCACCCGCCCCAACGTAATGCGCAAGCACTGCTCATGTACAGAAGGTGCATGCACTCACATTTGTGAACTGGTAGGAATCATAAGTGAATCCCACCACTGGTGAAGACAGCTGGAAAGTGGTCTCCAATGGAAAATAGACCATCACCACCTCAACACCAGGTAAATGCCAGAATAACAATCACCACACAATGGCATTCACCCAAAAATCCTGTTTTTCTTTAAAGCATACTTCAAAAGCTCAGTTCTCTTTTATCCTGCTGAATCAGAGCTAGCAATCAAAGGCCCAGATTTTATCAGCAGAGCCCAGCGTTAAGCAGGGTTTCCGCAGCTCCAGTTCAACCCACTTCCTAAAATAGACAAAATCTTTGCAGAAGATCTTTGCTGTTTCACCAAAACCTCAGAGAATCTCTGTCTCACATCCACTCTGTTCTCCTTGTCCCATCCAGGGTGAGATAATAAGAAGTGGGAGGAAGTATGGGGAAGAAACAGCCTCCCCAGAGATAAATTCTTGTTTCTAAGAGTCATGGGAGGGCAAAAACAAGCTCCCCTGCCGCCCCTGGAGGCCATCCGGAAATGGCCATTTTTTAACTTCCGGTGAGCTCGGTAGGTCCATTTTGCACCCTCCCCAAGCTCCAGAGGCTTTCTAGGAGCTCCGGAGGGCGAAAAACCACCCAATGCGCAAACCAGAAGTTCAGGAATGGATTTCATCCATCCATTTTCCAATGGTCTCAGGAGGCTTCCCTGAAGCCTCCCGGGGGGGGGGGGTGACAAATGGCCCAAACGGGAAAAACGGAAGTCCTTTCCCGAACTTCTGGTTTGCGCGTTGGGCAGTTTTTCGTCCTCCGGAGGCTTCAGGGAACTCTCCATAAGGTGAAAAACAGCCAAAAATCAAGACCAAAAATCAGCTGGCCACGTGCATATGCACGCTGTAGCTGACAGGGCAACGCCTGACATGGCCTCAGAAATGGCTCCATGTGCCACCTGTGGCACATGTGCCAAAGGTTCGCCATCACGACCCTACATCATTTCTGACAGATGGCAGCCCAGTCTCTTCTTGAAAGCCTCCAATGATGAAGCTCCCACAACTTCTGAAGACAACTTCTGTTCCATGGGTTGATTGTTCTCACTGTCAGAAAATTTCTCCTTATTTCCAGGTTGAATCTCTCCTTGTTCAGTTTCCATCCATTATTCCTTGTCTGGCCTTGCCTGGCCTTTGGGTGCTTTGGGAAATAGCTTGACCCCCTCCTCTCTGTGGCAGCCTCGGTCTCCCCTGGTCCTTCTCCTCATTAGACCAGCCATGCCCAGTTCCTGCCACCCTTCATCGTATGTTTTACCCTCCAGACCTTTGACTCTCTTAGATAGATTCAGATTAACAGAGCTGGAAGGGACCTTGTAGGTCATCTAGTCCAGTGGTCCCCAACCTTTTTATCGCCGCGGACCAGTCAGACGAGCCTCCCTCGGCCTTCCGGACCGGCGGGTGGGAAGGCGGCCATCCTGGGCGTGCGTTCCGCAGGGCGGGGGGGGGCTTCCTTCACGCCAAGGCCGACAGCCCGCAAGGCCGCCCCGCCTCCTCCTCCTCGGCTGCCGGGGGAAGGGAGGGGGAACCGACCCCGCGATCCGCTCGCTCGGGCAGCCCTTTTTCCTCGCTGCAGTTCGGCGGGGGGAAAAGATGGCGCCGTGTCCTACTTCGGGCGGGCAGGCGGCTGGCGCGGCGGAGGCCGGCTGCTTCCGAGGGGGTGGGCCTCCGCGCCGCGCTCCATGAAGGAAAGAGGGGGAGAAGGCGGGCTGCGGCCGAAGGGCCCCCGGGAGCCCCGCCGGCCTGACGCAAAAAGCGCTTCGGCGGAGCGGCGGGGGGGAGGGGCGGGAGGCAGGTGACACTCCAGGAGGGGGGGCAGAGCTGCGCCGCGAGTCTTACGTAAAGCCCCCCCTCCCCGCCTCGGCGGAGGAAAACATCTCCCACCTGGGTGGGGCTGCGCGCGAAGCGCCTCTCGGAACGGCGAAGCTCCCCAAGTTCCCCCGAAACGGCCGCGCTGCGCCCCTCCCCCCTGCAACCTTAGTTTCTCCTTGGGAGGAAAATGCAGCGCCGCCACCCCCTCCTGCCCCCCCCTCGTCATTCCACGGGGCAGGCGGGCCGGGCGAGTCCGCGGACAAAGTTTCGCCTCCCAGGCAGCCTCCGCCAGCAGCATCCCAAGTTCGGGCCGAGGCCGCTGCCGCCGCCCCCTCCCTCCCGGGGCGAGCAGAGCAAGAGGGCGGGGGGGAGATCGGGCCTCCCCTCGCCCCCCCAGCCCCGCACATCTGGGGCAGCGGGGGGGGCAGAGAAAGGGCACGTTCATGAGGACTACAAAGTTGCAAATATGGCCCCCGGCCGCTGCAGCGATAATGGCCCCCGGCCGCTGCGCGGCCCGGTGCCAGGTACTCCACGGCCCGGCACCGGTCCGCGGACCGGGGGTTGGGGACCACTGATCTAGTCCAACCCCCATTTCTGACAATCCGGTCTCTTCTTGAAAGCCTCCAGTGAAGATGAAGCTCCCACAACTTCTGAAGGCAACTTCTGTTCCATGGGTTGATTGCTCTCACTGTCAAAAAATTTATCCTTATTTCCAGGTCGAATCTCTTCTTGTTCAGGTTCCATCCATAAGCCATCACCACATTCCACTTAAATTCTCTTCTCAGAAAGTATTTCAAAAGAATATTTGTTTTCATGAGACGGAATGAGAATCGGCAAAGCCAAATGCAGGCTGGACCTCTCTCTGTGCTCGGCCCACCTCAGGTGTGTGTCTTAACACCTGCTGACATTTTCAAGCTGCTTTTGATATTCTTGTTCTTTTTCCCTGTCTTGTTCCTTTTGCTGCTGACATTTAAATGTTTCTTTTTCTGCCTCTGCAGGATTCCTTCGATGATGGGTCCACTCGATTTACCAACTGCGGGCCATCAGCGGCTCTGGGTCAAACAGACCCTTCAATTTTAATTTTTTTTTAGTGCATGATTGGAAGTCATTAAGCAGAATTCCCAGCCAAAGTGAAAGGATTGTTAACTCGAGTAATTATCCAGCACAAAAGAGAATAATGTCTTTTGCCCATGATACGTAATTTTCAAATCAGAGCAATCAAGGATGAAGAGAGGGGAAGAAGAAGGGACAGAGAGAGGGTTGGTTCAGCGAACAGAAAAATTACTCTCCTCATGTGGCTTGTTAACAATCATTAAAAACTTCCATAATATATTAATAATAAAGACCTAAATAAGGAGCACCACTGTTTTAATTAGAATTTGACCCTTTTTATAAACAGATGGGGATAAATTAACTCCCTGGAAGACTGGGAAAAGAAAAATTAATCCGGCAAAAAAGTGAATGTCGTGCAATTTATTTGATCTAGTGAAGTTTACAGATTAACAGAGTTGGAAGGGACCTTGTAGCCCATCTAGTCCAACCCTCTGCCCAAGCAGGAGACCTTAAACCATTTCTGACAGATGGAAGTCCAGTCTCTTCTTGAAAGCTTCCAGTGATGAAGCTCCCACAACTTCCGAAGGCAAAATTTAAAGTTTTCTAGATTCTTTTTTTTCTCACTTTTAAACCCTTTGAAAAGGTAATGCTAACAAATGGAAGTGCAACTAAAAACCCCAATATTGAGAAGAAATTCTCTCCCTTGACCTATCCGAGATAGAGGTGGGTTTCTGCCAGTTCGGCCTGGATCAAGCAAACTGGTAGTAAAAAAATGGAAACACACCACTGATCCTAGAGCCTCCATGTTGAATACAACATTCAATATCAAAGCAGGCTCTGGGTTTTTTTGAAACTATGTTTCTGGGAAATTGGAGAGGAGATATTTGTTCCCTGCTGTTAAAAAATGAATTACAGCAGGCTTAATTGCAGTCCGACAAACCCACCCCATAATTTGAAGCTATAAAGCCAGCAAGATATAAATGCAAGGATGATAAACAATTAGGAAAAGGAATCAGCTGGTGGCAAACGCCATATAATATTGGATATTGAGATCAGTATAGCAAAAAAAATCAGGGATTGAGATTAAGATAGCAAAATGCAAAGATTTTTTATCGGCAGGGAGCAAAGAAGCTGGGTTTATATTACACGAAAAATTCTAAAGCTGGTTTAATAAAACCCTGTTATCGTTTTTCTGCTTGTGACAAGTGCTATGTTCAGAGGACAGAACAATTGCTAGTATGGGTTCAAAGGATGGCCTGTTTTAGTAAAGGCAAAGGTTCCCCTCACACATATGTGCTAGTCGTTCCTGACTCTAGGGGGCAGTGCTCATCTCCATTTTAAAGCCAAAGAGCCAGTGCTGTCCGAAGACGTCTCCGTGGTCATGTGGCCAGCATGACTAAACACCGAAGGCGCACGGAACGCAGTTCCCTTCCCACCAAAGGTGGTTCCTATTTTTCTACTTGCATTTTTAATGTGCTTTCGAACTGCTAGGTTGGCAGAAGCTGGAACAAGGAACAAGAGCTCACTCCATTACGCGGTGCTAGGGATTTGAACCACCAAACTGCCAACCTTTTGGATCAACAAGCTCAGCGTCTTAGCCACTGAGCCCCCACGTCCCTTAATTGGCCTATTTTACCCAACCATTTCGGCAAAGGGCAGATTCCAATAATAGCTTAAGCCATAAACAATCCAGGTTTTTTTTCTAGTCTAAGATGTGGAAACCCCACAATATGATCCAACAATGCTGTGCAACTTCCAATGGGATAAATGTGAGGTGAATTAACAGCCACCCAGAGTCCAGACCCTGGGGAGGAATTGTTTCATTCTCATATGTTCAATCAGAGATGAATTGAGACAATTCAGAAGGACCAAGATGTTGAAGCCTCTGGAACACAAGCCTGGAGAGAACACTGAGAGGAGATACAACAGAGTCCTTCAAGTATTTGAAGGCAGGAGAGGACATTCTAGAGCAGGATTGGTGAACCTTTTTCTTATGGCGTGCCAAAATTGTGTGATAGCGCACGCATGCCCACACCAATTTAATTCTTCCTGCCCACCTGCGCATGAGCAAACGACACCCATCCCACCCCCCGGTGCATGCACGCATGACCTCCGGAGCCTGGAGGTTTTCCTGAAGCCTGGGGAAGGCGAAAATGGCCTCCCCAAGCCCTGCAGAAGGCCCAAAATGCACTCCATGCGCCATAGGTTCACAAATATGGCTTTGCGTGCCAAAGGTTTGCCATCACGGTTCTAGAGAGATGTAATAGCAGTGGTTCCCACCAGTGGTGGGATTCAAATAATTTAACAACTGGTTCTCTGCCTTAATGACAAGCTGGGTAGGCGTGGCTCAGTGGTCATGTGACTGGGTGGGCTGGCCAACTCAAGGTCACTCACGTCCATGGGCATTTTGCCTTAGCGGTTCCAGTATCATAAGGGTTAAGCGGAGAGGCAGTTTCTGTAAGCAGGGCAATAAAGATTAGGCTAGAAACAACGCCAGAATGTTTCCTTCCTTCCTGCCTTCCTTACAGGATTAGCCCTGTAAAGTGGGAAAAAACAACAGGAGATTTCTTCCAACAACCGGTTCTCCGAACTGCTTAGAAAGTTAACAACTGGTTCTCCCGAATAGGTGCAAACAAGCTGAATCCCACTACTGGTTCCCACACTTAAGGAGCTGTCTCAACCTATTTTCCAAGGCACCTGAAGAAGGCCAGACAAGGAATAATGGATGGAAACTGAACAAGGAGAGATTTAACCTGGAAATAAGGAAGAATTTTCTGACAGTGAGAACAATCAACCGATGGAACAGGAGTTGCCTTCAGAAGTTGTGGGAGATTCATCACTGGAGGCTTTCAAGGAGAGACTGGTTTGGACTAAGTAACTACAGAGAGAAATTCCCATAGTCCAATTGACTAATGGAGACCACATGATCTGCTGAGCCACAGTCATTTGAATAGGCCCCAAGATTTGATTTTATGGCATCATAAAAAGTATAGCAGCCAATTCAGCTGCTATAGGGAAGTTCTTTGCTTGTTTCACTTTCAGAGTCACAGCAGGAGACAAAGATGCCAAGGTGGCCACCTTCATCTATTACATTCATTTAAAAGGAAGGCATAGCATTGACTGCCTCTCAATTTTTCTTATTTCCCCTGAAAACATACCTATAAGTCAATATTGTACAGAAGACAAGCTATCCAGACACAATACATAATTAAAGATATAGCACTTAGCACTTATATATATCATTTTAGAGTGTACTTTTCAGCCCTGTCTAGGCGGTTTACAGAGTCAGCCTCTTGCCCTGTAACAATTTGGGTCCTCATTTTACCCACCTCGGAAGGATGGAAGGCTGAGTCAACCTTGAACCAGTGAGAATCAAACTATTGGCAGTAGGCAGAGTTAGCCTGCAATACTGCATTCTAACTATTGTACATGATGGATGGATGGACGGATAGATGGATGAATGGATGGATGGATGGATGGATGGATGAATGAAAGGAAGGAAGGAAGGAAGGAAGGACAATAGCAACAGTATTTAGACTTATATACCACTTCACAGTGCTTTACAGCTCTCTCTAAGCAGTTTACAGAGTCAGCCTAGTGGCTCCAAAAAACTGGGTCCTCATTTTACCCACCTCAGAAAGATAGAAGGCTGAATCAACCTTGTGCCAGTCAGGATTGAACTGCTGGCAGTGGGTAGAGTTTGCCTGCAATGCTGTATTCTAAACCACTGAGCATCATGGATGGAAGGGAGGGAGGGCACTAGGAATAGCAGAATTATGTACCACTTCACAGTGCTTTACAACCCTCTCTAAGCGGTTTACAGAATCAGCTTCTTGCCCCCCCCCCCAACAGTCTGGGTCCTCATTTTACCCCCTCGGAAGGATGGAAGGGTGAGTCAACCTTGAACCTGGTGAGTTTCGAACTGCCAAACTGCAGGCAGCCAGCAGTCAGCGGAAGTAGCCTGCAGTACTGCACTCTAACCACTGCGCCACCGTGGCTCATATATTTTATTGTAATTAGTAAGACTGATGTTCTTCATAACATTGGTTCTCTTCAACCTTCAGAAAAAGAGAGAACAATGAGGTGACGTCACTGTCAAAATACCAGGAGGTGATTGGTAAAATTTGGGAGAAAAATGTCTGAAGATTTTTCTGTCTCTTTTTCCTTAAACAAAGCTCTCTTCCAATCTCACTGGGGTGCCTAGGTTTGCTATGAAACCTGGAACAGTGAATCGATTTACAAACTTTTGCTACTATTTTTAACATTCTTTGTGGTTTGTTCAAAATTTGGCAGTTCTTTACTTTGAGGAAACTCATGTGTTGTGGCCTGTCGACCACTGGCCCCTCCAGCAGCCAAATCAGAGGAGGAGGACGAGGCGTGGGAGTCAGGGTCAGCATCAAGTCAACCTGAGCTCCAAGGGGGAAGAGAGAGAGAGAGAGATAAATAGACAGACAGACAGACAGACACGAGTCAGGGACATCCGTCAGCCCTCAGATGGAGTATCAACACCCCCCAGGTTTGGAAGTGGCTGATGAGGAAGAGGAGGAACAGCTGGGTCCAGTGCCTGACGCATGGATGCGCAGAAGGCAAAGGAGACGAGAGCAGTGGAAATCTATGGGCTGGTCCTTGGGATGAAAAAGTCACCGCTGCTAGTGGAGCCCCACCTTAGCTCTGGGGAAAAAGGCAGGGGGAGGAGATGAATAGATGTGGCAAACAACTATTCATGTTCCAGCTGGCTGGAACTTGTTAGCCTATGAGAGAACGTTTTTGCCGGGGCTGCTGGCATTCCTAATAAAGGAATCTTTTTGAGATCATGTTTGTCGTGTTTGGGAACTGGGTCAGAACACCACGTCACCTGCTCCAAATCTTACTTTGATGAAGCTTCAGTGAAATGCCAGCTTTCTCCAACAAGACTACAGCTGACTGTGCACTGGAAGCCTGGCTGATTCCAAAAAGACCGGATCATTCTTTAGCCCAGATAAACAACACGCAATACCACATGTGCAGCCTAATTGTCCAGACACGAACCATTTTCTGGGTTTTTTGAGATGCGGTGAACATCAGAAGGAATTAATTGCTACTTAGCTTCTCCAGTAACTGCAGCCCGGCAGTCTCACCTCTGGCATCATCTGCAGAAAACAGGCTGCGTGATTTGGTCAAGCGGCCTACAGGATAAACATTTCTTTTTCCTTGAAGATTGCAGCTTGAATTGTCCCTCGCAAAGCACCGTGGCTTCACTTCTGTTGTGTTTGATGTATCGCAGATTGAGGCTTATCTCTGCTTTGCACACCTATGCCATGGATTTGTCAATGTTTCACCTTCAAACTTGAATCACTGGGACTCCTTGCAGTTTTTGTTCATCAACCGAGTCTTGTGAAGAATGTTGAACAAGTCTCCAAATGTTTTGCTTGATCTGTACAAGACACGAATTAATTCCGGTCCCTGGTTTCCAGTTATCAGAACTGCCCAACCTGCTTTTGCAGAGGCTGGGTGTTTCGTGTAAATATATTGCTCCAGGAATCTGAAAGCTTCATCCAGCAATAGGGTGAGTAACGACAGTTTATTGCTTACGTTTACATACATCAATTATAATTTCATTTGTTTGTTGTGGCTTATAAGCCCATGTCTATAGTTCTCTATGTAATGTAATCTAACTCAGGGGTGTCAAACTCAATTTCATTAAGGGCGACATCACAGCTGTGGTTGACTTCAGGGGAGGGGGAGGGGGAACTGTTTGGTGTGGCCAACCAGATGGGCATGGCCTGCTTGATGCCACTCCCCAAACTGCTGGCATGTTTCCTCTTTCCACTGGGTAGACTGGGTGGAAGTGACCCAGGCCGGCCCCTTACATTTTCCAGGACAGCCCAGTGGGCTGATTAGATTGTGGGCGCTGTGTCTGCCATAGCTATTCATCTCTCCTCCCTGCCTTTTATCCACAGAGCTAAGGTGGGGCTTTGCTAGCAGCAGTGGCTCTTCTGTCCCAAGGACCGGCCCATAGATTTCCACTGCTCTCCTCTCCTCAGCCTTCTGCGCATCTGCATGTCAGGCACTGGATCCAGCTGTTCCTCCTCTTCCTCATCAGCCACCTCCAGACCTGGGGGCTTTTGACTCTCCATCTGAGGAATGATGGACAGCCCAGACTCTGCCTCAGTCTCTCTCTTTCTCTCTGCCAGCTCCATTCCCTCTTTTCCCTCGGAGCTCTCAGGTTGATTAATGCTGACCCCGACTCCCATGCTGCCTCTTCATAGGATTCAGCTGATGCAGGGGCTGGCAGCCAACAAGCCACAACACTCCTGGTGGAGTGTGGCTATGGGTTTGTGGGCTATTGCTATTCCTGGGGGTTGGGGGATTCTGGCTGTCATTTCCGACAATTATTTTGTGTACGGTAGAGTGGTGGTTGGCTGTGTGTGATGGTTTGGGTGCTGTATGTTGGAATATGAAGTTTTTTTGGATAGCTGTTATGGAAAAAGATGTTGAGCAGCCATTTCTCTTCCACTTTTCTTAGAACTACTTTAGATTTTGTAGATTTTATTAATATTTGTAGGCCGCCCTTTTCCCTGAGGGGACTCAGGGCGGCTCACATAGAATCGGGGAGGGGGAATACAAACATTAAACATAGAGACATATAATAAAGATAGTAAACAACATACATTCATCATTCGGGAGGGGCAACTATCCTTGTCCCCAGGCCTGACGGGCTAGCCAGTTCTTCAAGGCTGTGCGGAAGGTTTGGACGGTGGAGAGGGTACGAATCTCCACGGGGAGCTCGTTCCAAAGGGTCGGGGCTACTACTGAGAAGGCCCTCCTCCTTGTAGTTGCCAGCCGACACTGGCTGGCCGATGGAATACGGAGGAGGCCTAATCTATGTGATCTTATTGGTCGCAGGGAGGTAATTGGCAGGAGGCGGTCTCTCAAGTATCCAGATCCACTACCATGCAGGGCTTTATGGGTGACTAGTAGCACCTTGAAGCGCATCCGGAGCTCGACAGGTAGCCAGCGCAGCTCGCGGAGGATAGGTGTTATGTGGGTGAACCGAGGTGCACCCACAATCACTCGCGCGGCCGCGTTCTGTACTAGCTGAAGTCGCCGGATACTCTTCAAGGGCAGCCCCATGTAGAGCACATTGCAGTATTCCAGCCTAGAGGTCACAAGGGCCCGGGTGACTGTTGTGAGAGCCTCCCGATTCAGGTAGGGTCGCAACTGGCGCACCAGGCGAACCTGGGCGAATGCCCCCCTGGTCACAGCCTTCAAGTGGTGGTCAAATGATAGCTGTGGATCCAGGAGGACTCCTAAGTTGCGAACCCTCTCTGAGGGGTATAAAATTTGACCCCCCAGCCTGAGTGATGGAATATTGATCGAATCTTTGGGAGGGAAGCACAACAGCCACTCGGTCTTTTCCGGGTTGAGTACAAGCTTGTTAACCCTCATCCAGTCCATAACGGCTTCAAGGCCCCGGCTCATCACGTCTGCCGCTTCATTGAGTTGGCACGGGGCGGACAGATACAGTTGAGTATCGTCCGCATATTGATGGTATCTGATCCCGTGCCTGCGGATGATCTCTCCCAGCGGTTTCATGTAGATATTGAATAGTAGGGGGGATAAGACCGAGCCCTGAGGCACCCCGTAAGTTAGGGGCCTAGGGGACGATCTCTGCCCCCCCACTAACACCGACTGCGACCTGTCCGAGAGGTAGGAGGAGAACCACCGCAACACGGTGCCTCCCACCCCCACCTCCCGCAGTCGTCGCAGAAGGATACCATGGTCGATGGTATCGAAAGCCGCTGAGAGGTCAAGGAGGACCAGGATGGAGGAATGTCCTCCATCTCTGGCTCTCCAGAGATCATCGGTCAATGCGACCAAAGCGGTTTCTGTGCTGTAACCGGGTCTGAAGCCTGACTGGAAGGGGTCGAGATAGTTTGCTTCCTCCAAGGACCGTTGGAGCTGGAAGGCCACCACCTTCTCAACAACCTTCCCAAGAAAGGGAAGGTTGGAGACTGGACGATAGTTATTAAGAACAGCTGGATCCAGAGATGGCTTTTTTAGGAGGGGTCTCACCACCGCCGCCTTCAGTGCGGCGGGGAAGTTCCCCTCCCGAAGAGAGGCGGTAACAACCGCCTGGATCCAGCCTCGTGTCACCTCACCGCTGTTTGTAACCAGCCATGAGGGACACGGGTCCAGTACACAGGTGGAGGCACTTACAGCCCTCATGGCCTTGTCCACATCCCCGGGGGTAACATCCTGAAACTCAACCCAGAGGTGTTCTACTTGATCCGCCTGTGCCTCGGCTGGAACTGCGGGGTTGGAGTCCAAGTCCGACCGAAACCGAGCAATTTTGTCCGCTAAGAATTGGGCATAGTCCTCAGCTCTGCCCTGCAAGGGTTCCCCCGCTTCCCTTTTATTCAATAGGGAGCGGGTTATCCTAAACAGGGCGGCTGGACGGGACTCAGCGGACGCAACCAAGGTGGCTATGTAAGATCTTTTCGCTGCCCTAAGTGCCCTGGTGTATTCCTTGGTGCAGGTGGTTACCATTGCTCGGTTCGATTCGGACTTATCGGACCTCCATCGGTGCTCTAGGCATCTCCTCCGGCGCTTCATCTCCCGGAGTTCCTCGGTGAACCAAGGAGGTCTCCGGGATCCGCCGCCACGGAGGGGCCGTAGTGGCGCAATCCGGTCGAGAGCCTCCGATGCTGCCGAGTGCCAAGCAGCAACCAGAGTCTCTACCGGACTGTGGGCGAAAGTATCAGGAATAACCCCAAGCTCCGTCTGGAACCTTAACGGTTCCATAAGTCGCCTGGGGCGGAACCACCTGGTCGGTTCCTCCTCCCTACAGTGGGGGTTTGGCCTCCGGAAGTCGAGCCTCAGTAGGCAGTGGTCTGACCACGACAGGGGTATGATATCGTTGCCCCTCAGACCAAGATCACAAATCCACTGCTCCGAGAGGAATACGAGGTCGAGCATGTGCCCCGCCGAATGGGTCGGGCCCCGAATTACTTGGGTCAAGCCCATGGCTGTCATGGAAGCCATGAACTCCTGCGCCCCATCAGAGTTTTCACCGAGCGACGGCAAATTAAAGTCCCCCAGGACCATCAACCTAGGGAACTCAATTGCCAGCTCGGCTACCGACTCGAGGAGCGAGGGGAGGGCTGCTGCAACGCTGTTGGGAGGCAGGTACGTTAACAGCAGACCCACTTGACCCTTGAGGTCCAACTTTATCAGCAGAGACTCACACCCGACAAGCTCCGGAGCAGGGACCCTACGAGGAGCTAACGACTCCCGGATAACAATGGCCACACCCCCACCCCTTCCCTGGGCTCTCGGCTGGTGCAGCACCTGAAATCCTTCTGGGCACAGGTCTACAAGGGGGACTCCTCCCTCTGGGCCCAGCCAGGTTTCAGTAATACATGCCAAGTCTGCCCTCTCGTCTGAAATTAAGTCCCGGACGAGAGGAGCTTTGTGTACTACAGACCTGGCATTTAGCGACAGCAGCCTGAGTCCAGGGTCCTGATCACTTGCGCCATCTGGTCTCGGAGTGGGACTCATAGGGCCGGAAGGAGGGATCTCTGTAATGTAGCGAACCCTCCTTCCCCGGTAATGGCCTGCCCTAAAGTCCCCGCCGTATCTGCCCCTCCCTGTTACGACCGTAATACCCCGACCCTCTCCCGTGTCTCTGGTCCCCCCAACCACCCCCATGGCCCCCGCATCTCCCGGCAGGTCCTCCGAATCATACATACTCATGCACTCCCTCAAACAGTCCCCACGTAAGAGTTAAAACACAAAAATTTACAACAATATGATAATAAAAAGTGGGACATTCATTCATCTCATACGTGTCTCATGCATATCCCATACAAAGAGAGAAGAAAAAGATGAAAGAAAAGAAAGAAACTAAGACAGTTGCGCAGTTAGTTAAAATTTCAGGTGCGAGTTCAGATGGCAAAATTGGGTGTTAATGTTCGAAATTAAGGTAGCTAGGGACCAGTTAAAGTTCAGATAGTATGTACGGGGGAGTGTCTTGTTACCCCTCTCTTCTTTTATAAATTTGCTGATCAGAAGGTCCTGCGGGGGTTCAGTGTGAACACACAATACTGCCGTCGTCTGTCCACCCGCAACCCAGGTCCAAAATTTCTTTCTGGGGGTGAAATCGATATAATAATGATGGTAACAGTCAGGGCTAAATAAGACAGGATCACAGGCCCTAAATATATGGGTGAGGGAAGTCAAACAGTCAAAGTCCAGAGTGGCAGGAAACCAATGTTGGTTAAAAAGATAGCATTGAAACCAATGCTGATAAAAAAGGCAGCGTTGGAGAAGGGGGCAGCGTCGGTAAGAGAAACAGTGCTGGTGGGGGGGGGCTATATTGCTGACAGAAAGCAGCGATGATAGCAAAGGCAGCGCTGGTAAGGAAAGCAGCGTTGGTGAAAGAAACAGCTCTGCTGAGGAAAACAGCATCGATGGAGGAGCTGAGCCAAGTGCAGGGGGGGGGGCATCTGGAAAAGGCTCCGGCCACGGCACACACAGCCAGCCGCCCGATTCGCCCAATCCAAGAAGGAGCCCTGTTTGAATCCCCCAGTTCCAAAAGATGGCAATCGCTAGTCAGCACAGTCAACACAGTCGCTGCAGGCTCACCACGCTGCAAAGGCTGCAAGAAAAGGGCCGGAAAACCCCACAGTCGCTGGAGCCGCCGCAAAGCGCCCTCAGTCGCCTCCTCCACCACCGCCACAGAATATTGTTTAGAATATTGTTTCCAGTTCTGGGTACTGCATTTCTGGAAGGATGTTGACAGAGTGGAGTATAGGATAGGGAGCATATTCACAAGAGGTCAATCAAAAAAATGACAAGGAGCCTGAAGGAAAAATTGTGAGGATTGATTAGAGGCACTGGGTATGTTTAGCCGGAGGAAGAGAAGATGTGGGGCGATACTGTAATCGCTGAAGGAGGTCATGTAGAACTTGGGGCAGAATTGTTCAGAGTTATTCCAGAAGGCAGGAAAAGAAACAGAGGAGTTAAATTACAAGGAAGTATATTTAGGTTTGATGTTCAGAAAACATTCCTAAGTATAAGAGTTACACAACATTGGAACTGTCTGTCTCAGAAGCTATTTAAACAGAGCCTAGTTAACTCCCTGTAGATTCACACGTAGATATAACATGTTGTAGTCTAGCACTGGACAGATTTATGCTGGATGATGTCCAAGATCTCACATTTACATTCTGTTATGGAGTTCTTGTGTTGGAAGGTCAGAATAGAGCTAGAAGATACCTGGGAGGTCTTCTAGTCCAGCCCCCTGCTCAAGCATGAGATCCTATACCATTTCAGGAAAATTGCTGTCCAGTCTCTGCTTAAAAAAGTGATGAAGCACCCATAACTCCTGAAGGCAACTTCTGTTCCACTCGTTAACTGTTCTCATTGTTAGGAAGTTTCTCCTTAATTCCAGGTTGCTTCTCTCCTTGATTAGTTTCCATCCATTGTTTCTTGTCTTCTGATGCTGTGGAAAATAAGTTGACCCACTCTTCATTGTGGCAGCCCTCAAATACTGGAATACTGCTATCATATCACCCCTAGTCCTTCTTTTCTCCAGACTGGCCCTACCCAACTCCTGCAACCATTCATCGTATGTTTTAGTCTCCAGGCCTTTAGTCATCTTCATTGGGCTTCTTTGCACTTTTTCCAAAGTCTCATCATCTTTTTTGCAATGTGGCGACCAAAACTGTGTGCTGTATTCCAGGTGTGGTCTTACTAAGAATTTATAAAGCAGCACTAATACTTCACATTATTTTGATTCTATGCTTCTGGTTATACTTACAAAGCATTTTATTAGCTTTTTTGGCTGCTGTCGTACACTGCGGGCTCATGAATAGCAATAGCAGTTAGACTTATATACCGCTTCATAGGGCTTTCAGCCCTCTCTAAGCGGTTTACAGAGTCAGCATATCGCACCCACAGTCTGGGTCCTCATTTTATCCACCTCGGAAGGATGGAAGGCTGAGTCAACCTTGAGCCAGTGAGATTAGAACCGCTGAACTGTAGATAACAGTCAGCTGAAGTGGCCTGCAGTACTGCACCCTAACCACTGCGCCACCTCGGCTCCTTGGGTATTTGAACTTGGGTATTTGATTGCAAACATTGCATTACCCAACTAAGTAACATCATCAATGTGAGTAAATGAGGGGTTTCCTGTTTATATGCAGTAGTTTGACCTACCAGTGGTTCCTTGATTATAGTATTGTTTTATGCCTAATTAAGGAATGTGGTGGCTCAGTGACTAAGACGCTGAGCTTGTCAATCAGAAATATCGGCAGTTTGGCGGTTCGAATCCCTAGCACTGTGTAACAGAGTGAGCTCGCGTTACATGCCCCAGCCTCTGCCAACCTAGCAGTTCAAAAGCACGTAAAAAAGCAAGTAGAAAAATAGAAACCACCTTTGGTGGGAAGGTAACAGCATTCTGTGTGCCTTCAGTGTTTAGTCATCCTGGCCACATGACCACAGAGACGTCTTCAGACAGCGCTGGCTCTTCGGCTTTAAAATGGAGATGAGCACCACCCCCTAGAGTCGGAAATGACTAGCACATATGTGCGAGGGGAACCTTTACCCGATTATTTGTCTAGTTCTCATCACTACTGGGGCTGCTGGAGAGGATGTTGTGCAGTCTTTTTCTTAGTGTTTTTGTTTTTTTTTAGTTGTGGCTTTTGATTGATTTTCTGCCATCAAGTCATTTGCAATGCCTGGCAACCACATAGATAGATTTCTCCAAGACAACCTATCCCTAACTTGTCTCCCAGTGTATCCATTGCAACTGTAACTGAGACACAAACACCCTCCTTCCTTGGTCATCCTCTGTTCTTTCTTCCATCTTTCCCAGTCTTCTCTAGAGTGCTGGGTCTTCACATAAGATGTCCAAAGTAGGGTAAGTTGAGCCTGGTGGCTCGAGTGAGAACTCTAGATCAATTTTTTCAATGATCTACTTGTTTGTTTTCTTGGCTGTCCATAGTATTCTCGGGAGTCTCTTTAAACACCTCTGAGGGGTGTGTAAATGTCTCTTTTGAATGGTTTAATGTGGCTTATTTCTATGGGTCTGTTGATGGCTGATTGGTCTGAAAGTCAAACTTCCAGGAATTCTTTAGCATTTTTCGCATTTGGCCAGGTCAGGCATTCTTTGATAAATTTGCATGGGTGTCCACTAGAGTCATCATTGCTTTTTAATGGCCCCATAATCCCTTGTGGGGTAGAGTCCAGGAACTGAACGGAGCTTAGTGTTTACTGGCCAGATGGCCTTCCTGTCGCCAATGTGGAGTTTGCCCACAGATATATTCTCATTGTGCCCAGAGAGCGAAAAATATCTGCCTCTACCTAGGATCAAACTCACAGCCTCCTGATTGTGAGGCGAGAGCGCCACCTCTAGGCCACCTCACCACTCTTGGGTGTCCACTAGAGTAAAATGCTTTCTTTCTAACTGAGGGAAATAAAACAAGACCCAGAATTCTACCAGGTTGTCACAGACTATGAAAGAAGCATTGTTTCCATGTAGCATAGCTGCTATATTCTCCCTTTCCCTGTAAATCAGAATAATTTGGTTGGTTGATTCTGCTGTGGAATAATTAAAAACAATTGAATTGTTTAAAATAAAACATTGTCTTAATTTTTGCCACATTCACATTTCATTCTGTCCCTCCTTTTGCGTCCTTTGATCAAAGGATTCTATTCCACGAATTCTTTGATATTAGTGTAACTCTCAATCCCGCAGCGAGTTGGACGGGGAGAATTGTCATAGGAATGACTTTGACTTGTGTACGAAACCATAAAGGTCAATCAACAGATAAACCAATCCATGTAAATGTAAATCAATGGGTAAATCAATAAATGATAAACAGATCTAGCTTGACAAATGGCGCTTCACAGTTGAAGCCCAACCAAACCAGCTTTAAATGATCAAATTGCTCTCTTCAAAGCTTCAGAGAGTTCAAATGACTTGCACTTAGAATCTGGCTGACCTCCGACGCATCTCCTCCTCACACTCATTATGAAATTGCTTGCCTATCAACCTGCCTTGACACCACCACCTGATTAAGAGCAGTCTCCATTAGTTATTTTTAGCGTCACCGCACAGCACGACAACCCCAATTTCACACACATACACACACACACACACACACACACACACACACACTCTCCTAGGCAGCGTATGCTGGAGGCGCCTCATCCCCCAGACTGGAAATTGATGCCGCCTCCCCTGCTCTTTTCTGTTTCCCAGATGATGCCACCAAATACAAACACAGATGGTACTGAAGAGATTCGGGCCTGCACATCATTAGGATATTTTTCTGTCATCACAGACGGCTCTTTGGTGCCTGCTGTTGAGTGCGCTGCCTTTTTAATTATGGGGGAAGGTTGTGGCATTCTCAAACTGGAAAGGCTTTAGCCCCATGTCTGAATCCAGAGCACAAAGGGGGGGGAAAGCAGAAAACTTTGGAAGACAAGCTGTTCCACTGATTAATCATCATTAATCATCATTAATTATAAGCTACTATAGTTTGTGAACCCTATTAGATAAACCATGGAATGGTGCGGTGGCCTAGAGGTGGAGCTGTCACCTCACAGTCAGAAGGCTGTGAGGTCGATTCTAGGTAGAAGCAGATATTTCTCTCTCTTTGGACACAATGAGAATATATCTGCTGAACAAAACTCCGTATTGGTGACAGGAAGGGCATCTGGCCAGTAAACACTTAGCTCCATTCAGTTGCCCAGACTCCACCCCCTCAAGGGATTATTGTCATTGAAAAAAATATTAGATAAACCTTGGTTAAACAATTATATTTTGACAGTGGGAAAATCAAACAGTTTTTATTATCAGCTTCTTAATCATCTTTGCTAGCATTCCACAACGAGAATATATCTGCTGAACAAAACTCTGCATTGGCGACAGGAAGGGCATCCGGCCATTAAATACCCAGCTCCATTCAGTTGCCCAGACTCCACTCCCTCAAGGGATTATTGTCATTGAAAAAAATATTAGATAAACCTTGGTTAAACAATTATATTCTGATGTAATAAAAAAAACTGCTTAGATTTTCCCACTATCAGCTCCTTAATCACCTTTGCCAGCATTCCTCAAGGTGGATTTTTGGATATTTAATTGAGTTCAATTTCAAAATTCTGAGCAACGCCATGTTGGCTAGAGAATTCTGGGATCCATGCATCTGGAGAATACCTAGTTTGGAGAAGATTGACTTCAACTTTGAGGATTAACTGAAACTTCCTGCTAATTTAGACCACATTTTTTTAAAAAACATGTCCTGTTCTCTACTTTTTGTGGGAACTCCTTTCTACCTGCGTGCTGATCTCGCTAACTCATTCTTGGGTTCCCACAATCAAGCCGTGTCTTAGAGAGGATAGTTTGCTTCCTTTCCTCCCTTCTGCCCAATAATTACAACATGCAGAAATAAACAAATCAGTAATGTTCTGCCACATGGTGTTGCATTAAAGAGAAAGAAAGCTAATGGTTGAAAATAATTAGGAAGGAAAGATGAGAAAGTAGACGCACAGCTCCAGCTGAGAACAAGGAGGACTTAAAAGCTGCAGGCAAGAAACAGATTTTGTTCACTCACCTGACAATCAATAATGAATGGCAATGGGTAACATGCAGCACTGGCACTCCAGAGACAATCCTTTTTGTCTTTTTTCTTTTTTTATCAGCACCAGTATGAAGCAAAAAAGAATTCATTTTCTGGTCTTTATTTCTGATCCCTATGGAGTCTGGGCAACTGAACAGAGCTGATTGTTTACTGGCCAGATGCCCTTCCTGTTGCCATTGCAGAGGTTTGTCTCATTGGGGAATGCTGGCAAAGGTGATTAAGAAGCTGGTAATGAAAAACTGCTTAGATTTTCCCACTAAGTCAAAATATAATTGTCTAGCCATGGTTTATTCCCAGTGTGCCCAAAGAGAGAGAAATATCTGCCTCTCCCTAGGAGCAAACTCACAGCCTGCTGATTGTGAGGCGAGAGCTCCACTTCTAGGCACCTCACATATTTCATAGAATAGATAAAAAGGGCAAACTGATGTTGACATTTCCTTCTTCCTGATTTAAACAAACACATGACCAGCAAACACTCCACCGTACTCGGATCTTTTTTTTTTTTTATAGACATTTTATTAAGATTTATAGGCCGCCCTTCTCCCTGAAGGGACTCAGGGCGGCTTACAATCACAGGGAAGGGGGTGCAATACCAAAAGACAAACAGTAAGTGAACAAAATAAAATAATAAAACACAACTTGCATTCAACAGTCAACACTCGGGCGGGTAAATTGGGAACCTATCCCCAGGCCTGCTGGGAGAGCCAGATCTTAAGGGCTGTGCGGAAGGTCTGGATGGTGGTGAGGGTACGAATCTCGACGGGGAGATCGTTCCACAGGGTCGGAGCTGCAACAGAAAAGGCAGCTCTCCTCCGTGTAGTCGCCAGTCGACATTGACTGGCAGATGGGATTCGGAGGAGGCCCAGTCTGTGCGATCTAATCGGTCGGAGGGAAGTAATCGGCAGAAGGCGGTCTCTCAAGGATCTAGATAGACAGAGGTGCTATAAAGGTATAGCTATCACGTGGTGGTGGGGGTCTTCTTCTTCTATCAATATGCCAAAGTCTGCTTCTAGGAAGAGCGACATTGCTCGCCCCAGAGGCCCCTATTTCTCCAAATTACCATTTCATCAACCAAATGAGTCTGTTCTCTTCAAACTGAGACCTTTCTTCAAATGCCGGCTTTTGAAGAAAGGTTTCAGTTCTGAGAAGTGGTTGCTTTGATTCTTAATTAAAAGTTGATCAGGGGAAAAAAATCAAAATGGCACACCCAGGGGCTGTGTTTTCATTTAAGAAGTTTGTGAAATACTGTACCAGGTCTGTCCCTCACTCTTCTTTGGCACTGTCTGAAGTGGCTGCTATCATTCCAGTTTAGATGCTGCTTCAGAGACTCTAAACAGCTTGTGAAAGACAGACGGAAGGGAAATAGGATGAAAGAACGATAGAAATGATATATCGGAAATATCTAAGCATATCTACGCCCAATAGAGCACTTCTTTGGAGGGAGAATCTCTGCTCCAAATGCCCTCCAGAAAAGTTCTGATTTCAACCTTTTTCAAGAGGGAAAGACAGTCCAATATTGTTTAGGGGGAGCCCTTTAGGACAGAGGGACGATCTACGACAATTCACTGCAGCCGACTTGCCAGAACCAACTCAATTCACTACATCCAACTTGCCATGGGCCATCGCACCCACTGCACAAGAGTTTACACTACCGGCGGAGAAATAACAGATTAACAGAGTTGGAAGGGACCTTGTAGGTCATCTAATCCAACTCCTGCCCAAGCAGGAGACCCTACACAATTTCTGACAGATGGCAATCCAATCTCTTCTTGAAAGCTTCCAGTGATGAAACTCCCACAACTTCTGAAGGCAAGTTCTGTTCCATGGGTTGATTGTTCTCACTGTCAGAAAATTCCTCCTTATTTCCAGGTTGAATCTCTCCTTGATCAGCTTCCATCCATTATTCCTTGTCGGGCCTTCAAGAAAGGATGCCAAAGGAAGGGAAAAATGAAAAGTGAATGACAAAAAATTTAAAATATTTGTAAAATTATTTGAAATGATTAAACTGAATATTAAATTGTTCCTGCAGTGAGTTATCCTGTGGTGAATTTGGCCATGGCGAGTTGGCTGCAGCAAGTTATCCCATTCCACCCAGGAAGTCTTGGCAGCTGGGTCCTCTCCACAAGCTCTCTATTTCTGATCTTCCCAGAGGGCCATGTCTCAACTTCAAAGTGGATCAGGCCTATCACAGCCATCTTTCCACTTCTCGGATTGCCACACTGTTTGGGGAGCGGGGAGAAGCTTAGAATGCACACCAGACAAAACAAGCAAGTAAAACCAAAGTACACATATAGACTGGGTGAAACCAGGCTTAATAGCAGTGACTGTGAGAGGGATATTGGAGTCTTAGTGGACAACCAGCTAAATAGGAACCAACTGTGTGCGGCGGCAGCCAAAAAAGCCAACGTAATCCTAAATTGCATTAACAAAGGGATACAATCAAGATCAAGAGAGGTACTAATACCACTCTATAATGCCTTAGTAAGACCACACCAGTTTTGGTCACCACACTATAAAAAAGATGTTGAAACTCTAGAAAGAGTGCTAGAAGAAAGAGCAACCAGGACGATGAAGGGACTGGAGGCTAAAACATACGATGAACGGTTGCAGGAACTGGGCCTGGCTAGTCTAGTGAAGAGAAGGACCAGGGGAGACATGATAGCAGTCTTCCAATATTTGAGGGGCTGCCACAGAGAGGAGGGAGTCAAGCTATTCTCCAAGGCACCCGAAAGCCAGACAAGGAATAATGGATGGAAAGTGATCAAGGAGAGATTCAACCTACTATCCTATGGGAACCAAGGTCATCCCAACCGATGCTGGCCAGAGACTGGAAGAGGTTACCAAGGAGATGCCAGAACCCCTAATTGGACAGTGTGTCCTGTAACAATAGGGGAAGGAGTTACCTATTCTTTAACGATACTGAAAGCACAGGAATGAGTCAGAGCTGGCTTTGTTTTCATTCATGCTGAAATGGTGTCATCAATAAAACAATTATTTGAGAAAGTAAAAAGCCCTGGGGTTGCCGAATGGGTTGGGTTCATAGTTGGAACCTTGAGGCCATGTTTGTATCACCTAGTCATGCCAGAAACGCCTTGGAAAAAGGCTCTGTTGGAAGAAATGTCCATCTGGGTTCAGTTCCAAGTGGGAAGAAAGACACTGGAAACATGGAGACTGCTTAGAAAGATGGTTTAATGGTGGACAGGATCACACAGCTTGAAGTCCTGGGGAAAAAAGAGCAGAGATGCTGAGAGTGCCCTGGTTTTATGCCCTCTGGGCTTTTGAATTTGAGCTTGTGTTCTGATTTGTTCTCAGACTCCCAGGGGAAACTCTGTAGGCTGTAGCCTGTCCTAAGTCCCAGGCTTGGTTGACTCTTGCTGGGTGATGATGTAATGAAAGGTCTTCTTACTATGGCTCTGCCTGAAGGAGGCAGATCTTTGTCATGTAGAATAGACTGGCCCAGGCCTTAATGGCCCATTGACAAATGTGTGGGAGCTGAGTTTCTGTTTCCCTTTTAGGGGGAATATTCTGCGCTTTTAATATTTCCTAAAATATTTCTTTTTCCTAGGAGAGGGTTGGGTGCTGACTTCCTACAGCTCCCTGTCCACAAACACTCCATCATCAGCATTGAAAGACCATCTCCTTCTGTATAAATTAAACATGAATCAAAGTGGCCACTTGGCCACATGGCCCATTTTAGAAAGTTGTACTGCCATCCATTCCACTCCCAGCCTGACACATTTTTATAGATTTATTAAAATAAGAAAATGGATATGAAAATTGGCTCTATTATCCAATTAAATGGAGTGGATCTACTCTTGCCTGCTCACTTTCCAGCCCTCAAGCTCTTTGGACCAGATTACAATTTAAAACCATTGATTATTGCATCTGACGGTCAGCAAACCTTGATTGCTCTGCTTTGCAAAAATGACAAACCCCTTCTCCACTTCCAGGACTGTGTTCAGGGCTCAAAAAGTCCACATCAGTCTGAAAAACTCTGTTCTGGGAGGTACGTGGGCCAGTTGTTGAAAGAGGCTCAGCAAAGAAGCCGTAATTTATGCGATTACAGCGAGAAAGATGGTGCTTCATCCACTAATGCAGTGCCGTACATTATCAGGCCGAGCTATTAAGAGAGTTTGTTGTTATCATTTGCCTCTTAATGTCTTATTGCTAAGAGGTTTATGAGATATTAGGCAACAAAATGTTAATAAACTTTTATGGGCAATGTTCCATGAATGACTGGGTTTAGGCCCACTGGCACGGCTGCGTTAGCCTGATTAAAGGAGGAGAGCTTAAGAATCGTTTCCTTCTGGCTGGCCCTGTAAGCATTTTCGGATGTTTGCAGAGCAGGAAGAACATTTCCGAAAGTGTGTGGGATTCAATTTGCGTGGCTTTTTCTTTTTATTGCACATGGAGGTGAGCGTGCTACTGGGCAAATCTTCTGTATATCATGGTGCTCAACTTTGGCTTATTGTGCTGGAGAAGTAGATTAGCATCTCTGACTTAAATGGTTCTAAATCAGACAGATTTAAATTGCAGCATTAAACATAAAAAAATAGCCTGTCACTTCTCACACTTGCTACAAGTATTTATAGCCCTTAAAACTGGTTCACCAATAAGTTTAGCCGTCTTCCGAAAGGTCCAGCTTCTGGTTTGAAATTGTGGAGGTGGCAGTTTCTAAAGGAAGAGCATAAGCAGAGTCCTGGTATTCTTAAATTGGGTGGTTACTGTGAGGTCACCTAGTCCAACCCCCTATTCCTTGCAGAAATCTAAATTCTAGCATCTCTGCTGGGCTTCCCCTTGAAGGCATCCAAGGAAGCCTCCCACCTCACTGGTCCCCAATTTCTCCATCTACCTGTCCTTGTAGGAAAACATTTTCCTAACATTCAGTCAAAATCTGCCTTTCTGTAACTGTTTTGTTTTACACAAAATCGCTAGAGAAAAAGACTGAGAGATATCAAGGATAAACATTCCCATTCCTTCAACCTCCCTACATACAGTATTAATAAAGGTAAAGGTTCCCCTCGCACATCTGTGCTAGTCATTCCCGACTTCAGGGGGCGGTGCTCATCTCCGTTTCAAAGCCAAGGAGCCAGCACTGTCCGAAGATGTATCCATGGTCATGTGGCTGGCATGACTAGACGCCAAAGGCACATGGAAAACTGTTTCCTTCCCACCAAAGATGGTCCCTATGTTTCCAATTGCATTTTTCTTTATATGTTTTCAAACTGCTAGGTTTGCAGAAGCTGGGACAGGTAACAGGAGCTCACTCCATTATATGGGAGGGATTCAAACCACTGAACTAAATTAAGGTAAAGGTAAAGGTGGTCCCTATTTTTCTACTTGTATTTTTTACGTGCTTTCGAACTGCTAGGTTGGCAGAAGCTGGGACAAGTAACGGGAGCTCACTCCATTATATGGTAATAAGGATTCAAACTGCCGAACTGCCGGCCTTTCTGATCAACAAGCTCAGCGTCTTAGCCACTGAGCCACTGCGTCCCTTGTATTAATAGTATTAATACAATATAATGAACAGTATATTGTATTAATACAATAATAAACAGTATTAATACAGCTTTATTTAAAAAAAACCTAGTAAGGCTGCATCTGGAATACTGCAACTAATTTTGGTCACCATATTACAAAAAAGATGTTGAGAGTTTGGAAAAAGTTCAGAGAAAAGCAACTAAGATGATCAAATGCCTGGAGAATAAAAAGTATGAAGAATGGCTGCAGGATTTGGATCTGGATTGTCTAAAGAAAAGAAGAATTAGGTGTGACAAGATAGCAGGATTCCAGTATTTGAGGGGCTGCCAACAAAGAAGATGAGTCAAATTATTCTCCAAAACGCCAGAAAGAGGACAAGAAAAAATGGTTGGAAACTAAACAAAGAGAGAAGCAACCTGGAATTAAGGAGAAACTTCCTAACAGTGAGAACAATTCACCAGTGGAACAGCTGGCCTCCAGATATCATGGATGCTCTATTACTGGACGTTTTTAGGAAGAGACTTGACAAACACTTATCTGACATGGAATAGATTCTCCTCCTTGAGCAAGGGGCTGGACCAGAAGACCTCTGAGGTCCCTTCCAGTTCTATTCTATTTATACAGGTAGTCCTTGACTTATAACAGTTCATTTAATGATCGTTCAAAGTTACAAATACACTAAAAATGTATCAGATGCAAATTCACTGAGGGAATAAAAACGAATTCCAGAGAAATGTCTGATTTGATAATCATATCTTGCAAAGAAGAGATTGGAATAGTAGTAAGTGTCCTAGCTTATCACATTTAAAACCGATTTTCACACTTATGACCATTGCAGCATCCCCAGGGTCACGGATTCGCATTCGGACGCTTGGCAACTGGTTCATATTTATGACGGATGCAAGGTCCCAAGTGTCAGAAGGTCCCTTTTGTGACCTTCTGACACGCAAAGTTAATGGGGAATCCAGACAAACATATCAACCGCAGTGATTCACTTAAAAGAAAGGTCGTAAAATGGGTCAAAACTCACTTAACAAATTTCTCACTTAACAACAGAAAGTTTGGCCTCTATTGTGTCCGTAAGTCAAGGACTAGCTGTAGTTTCTGATACTCAGTCATTCTTGTTGCCCTTCCTTAAGCTTCTTCCATTTTGCCTGATTCTGGGGTTTTTTCCAAGGTGGGGGGGGGGGTCAAAATGTCAAAAAAAAGGTGGACCCCCCCAAAAGAGGAAATTCTGGCTCTCTTTGACTTCCATTGTCTATGAGACACATGTAAAAAGAGAGAGGACTTTTAACATATATCTCCCTCTTTTTTTTACAAAAAGGTATACATACGTGTTAAAATTAAATATGTACTGTATATTGAAAAGGAATTATAAATACCATCAACATAAAATGGAGCTCACTCAGAAGTTGAAATACACCAAGTAAATGAGATGAAGAGTGTGAAGTAGAGGAGAGAGGTAAGGGAAGAAGAGAGGGATAGGAGAGAGGGCGGGGGGAAGAGGAGGAGAGAAAGGAGGAATGGAAAGGGGAGAGAGGAGAAGGATAGAGGAAGGGGCGGTAGAGAAGAGAAGGATGACAAAGGGAAGAAAGGAGGTAGGAAGGGGGAGGAGAGGGGGAGAAGAAAGTGATGGATAAGGTACAAATATGGTGCATGGAGAGCAGAAGAGCCAATAATTATTTTTGGGAGTTGATGGAAAGATGAATTGATGTAAACATTTAATAATACAATACGATGTTGGTTATGTATTAGTATACATGTGGTTATATGTTATGAAAATGAAAAAATAAAAACACTATGTATGTATGTATATGTGTAAATGTGTATATGTGTATTTGTATATTTGTATATTTGTATGTTTGTATGTTTGTATGTTTGTATGTTTGTATAGGTATATAGGTATATAGGTATATAGGTATGTTTGTGTATGTATGTATCTGTGTGTGTGTGTGTGTGTGTGTGTGTGTGTGTGTGTGTGTGTGTGTGTGTAGAGAGAGGACTTCAATCACACACTTGCAGCTGTGTAGTGGGTTTTGGTGTGAGTTTTTGGTGTGGACAGGGTCTTCCTTAAACTGCACTGAAAGCCAAATCTGGCCTTAGCTTCCGCCTCAGTTTACCTTCCCAATAAGCAACTGAGTCGGAAGGTCATTTAAAAGCTTAGGTAGTATTCAGCCGGTTCAGACTGGTTCGCACAAACCTGACAGGAAGTCAGGGCTGAAGCCCAATGCTCCCTTCCACGGTTTAAACCTACCCATGACTACACCACCACCCACGCAGTCCCAGCCAAGCCACAAGCCATGAGGGATTGCCTCCGTGCACAGGCGTCCACACTGCTTCTTGGAGTGGTAAAATGTCCGTAAAATGTCCAAACATGCATGTGTCAGCCCGGCCAGCAGCTGTACAGTGGCATCAATGTTTCAGCAGCTAACCCAGCCAGTCTCACAGCATTCCCAGCCAAAGAGTCCACACCAAGCAGTGGAAAGGTGAGCAGAGGTGCGGCGGCAGCCCCCGCCCCCCCCCATCTGGCATTCCCTTCGCGCATAGCCCCGAAACAGCGATCCCCAATGAACTCCACGTAGCAGCCCACCTACCGGAATGGTAGCCCTGAGCCACGGAGAGCAGCGGTGCTGACACATAGGAAATCAGTTACATGTAGTCGAACATGTTACATATTTGCATCCTATAATATCACACACGTTCATTAAAATGAGGTCTGACGTTGGAAGGAGCATCATTGTAAGGAAAAGGTTTGTTTGGAGTTCACAAAGGAGATAAACCTTATCTGGAGAGAATATCCAGCCTATTTATCAGTCTAGGAATGTTAAAAGCTAATAAACCCATTCATTTTAAAAGAAAGAAAATAAATCAAATTAAAATACAAAGCAATTATGTTTTAACAAATGACAAAACCAGAGGTAATATTCAGCCAGTTGGTATTACTTCATCTGCCCACCAGCTCCAGCTCCAAAACCTCCTATGTATCCTCATTTTCAATGCTGCGTGCATGGCTGCATATGCGCGTGAGAGCAAAGCCACACCGAAGGCCCGTGCGCACACACAGTTGCAAAATGGTGGTAAACCTAAGTGAATCCCACCACTGGACAAAACCCGTCATTTGGCCCTCAGTACCCAACTCAAAGGGGGACCAACCAATTCACAACTCGCAAAAACTTTCCTAGAAATGATAATGATGCAACCTAAAACTGCATTTGGCTTTTACACAGTAAGATGGGAGAAACTTTAGCCTCCTCAGAGAGGGCCCACAATCTGGGAGTCCTCTTGGATATGCAGCTTAGTTTAGAAGAACATCTTATGGCCATGACCAGGGGGGACTTCGACCAGGACCGCCTGGTACGCCAGTTGCCCCCCTTCCTGGATCAGTATGCCCTGTGCACAGTCACTAACACCCTCGTCCTTTCTCTCCTGGACTACTGTAACACTCTCTACATGGGGCTGCCCTTGAAGAGCACCCAGAGGCTCCAGCTGGTCCAGAATGCGGTCGAGCAGGTTGTCATGGGGGTACCTAAGTGCTCCTATGTTACATCCCTTTTAGGTGGCCTGCACTGGTAGCCAGTTGTTTTCTGGGTGCGACTCAAGGTGTTAACTATGATCTTTAAAGCTCTCCATGGCTTAGGCCCATGGTACTTGCGAGACTGCCTACTGCCACCGGTAGCCTCCCACCGTCCAGTACGATCCCACAGAGTTGGCCTCCTCAGGGTGCCATCGGCCAGGCAGTGTTGGCTGGTGACCCCTTTCTCTGTGGGAGCACCTTCCCTTTGGAATGAGCTGCCCCCGGAGCTTCGCATAATTCCCAACCTCCGGTCCTTCCAGTGTGCCCTAAAAAGTTGGCTTTTTCAGCAAGCCGGCCTGGCCTGAATAGAATAAATTAAATTATTAATTTTAAATTGTTAATTTTAATTTAATCCTAAATTTGATGTAAATTGTCAGTTGAAGGTTATTGGATTTCTTATTTAATCTTTTTTAACTTTAACTGTTATATGTGTTTTTATGTTGTACGCTGCCCTGAGTCCTCTGGGGGAAGGGCGGCATATAAGTCCAATAAAACCAAACCAAGATTGTGCTGTGACCACCTTGCGATAATATGGGACACCTACTACCATCCCAATCTCTTCTTTACAAGATATTATTATCATGATCTGATTTCAGCAACAACAGCCAGCCAATTAAACCGTCCAAAATCAGACCATGACTCAGAAATACCCAAACAAACAACATGCAGACTAATTTTCATCTCATAAAAAGGTATTTAAAGACCTGTGTTCTGACCGATGAGCACAACTCAAAATGCACTGATGATGTTTCCTCGAATGGTGACAAAATGTTTGCAACCAAATTGCCAAGCTCGGTGCTCAAACCATCTGTCTAACAAATGTCAAACCCAAAATCAAAGTTTCATTTTTTTCCACCTTGAGCACAAAGCCCAGAAGTGGTTTCCAAGGAGAAGCTAAAGTACTGGTGTGGGTTTTTTTCTTTAATCAGAGAAGTCAATTTAGCCACCTCTGCTAACTCCATCAATTTCTGCAGCCATTCGTCCATTGTGGGGATTGAAATGTCCTTCCATTTCTGTGCACAAAATAGTCTTGTTGATGTCAACATATATAACATCAAAGTTCCAATTTTCCCCCCGTCTTTTTCCATTATGCCCAAGAGAAAGGTTTCTGGTTTTATCTTTATGTTCACTTTAAGAATTTTCTGTATTAGGTTATGACTCCTACTCCAATATTTCTTTGCTTTAACACGTGTCCACCATAAATGATAAAAGGTCCCGGTCAGGCCTGCAGCCATCTTTTCTTTTAGGTCTTTGGCCTGCCACACTTTCTATTATTCTACTATGCCTTTTCTATTGTGGGAAAATGGGAGGGGGGATTGTACGGAGTAAGATGCTATGTAGCCAAAATAAAATTCCTTTCTAGAAAACCAAGGTCATCCTTTGTCTCTGCACCTCTGCACCTGACCGGAACTGGATGGGTGGAACTGCCAGCATGGCAGTGGGAGATTGCACCATGTGATGGATGTGGGGGTGTGGGGGCAAGACTGGGTGGAGAAAACTGGGAAGCTTTCAGATTTGGGTTTTCCCAGATGTACCATGTACATGGCTCTCTTAATAAATTGGAACTTTGAGCAATATTTTGCCTTGGACTCTGATTTACTTTTGGATGCTATTTGGAACCCTGACTGGTCCCTTCTTTACATTTACATTTCCAACATTCACTTGAAATACCTATATACATTCTGGACAACTTGTTTGGTGTTAAATACCAGCGATACATCATCTTATAGAAATTTTCTTTTGTAATTTGTAATCTTCTAGATCAGTGGTCCCCAACCTTTTTATCGCCGCGGACCAGTCAGACGAGCCTCCCTCGGCCTTCCGGACCGGCGGGTGGGAAGGCGGCCATCCTGGGCGCGCGTTCCGCAGGGCGGGGGGGGCTTCCTTCACGCCAAGGCCGACAGCCCGCAAGGCCGCCCCGCCTCCTCCTCCTCGGCTGCCGGGGGAAGGGAGGGGGAACCGACCCCGCGATCCGCTCGCTCGGGCAGCCCTTTTTCCTCGCTGCAGTTCGGCGGGGGGAAAAGATGGCGCCGTGTCCTACTTCGGGCGGGCAGGCGGCTGGCGCGGCGGAGGCCGGCTGCTTCCGAGGGGGTGGGCCTCCGCGCCGCGCTCCATGAAGGAAAGAGGGGGAGAAGGCGGGCTGCGGCCGAAGGGCCCCCGGGAGCCCCGCCGGCCTGACGCAAAAAGCGCTTCGGCGGAGCGGCGGGGGGGAGGGGCGGGAGGCAGGTGACACTCCAGGAGGGGGGGCAGAGCTGCGCCGCGAGTCTTACGTAAAGCCCCCCCTCCCCGCCTCAGCGGAGGAAAACATCTCCCACCTGGGTGGGGCTGCGCGCGAAGCGCCTCTTGGAACGGCGAAGCTCCCCAAGTTCCCCCGAAACGGCCGCGCTGCGCCCCTCCCCCCTGCAACCTTAGTTTCTCCTTGGGAGGAAAATGCAGCGCCGCCGCCCCCTCCTGCCCCCCCCTCGTCATTCCACGGGGCAGGCGGGCCGGGCGAGTCCGCGGACAAAGTTTCGCCTCCCAGGCAGCCTCCGCCAGCAGCATCCCAAGTTCGGGCCGAGGCCGCTGCCGCCGCCCCCTCCCTCCCGGGGCGAGCAGAGCAAGAGGGCGGGGGGGAGATCGGGCCTCCCCTCGCCCCCCCAGCCCCGCACATCTGGGGCAGCGGGGGGGGCAGAGAAAGGGCACGTTCATGAGGACTACAAAGTTGCAAATATGGCCCCCGGCCGCTGCAGCGATCATGGCCCCCGGCCGCTGCGCGGCCCGGTGCCAGGTACTCCACGGCCCGGCACCGGTCCGCGGACCGGGGGTTGGGGACCACTGTTCTAGATCCTTTTCTTTTTTCTTGCCAGGAAAACAATTTACCCTTCCGGAGTGATTATAATAACCATTCTCCATGATTTTGAAAGATAATGCAGATGTGTTCAATCAGATAATCAGTTCATACTTTCAGGGCACTAGAACACAGCTTATCTGATTTAAACTCCTACAAAATTGATATTCCTTGAACTGTGTGTTTCCATTGGGGATGTGCAAAGCTTTGGCTGATTTGATTTGATGAAACTACAGTCAAAATGCCCCCATCAAAGCAAATTTATCTCATGGGTCTCTCCTGCCTCTCCTAATGATCATAACTAACCGACATAGAGCATTCTGAGCAAACTTCCACTATACCAATAAAGGAGAATATTTGTAGCTCAGGGTTGAAATGAGGGGTCCTTGGTACTCTCTGAGCTTGTTTCTTTTCCTTCTGCCCCTGAGGACGTTACCTAGTTGGGTAATGAAACATCTGCAAGAAAACAAGCAAGCTCAGAGCACCAAGGACTCTACAGTCCTCCTCCTCCTCCTCTTCTTTTTCTCTGCCACGCCATTCCCTTCTAGCACTGATTAACAATAAATGAGTTGGAAGAAACCTTGTAGGTCATCTAGTCCAACCCCCCACCCAAGCAGGAGACCCGACACCGTTTCTGACAGATGACAGTCCAGTCTCTTCTTGAAAGCCTCCAGTGATGAAGCTCCCACAACCTCCAAAGGAAACTTCTGTTCCATGGGTTGATTGCTCTCAATATTAGAAATTTTCTCCTTATTTCGAGATTGAATCTCTCCTTGGTCAGTTTCCATCCATTATTCCTTGTCTGACCTTTGGGTGCCTTGGAAAATAGTTTGACCCCCCTCCTCCTCTCTCTGGCAGCCCCTCAAATGATGATGTTACCTAGTTGGGTAATGAAACATCTGCAAGAAAACAAGCAAGCTCAGAGAGCAACAAGGACCCCTCAAATCTCCACTGTGATCCCATCAGTTCCTGCCAAGGATGGTGAGAGGGCTGGGCTGTGTCTTGGGAAGTGGGAGGGGGGATACAGCTGGCCTACCTGCTAGGTCAGCCCTCCGAGGTTCCCAGAAACCCAGAAAAATACAAGATTGCTGCAACCCTGGGAAAGAAGAAGGAAGGCATATATTACTTTTGACATTTGTGCAGGCAGTCTTAGACTACGACAACAATGGAACCCAGGATTTATGTTGCTGAGAGATTTGTTAAGTGAGTTTTGCCTCATTTTACAACCTTTCTTGCCATGGTTGCTAAGTGTCAGATTAGTACAGTGGTTCTTAAAAAAGTGAATCTGGCCTCTGTCAGAAGGTTGCAAAAGGGAATCCCAGGACTCCAGGACACTGCAACCATCTTAAATAGGAGCCAGAGGCCAAGCGTGTGAATTTTGATCATGTGACCAGGGAGACACTACAAGTATGAAAAACAGTCATAAGCCACCTGTTGTGGTCTGTCAGCTGCCGTCTCCTCCAGCAGCCGAATCAGAGGAGGCGGCGTGGGAGTCAGGGTCAGCATCAGGGCAGCCTGAGAGCTCCGAGGGAGAAGCGGGAATAGAGCTGGCAGAGAGAGAGAGAGAGAGAGACAGAGGCGGAGCCTAGGCTGTTCATCAGCCCTCAGATGGAGAGTCAACAGCCCCCAGGTCTGGAGTTGTCTGGGGGGGAAGAGGAGGAACAGCTGGGCAGAGTGCCTGAGGTGCGGATGCGCAGAAGGCAGAGGAGAGGAGAGCAGTGGAAATCTATGGGCTGGTCCTTGGGATGGAAGAGTCACTGCTGCTAGTGAAGCCCCACCTTAGTTCTGAGGATAAAAGGCAGGGGATGGAGATGAATAGATGTGACAGACAACTGTTCATCTCCCTACCGGACAGACTTGTTAGCCTGCTGTGTGAGAGAGAAATTTTTGCCGGGGCTGCTGGCGCTCCTAATAAAGGGAACATTTATTTCACCACAGAGGGTTTGACGTATTTGGGGAGCAAGGTCAGAACCTCATTTTTTTTCAGTGCTGTGGTAATTTTGAACAGTCACTAAACAAACTGTTGTAAGTCTAGGACTATTTTTAAAAACTGGAGTAGGATATTGTCTCCTTTTTTTCCCAGCCAGATTCTCTGTGGGCCCTTTGCTGTTTGGAAGTTATTGTGTGCTGTCCTTTCCTCATCTTTATTATCTCTGCCCTGAAGGAGGTTGTGGGGGATGTTTTGAAAAAAAATATTGTGGAAACTTGTCAACCATCCCTGCTATTTTCATCTTGTTCGGCTAACTAGTGGAGCTGCTTCAGGCATTTTCAGTCTTCCCCAATTGTGTGTGTAGAGAATACTTTTCTCCAAATTGAATCGTGAATCCCAAAGTGAATCAAATTGATTTCACAACAGGCAGTTGAATTATATCGTGCCCTCTGTAAATCTTGAGTTAGTTGCTTGATTGGAATCCGAAAAAATTTCCGAGAATTAGTTTCTCTCCATCTTAATGTAAGAAGTTTTATATCCAAATATGAATAGAATAGAATGTGGATTGGAAAAAATATGGAATAGAAAATAGAATATGGAATGGAATGGAATAGAATGGAATGGAATAACAGAAGGGACCATGGAGGTCTTTTAGTCCAGCCCCCTTGGTCAAGCAGGGCACACTATACCAGTGATGGTAAACATATTTGGCACCGAATGCCCAAACCAAACATCCGTGCGCATGTTGGAGCACCAGAAACCCGAAAATCAGTGGCCAGTGCATGCATGCTTGCTTTTCAGGCAGGTTTTTGGCTGTTTTCAGGCCATTTTTCAAGTCATTTTTCAGCCTGAAAACCAGCCGAAAAATGCCATTTTTTAGGAAGTTTTCCAGTGCTCCATTTGCAAAGACCAGCTGGCCAACGCACATGTGCACACCAGAAACCAGAAGAGAAGCTGGTTATGGCACGCATGTCCACAGAGAGGACTCTGCAAACCTATGATTGCCATAGGTTTGCCATCACGGTTTTATACTTTTCCCTTGAGTCCACAACAGAAATGGGGGTATGTAGCAAATATCTCAGAAGGCACCCTGGGATATAAAGGCAACGGGAAATGTATTTTCAGACTTAGGTGGTTATTTGAGTGCAGAGAAGAGCAACAAAGATTAGTGAACTGGAGGCTAAAACATACGAAGAACGGTTGCAGGAACTGGGTACGTCTAGTTTAATGAAAAGAAGGACTAGGGGAGACATGATAGCAGTGTTCCAATATCTCAGGGGTTGCCACAAAGAAGAGGGAGTCAAACTATTCTCCAAGGCACCTGAGGGCAGGACAAGAAGCAATGGGTGGAAACTAATCAAGGAGAGAAGCAACTTAGAACTGAGGAGAAAATTTCCTGACAGTTAGAACAATTAATCAGTGGAACAGAAGTTGCCTCCAGAAGTTGTGAATGCCCCAACACTGGAAGTCTTTAAGAAGATGTTGGATAGCGATTTGTCTGAAACGGTGTAGTGTTTCCTGACTAGGCAGGGGGTTGGACTAGATGTGGTCCCCAACCTTTTTATCGCCGCGGACCAGTCAGCCTTTGATAATTTTACCGTGGCCCGCTGAGCGCGCGCAGGGGTGGGGGGGGGGCGTTGTTCGCGACGACACATTGATTGTTTATATATCACGTGCGTACCAGCGCGGGGCTCTCTTCCCTGGAGCCTTTGCGCACGGCCCAGGAGCTTTTGCGCACGGCCCAGGAGCCTTTGCGCAGCGATCATGGCCCCCGGCCGCTGCAGCGATCATGGCCCCCGGCCGCTGCAGCGATCATGGCCCCCGGCCGCTGCGCGGCCCGGTGCCAGGTACTCCACGGCCCGGCACCGGTCCGCGGACCGGGGGTTGGGGACCATTGGACTAGAAGACCTCCAACGTCCCTTCCAACTTCGCTATTGTATTGTAGTGTAGTGTAGTGTAGTGTAGCTTCTCAATAAAATAGAATTAGTGTTGATCATCTGGTTGTTTCCTCTGTGGTCTACCTCGCAGGGCTGACACATAACCAACTTTTTTTTTAATAGGCTGATTCTGAATGAGAGGCTGTGTCTAAAATGGCATAGGGTTTCCTGCTTGAGCAGAGGGGGTTAGACTAGAAGACCTGCAAGATCCCTTCCAATTCTGTTATTCTGAATGAGAGGGACTTTGCAAGATTGTTGAGCTCCTTGGATTTTCCTTTCTAAAGTTATGTATGTATTTTGTAGGGTCCCCCCCCTCACTTTAAATACTTTTTAAAATGTAAGCAGCCTACAAGTGTTTGAGGTCAGTTGACCTCTAAATTTAATAAAATGGTCGAGAGAAGGGAATCCATCCTTCCTATGAAGGGGAAGTGATGAAACACTGTGATGCCAAATTCTGTGCAAACATATGGAATCCAGTCACACCTCCAGTGGCCCACTTTGGCTCATCATGAGAATATTTCTAATAAAGCATTATTATTTTCTTACATACCCACCAATGGAAACAAAATGAAAACACAACAAGGAAATCATAAGCACAGCAGGTTTTATTACAGAAGGTCTTGTAGGTCAGAAGTGCATTTTCCAGTGAGATTGTCATTGGCTGGGTTTTTTTTGTTTGTTTGTTTAGAAGACACAGTGACCAGGAGTTACATAAAATACGTCTGAATGACCATCCGCCCAACACCAAAGGTATATAATTTCTTTTTTTACAGAATTTCTCAGTGGACAAGAAAAAAATGAGACTTATCCATTTGGCATAGCCTTAGGGGGAAAAACAGATATTGAAAGGACATAAAATCCCTCTTTTTACAACAAAAATACTAAATTACCTCTCCACCCTGGATAACAATTACTGATCAAAATAGGCAGGATTTTAGACACACACAGAGACACAATTCAGAAGGTTTCCTATGAATTGAAGTATGAAAAGTCACAAGGATTACAGATCTCTCTGGAAAAAAAGATTCTTATATTGAAACAAAAAACTGGCTCTATAGGAACTACACACAGCGAAGCTTAACAAAATTTACCAATCCTAGTTCAAGATAAGGATTAAAAATTCAAATTTGGATCCCCCAAGAATATTACATTATAATTTCCTTATAATGATAACCTATATATTTTTCTTATTGCATTGAAAGGATGGAGGCAGGAATATAACAAGGTACTTTTTCTGCATAATACTGGTTTCAAAGAGTTAATCTATTTTCAGAAAATTGTCGTGGTCTCGGGAAGCAACTGAGAAGAGGGAGAAGCTGCAGGTCAAGTCAGTGAAGAAGCAGAGAACAAAGGGTCAACTGTCACAAGCTTTGATCTAGATTGGGCTTCAGGAGAATGTAGGAGTTGGCAGAAAGCTTTGGGAAGACAAAGGCTTTTCTCCTTCCAAATCTGAGGAAGAAAGAAGGGAGAGAAGACATGAAAGGGTGGACTTCATGCCCACAGAGCTATTCAAATACAACTTGCATGAATCCATGGTTGATTCAAGATGGATTCATGGAAGGTGGAAATTCTACCATGGAATGAAGACTTACCTGTGTTGGTCAAGATCCCTGGAACACAAGGACTGTACAAAGCAACAGATGCTCCTTCTCCATGATGATCTCCCAGAATAGCCACAGGTCTGCTGCTTGAAGGACCAACCAGAGAGGTCCTTTCTCTTGCTTGGCTGTCTCCGCTGAGTTAGAGAGACGTTTTCAATGGTGTAGAAAGTTCCTCCTGCTTTTGAACAGACTCCTCAAAACACCCTCCAGGGGCTGTTTTCAAAAAATAGCAAAGAACCACCAAACAAGGGAGACAGGTGGAGAACCATCTGTTGGCTATTATGGTCTGGACCATGAGATAATGTCATGGCAGCTTCAGATGTGCAGCCAGCCTCAAAATGAACACTCTGGGCAGGTTTCTTCTCCAAAATTCAAAACCCAATTTCATTAACCTTACAATAAATCTAAAGTTTCATTATACTTATCTTTATAATTATGGCAAAAATAACTGCTTGCTATTTTATTTATTAATTTTATTTGCCAGCCATTTGGCAATTTGAGGTAATACTACATATCAGGCTGCCACACTTAATGGCCATAATTCAATTTGTTAAGTGAAGGGATCTCTAAAGGAAACTGTGACTCTGCTTATGATCTGACTTCGGGTTTTCTTTGTGTCACAGGCCTGAGAAGGTTCTCAGTGCAAAGATTGGTGGCAAAGATACTCTTTTTTACCACTGTCAGAACTTTGAATGGTACTAAATGAGACAGTTGTTAAATAAGAATTTTACGTTTACAATAGCTTCACGATAAAGTAGAATTGCTGTTAGCTCACCTAGTTGGGTTTCCTCTCTGGTCTACCTGGCAGGGTTGACTTGCAGCTGGCTTTTTTATAGTGGGACTATGAGGGAGAGATAGCTTTCTTACACAAACTTTGGGGTGGTTTAGTTAAGGAAGCCTCGGTTTTCCTTTTACAGGTGATTTGTGTATGTGTGTTTTGCATTTTGTTAGATAATAAAAAGAAAATATTTTAACAAAAATTGTAAAAGGTAAGCTGGCTACAGTTAGGTGACCTCTAAATTTCAAACAACAATTGACATTTAGTTCTTGACTTATGACTATAATTGAGTTTAGAGGTAAGCAAATGCTGTGGTTGTTAAGCAAATCCATTTTAACCAGTGGGTGGTTTTTATGCCGGAAATGGAAATATATGTCAGAAACTGGCAAAAAAAAAACCATCAGAAATTGCAGTCATGTGACTGCAGGACATTGCACACATATGTAAAGATGAGCTGGTTGCCAACCACCAATGCAGTCCTGTGACAAGCATATGTTTGTGTGGCACACTGTTGTAATTCCAAAATTGAGTTGAGGGTGGCTTTGGACAGGGTGTGTTGTAAATAACAATGGCTGTTAAGTAAACAATTGCAAATTGAAGACTACCTGTAAGAGAAGGGAATCCACCCTTCCTATGAAGGCTCTTATGTTTATGCAGAATTTGGCATCTGATGCACACATCACTAAGGAGTTGACCAACTCCCCTTCATAGGCCGGAATGGGACAATTGATCACAGCGAGATTTTCACAACCACGCCCACCCCATCACATCTGACTTTGCTTGGGCAATCAGCTGGCCCTCTCTCAGCAGTCCATCCCTGGCCACTGGGGTCCACTGTCCTCCCCCCTCCCCCACAACCGCATGGTCACAGCCGATTTAAATCCAGGGAGACTTAATAATGGCCAATTCGCAGTGCAGGAAAACTAAATGCCAGCCAATGCCCGCACCAAGAGATGGGTCTCTGCCTTCTCAATGGATGGTAGTGGGAGCCAGAGAGCCGGAGAGCCAGGGGATGGAGCATGGAGTCTGGAAAGGCCTGCAGGGTGCAGTCTGGCACCACACTTCTCCCTCTATTGCCCTGCACTTTGCACGAGACCCGAAGCACCTCCAACCCAGCACAGGAGACCTTGAGTGGGGGCAAGGTGGCCTGCACTGTGGGAAGTGGAGTTCAGGGCTAAACGCAAAGGACAGGACAGCAGTGGCAGAAGCATGGTAGTAGACCACCACCGGCAGGCTTTCCAGATCCCATCATTCTGTCTCCTGCCTCTCTGGTGCCCAAGACCACAGTCATCCACCGAGAAGGCAGAGGCCAATCTCCTAGCACAGGGATTGACTGGCATTTAATTTTCCTGCTCTACCAATTGGCCAGGAGTAAGTTTCCCTGGGTGAATGGACTGTGATCATGTAGCAGGGGGAAATGATAGCTAATCAGTGGCGAGTGGGCAAGTGCTGACACAGGACCAGATGAGAAAGAATGCCCAGGATAGCTCAAGCTAACATGGGAACAAAAATTTAACTGCAATCAATTTTACTTGTTGAGGTTTTCTCTGTCTGGTTGTAAGAACCATCGCCATGGCCAAATTATGCCAGGCAGGGAAACTATAAAATCTATAATGCTCCAACAGCCACACCTACCATTAAAATGGGCTGTTGAGGTTTTCTCTGTCTGGTTGTAAGAACCATCGCCATGGCCAAATCACGCCAGGCAAGGAAACTATAAAATCTATAAGCTTCCAACAGCCTCACCTAGCATTAAAATGGTCCATTGAGGTTTTCTCTGGTTCTAAAAACCATCGCCATGGCCAATTTATGCCAGGCAAGGAAACTATAAAATCTATAATGCTCCAACAGCCACACCTACCATTAAAATGGTCCGTTTCTGTGTCTTGTTCTAAAAACCATCGCCATGGCCAATTTACAAGTGACAATCAACAAGCCCCAAAAGGACCAAAACACCTTCTCACTAGCTATGAACACCTGTATCAGCATAGATTAACTCCACAATTAAGATCAGACCAACAGTCAAACAGCGAACAATATCTGAAACAACAGGTAGTCCAACCAAAGAATCTCCAAGACCATTTTCAACAATACTGAAACCACATACCACTAGAAAGGAAGTTGAGAACAAAGCCCTCTCTCTCCTAACACTGATATTCCCTAAATAATAAAACATCTGCAAAAGAAACTGCCATGCTCAGAAAATACTTTCAACCATAAGCCACAAATCTTCTCATTTCTATACAGTTCATCCCCAACTTTACTTTCAGTTCTAGGAAGTCTGACTGGTACTGTGGTCTTCTTTCTAAGAAAGAGAAGGTGGGAGGGAGGTGTTCCAAAAGGATCCCCTTCCAGTGGGAGTACTGAGGGGGTCTTCAGGGACTGGAGGAGGCTTGCAGCTGAGCAGTCTTTGACTCCTCCAGGTTGATTCGTCCTCATTGCTTGCTCAGGGACTGAAAGGTTCACCAGTGGAAACCCCAGAGAGGCTGTCCAGTGTGAGTCTCTCAGTGTGGGTGTTCAGGCATTGAATGACCTCCACAAATGGGGGGGCATCACCCCTATCTCCACACTGCTTGGGGGGGGGGGCTCTGGTTCTATCACAGCCAATGGCTAAAATTGTTTATATGTTTTACTTTTGTTACATTTTTTAATCATCATTTTGTATCCCCCCCCAAAAAAAACTTTGCTAAAGCATGTCTTAGGGGGCAACTATGCAAACCTGTGGTATGTGTGCCTAAAGTGCCACGTGGAGCCCTGTCACTTGGCACATGCGGTGTCACCCATTCCTCTTCCGGTTTCCAGAGGGCGCATGCGCATTGGCCAGCTAGACGTCCGGTTACTGGCACGTGATCAGCTGACGAGTGTGCATGCTCATGCCGGAAAACGGAAGCCCAGCTCTTCCAGTTTCCGGCACTGCCACAAGCACAAAGGCCAGTTGATCATCATGCACGCATCTGCACCAGAAGCCCAAAAGAGGAACGGTGAATGCTGACATGCCAGGCAACATGTCTCCACGTGCCACTTCGGGCACACATGCCAAAGGTTCGCCATCACAGCCTTAGGGTAAGCTTTAGCAAGCCCCAAAGGCTTTTGCAGTAATCAACCACATGTTGCCGATAGTACTTGTCAGGCTTCTTAGTTAAATATAGCACTGAAAAGTTAATAAACCTTTGCCTTAGCTTTGATGTCTTCGACTGCTTGTCTGTTGTTACTCTCTTCATGTAGAGTGCCTTTGAAATATTTTTTTTTAAATCAACATCACCAAATGACCACCTGATATTCACAGAGTAGAAAACAAATTCATCAATTTTACAAAGGTGCTTTTCTGTTCTTTATCCTATGAGTGAAAGAAGACAAGATACAATGAATTGGAAGGTTGTCCCCTTGAGAATACCATAAACCACTGTTTTTTACTGTTCCTTCCAGCTCCAGGAATTTCTCTTATTCTCCAGGAACAGGAAGGCATCTCTAAAATTGCCTCAGGCCCTGAGAGTTTACCTTCCTGCAAGAAATTCAGGTCAGTTTCCGGATCTGATGCAATTTTAGGTGCCATTAGTTCCTTGAAGTAGCATGTTTTGTTTAAGGACTTGAGCCTTGGCTAGAATTACCTCAGGTCCCAAGAATGGACTATTTCTGAGAACAAGGTCAATTCCTGGACTTGAACAAATTTTTGCCCTTTTTTGAAGTAGCTAGTCCTCCACATGTTTATGTATACTGTATTTGGCCAAGGAATTTAAGAATTTGAGCCTTGACTTAAATTACCTTAGGTCCTAAAAATTCACTTTTTTCCTGAAAGCAAGGTCAGCTCCTAAGGTAATTTTTAGGTGTGACTCACCTGTGGTGGCTTGGTCCTTTTAAAAGGACATGATTAAGATTACCTCAGGTTCCACTAGTATTTTATTCTAAGAAATTAAACTTTGGCTAAAAATTATCTTAGACCTCAGATTTGACTATTTCAAGAAAGCAAGGTCAGCTCCTGAAGTAATTTTAGTTCACTTTCACACCTTTAGTTACTTGAAGTAGCTAGTCCTCTACATTTCATTTTCATTTTTTTTCATTTTTAGTTTATTTGTATGCCGCCCTTTTCCCTGAAAGGGACTCAGGGCGGCTCACAACTCAAAAAGGGAGGGGAAAAACAAACAGAGTTACAAAAACATGAAAACCATACATAGTTAAAAGCACAACAATCATACCATTCGAAGTGGGGCAGCGAGTCTTTAGCCCCAGGCCTGTCGGAACAGCCAGGTTTTAAGGGCTATGTGGAAGGCCTGGAGGGTGGTGAGGGTACGAATCTCCACGGGGAGTTCGTTCCAGAGGGTCGGAGCAGCCACAGAAAAGGCCCTCCTCCGGGTAGTCGCCAGTCGACACTGGCCGGCTGATGGAATTCGGAGGAGGCCTAGTCTGTGGGATCTAATTGGTCTAGTGGAGGTAATTGGCAGTAGGCGGTCTCTCAAGTACCCAGATCCAATACCATGAAGGGCTTTGTAGATGACGACTAGCACCTTGAAGCGTACCCAGAGATCAACAGGCAGCCAGTGCAGCTCGCGGAGGATAGGTGTTACGTGGGTGAACCGAGGCGCACTCACGATCGCTCGCGCGGCTGCATTCTGGACAAGCTGAAGTCGCTGAATACTCTTCAAGGGCAGCCCCATGTAGAGCACGTTGCAGTAATCCAGTCTAGAGGTCACAAGGGCACGAGTGACTGTTGTGAGAGCCTCCCGGTTCAGGTAGGGACACAACTGGTGAACCAGGCGAACCTGGGAAAATGCCCCCCTGGTCACAGCTGACAAATGCTGTTCAAAAGTCAGCTGTGGGTCCAGGAGGACTCCCAAGTTGCGGACCCTGTCTGAGGGGCGTACAGTTTGACCCCCCAGCCTGAGAGGTGGAACACTTGGCCAATTAGTAGGAGGGAAGCACAGCAGCCACTCGGTCTTATCTGGATTGAGTACAAGCTTGTTAACCCCCATCCAGTCCCTAACAGCCTCGAGGCCCTGGCACATCACGTCCATCGCTTCATTGAGTTGGCACGGGGCGGACAGATACAGTTGTGTATCGTCCGCATACTGGTGGTATTTTATCCCGTGCCGTTGAATGATCTCACCCAGCGGTTTCATGTAGATATTAAAGAGGAGGGGGGACAGGACCGAACCCTGCGGCACCCCATACGTTAGGGGCCTAGGGGTCGATCTCTGCCCTCCGACCAACACCGACTGCGACCTGTCCGAGAGGTAAGAGGAGAACCACCGTAAGACCGTGCCTCCCACCCCCACCTCCCGCAGTCGTCGCAGAAGGATACCATGGTCGATGGTATCAAAAACCGCAGAAAGGTCAAGGAGTACCAGGATGGAGGCATGGCCTCCATCCCTGGCTCTCCAGAGATCATCGATCAATGCGACCAAAGCGGTTTCCGTGCTGTAGCCAGGCCTGAAACCCGACTGGAAGGGATCTAGATAATTGGTTTCCTCCAAGGACCACTGGAGCTGAAAGGCCACCACCTTCTCAACAACCTTCCCCACAAAGGGGAGGTTGGAGACTGGACGATAGTTGTTTAGGATGGCTGGATCCAAAGATGGCTTCTTCAGGAGGGGTCTCACTACCGCCGCCTTTAATGCGGGGGGAAAGACCCCCTCCCGAAGGGAGGCGGCAACAACCACCTGGATCCAGCCCCGTGTCACCTCCCTGCTGTTAACAACCAGCCAGGAGGGGCACGGGTCCAGTACACATGTGGAGGCACTTACAGCTCTCATGGCCTTGTCCACGTCCTCAGGGGTAACAGCTTGAAAATCAATCCAGTGATGTCCTACCAGATTATCCCTTGGTGCCTCAGCTGGTTCTGCAGAATTGGAGTCCAGGTCCGCCCGAAGCCGAGCAACTTTATCCGCGAGGAATTGGACGTAGTCCTCAGCTCTGCCTTGCAAAGGATCGCTCATATCCCTCCTATTTAGGAGGGAACGGGTTATCCTGAACAAGGCGGCTGGGCGCGACTCAGCAGAAGCAATCAGAGAGGCAATGTATGTTCTTTTTGACGTCCTAATTGCCCGGATGTAGACTCTGATGCTGGATGTTAAAAGTGCTCGGTCTGACTCGGACTTACTGGATCTCCATCGGTGCTCTAGGCGTCTCTTTCGGCGCTTCATCTCCCGGAGTTCCTCAGTAAACCAAGGGGCCCTCCTGGATCCACTGCCTCGGATCGGCCGTAAAGGCTCAATCCGGTTAAGAGCCTCTGTCGCTGCTGAATTCCAAGCAGCAACCAGAGTCTCCGCCGGACTGCAGGCGAGAGTATCAGGAATAACCCCAAGCTCCGTCTGAAAACCCGACGGGTCCATAAGTCGCCTGGGGTGGAACCACCTGGTCGGTTCCTCCTCCCTACAGTGGGGGTTTGGTCTCCGAAAGTCAAGCCTCAGTAGGTAGTGGTCCGACCATGACAGGGGTAAGATCTCACTACCCCTCAGACCAAGGTCACAACTCCACTGCTCCGAGAGAAATACGAGGTCGAGCATGTGACCCGCCGAGTGAGTTGGGCCCCGGATTACTTGGGTCAAGCCCATGGCTGTCATGGAAGCCATGAACTCCTGCGCTCCATCAGAGTGTTCACCGAGCGAAGGCAAATTGAAATCCCCCAGAACCATAAGCCTGGGGAACTCTATTGCCAGCTCGGCTACCGACTCGAGGAGCGAGGGGAGGGCTGCTGCAACGCTGTTGGGAGGCAGGTACGTTAACAGCAAGCCCACGTGACCTGTTCTCTTTTAAGAACTTGAAGGGGGGGGATTTCTTTCCTCAGGTCCCATGAGTTATAGCAGTAGCAATAGCAGTTAGACTTATATGCCGCTTCATAGGGCTTTCAGCCCTCTCTAAGCGGTTTACAGAGTCAGCATATCGCCCCCACAGTCTGGGTCCTCATTTCACCCACCTCGGAAGGATGGAAGGCTGAGTCAACCTTGAGCCGGTGAGATTTGAACAGCTGAACTGCAGAACTGCAGTCAGCTGAAGTAGCCTGTAGTGCTGCATTTAACCACTGCGCCACCTCGGCGGTTGAACTTTATTCTAGTAAGCAAGGTCAATGGCAGGGACTGAAGCAATTTTGCTAATTTTAACACATTCACCTGTGGTAGTTTAGCCCTTTTAACTTCACCTGGCTAAAATTCCCCCAGCTTTATTTCTCCTTTTAAGCTGACTTTTAATTCTTACTAGTCTGTAGTGGCTTGGTTCCAGCTGAGATTCCCAGCCCAGATTCCACCCATATTTTACTCCTAAATTTCAGCCTTGGCTAAAATTATTCAGGACCCAGAAATTTGCCTTATTTTCCCCCAGGAAAGGTGGGACTGAGGTAACTCACCATAGGTGAGCTGTGGCATTGGGAGTCTTTTAAATAAGATGCCCTTGAGGTATTACCTCAGCCACCACTGGCATTTTACTTCTGAGAAAATATACGCCCTGGTTAAAATTACCTCGGGTGCCATCCTTACTCCTTGAGAATAGGCTAAAATTACCTCAGGTTCCATTCTTACTCCCTTAGAAACTAAATTTACCTCACCTCGGGTGCCATCCTTACTCCTTGGGAATAGGCTAAAATTACCTCAGGTTCCATCCTTACTCCTTGAGAATGGGCTAAAATTACCTCAGGTTCCATCCTTGAGAAAAGGCTTAAATCACCTCAGGTGCCATCCTTACTCCTTGACAATAGGCTAAAATCATCTCAGGGCCCTCCTTACGCCCCGAGAAAAGGCTATTCATTAGCTCCCCACAGCATCCTACAACGTCTAAGAGTCTCAAGCTAGGATTACCACAGCGTGCAAGAGGCCACATCATGATCTGATCTACGAAGCCTTCTGCTGCGGAGGCGCCGTAGGGAGAGGTGAGTTTGTTCTCCCGCAGCCCGCAGCATCGTCTCTTTCGAGAGGCGGGGTGGGGGGAGAGACGAGGAGAAGACAGCAGCACGCACTGCATCTGCAGCGCACTTGCGCTTTTGCCTTAGCCTGAGGAGCCCACCGACTTTTTAAAATGTGCCCACCCCTCGAAGGAGGGGGGGAGAAATAGGGGCCGCTCAGCCAATCCGAGGGACGGATTTCCAAAACAGCCAATCGCAGCCGAGGTGGGCATGGAGAAGGGCGCTTGGCGGGAAAGGCACATGGCTCATCACGGACAAGTGTGCCGCATCCTCACAGGTGAGGGCGATTGGAAGCAGGCACGCAGTCTCTGCACGTGTGTATGAGTGTGTGTAAAATAAGATAAGGTAACCTTGATTGTTATTTTTTTTACTGTGGGCACATTGGTCCACGTTAAAAATGAAATTATGTTGCCTGCTCCCAAAAGAACATTTTAATCCGATAATATTATTGCTTACAATGTATATTCTTATGCATATTTTTATATCTGTATTTGTTTCTAATTTGTTAATCTTTCATTGTTAATTTGCTAATCTCTGCACATATTATCTAGCCATGTATACAATAAGTCTCATATTGAGTAATATTCTGTCTATTATTCTTTATCTTTAAATCCCATTGTTAACCTCTAATATTTATTACCATTTCATCTGTAGGTGCACTTCTGTTTGTATAGAGTGATAAAGATATAGAATGTTATGGCACAACTATGGAAATAATGGACATATAACTATGTCAAACAATAGCATGTATTTAAAAAGAGATTATAGTATATGATTAAAAGGATAATGGTTCCGATTAGGGTGTATAACAGCATGTACATATTTAAAAAGGACTTGATACAACCAGTATATCACTTTTGCAAAATTGAAATTGTGATGTAGAATAAAAGAAAATGTATAATAAAAACATTTATTTAAAAAAAAGAATATCTAAGCTATCTATCTATCTATACACACACACACTACACATTTTTGCATGCTACACACACAAATATAAATCACTGTCCATTTTGAACACTTGGTATTCATAGTGTAATGCCTTCTCCTCTAGGTTTCATCCCATCTGGAAACCCTTTGGACTACAAATCCCATCCGCCTGCCAGCCAATGATCACCCTTTTTGCTTGAAAGGTAACTCTAGCTTTTGCTTTTTGTTTATTTGGAGTCTGCCTCACAATGGCACTGAGAACAATGTTTCACTTAGCAACATAAATTTTGGCCTCAATTGTGGTCATAGCTCGAGGACTAATGTACTGCGGATGCTTTGGATTACAAGTCACACCCCCACTTCCAGGGTGGGGGTGTGGATAGGAATAATATCTTCTTGCAACAGGTCACCCCCCTCAAAATACTCATTGTTTAAAGAAAATCTGAAAATTTAATAAATAAAATTATGATTTCTTTTTACACACAAACACACACACACACACACACACACACACACACACACACACACACACACACTAATGCTTTGGACTTCAGATCCTATTAACCAGCCTTGCAGGTGGGGGCTGATGGGGATTACCTAATACTGACTAGGTGGCTCAGTTACTAAGACACTGAGTTTGTTGATCAGAAAGGTTGGCAGTTTGGCAATTTGAATCCCTAGAACAGGCCTTCTGTGTGAGAAGAGGGTTGGACTAGATGACCTCAAAGGTCCCTTCCAGCTCTGTTATTGTTTACTTCTCCCGATCAGCCCACCACCTAAAATTCAAGCCTCTTTTTCTCTGTTTTATGTTTTGCTTGCATCTTTCCCACTTGTTACAATCTTGCCAAGGAGCCCTTTGTTTTATTGTTTTGTGCAAATATAGAATTTGTTATCCCCCCCCCCCCGTTTCTTTTTAAAGGAAAAAAAATTCCAGGATTGCTTTGCTTTGCTTTCTAATGTTACAAATGTTGCTTAAATGTTAAAAATGGGGGAAGTTTTGATACACAATGTCTTAGCCTCCTAAAAGTGAAAGAGATTGACCCAGATTTAAAACTGTTTCCTTTTTTCTCTATTATAGGAACTTTTTTCTCCCCATACGTACACCCCCAGTTAAATGTGCTTGTCCAAAAGTGCGAAATAATATATGGTTGTCTTGGGCGTGTTTGTTTGTTGTTAGTTGTGAAATCAAACAAACAAACACAGTAACAGAGTTGGAAGGGTCCTTGGGGGTCATCTAGTCCAGTGTTTTTCAACCTTTTTGTGCAAAGGCACACTTTTTTCATGAAAAAAATCACGAGGCACACCACCATTAGAAAATGTTAAAAAAAATTAACTCTGTGCCTATATTGACTATATATAAAGTAATTCTCTCACGGCACACCTTACACTATGTCACGGCACACTAGTGTGCCGCGGCACAGTGGTTGAAAAACACTGATGTAGTCCAACCCCCTGCTCAGGCAGGAGACCTATACTAAGCATTCGAACTGCCAACTTTTCTGATCGACAAACTCAGTGTCTTAGCCACTGAGCCCACCTACCATAGTCAGGCTATGTGTCTGACCTATTGCATGCCTGACCCATTGTGTCTGACCCATCACGACCCCATGGACAACATTCCTCCAGGTCTTCCTGTCCTCTACCATCCTCTGGAGTCCATTGAAACTCACGCCTACTGCTTTGGTGTCTCCATCCAGCCACCACCTTCTCTGTCATCCCCTTCTTCTTCTTTTCCCCTCAGTCTTTCCCAGCATGAGACTCTTCTCCAGGGAGTCCTTCCTTCTCATTGGGTGGCCAAAGTACTTGAATTTCCTCTTCAGGATCTGACCTTCTAAGGAGCAGCCAGGGTTGATCTCCTCTAGGACTGACCGGTCCATATTTTCAAAATGTATATCAATGCAAGCCAAATAATAACACAACAAGAAAAAATATAAACATAGCACTGTTTATTGCAGAAGATATCGTAGGACAGGTTGTGGTTTTTTCAAATGCGGTTGTCAGTTTGTTTCTTTATTGCTTTCGTTCAGAAAATGCAGTAACAAGGAGCTACGTAAAATATGTCTGAATGTTGCCAAAGGTATAGATATAATTTCTTTCTTACAGAATTTCTCAATGGACAGAAAGAACTAAGACTGATTCGTTTAGCATAGCATTAGAAGAAGAAAAAAGTTAAAAGAGCCATTTTCTGCTTTTAACAGAAATAGTAAATTCTCTCTCTTTTCACCTCTGGATTAATAAGCTGTAATACACACACACACACACACACACACACACTTCAAAACATTCCCTATGAATTGAAGTGCAAAGAATCAGACTTTTCTTGCCCACATTTGTTTAAGTGAATCACTGCACTTGTTAAATTAGTAACACGGTTGTTAAGGGAATCTGGCTTCCCCATTGAATTTGCTTGTCAGAAGGTCACAAGTTGAGGACTTCCTGTAATTTCAGCTATGGATAAAAAATTGAAAGCCCCTTCAAGAGAATTCCATCGTAATTTCCTAATAATGCTACTTTTTTCTTATTACATTGAAAAGAAAGAAAGGGAGGTGGATATATAACAAGGAATCTTTAATATATCTTATGATTATATTATTTTGTTGTTTGTATGTACACTGAGAGTTTATGCACCAGAGACAAATTCCTTTTCTGTTCAATCACAAAGACCTATTCTGTTCTGTTCTACTCTACTCTACTCTACTCTACTCTACTCTACTCTACTCTACTCTACTCTACTCTACATTCTAATCCATTCTACATTCTAATTTCTACTCTACTCTACATTCTATTTTATTCTACTCTACTCTACAATCTGTTCTGCTCTGCTCTAAATTCTATTCTACTCTATATTCTAATCTGTTCTACTCTACTCTACATTCTATTCTATTTTATTCTATTCTACTCTACTTTCTATTCTACTCTACTCTACATTCTATTCTACTCTACAATATATTCTGTTCTACTCTACTCTATATTCTACTCTACTCTACATTCTATTCTACTCTACATTCTATTCTGTTCTAATCTACATTCTAATCTGTTCTACTCTGCTCTATTCTATTCTCTGTTCATTAGAAAAAGCTCATCATATGCATCTATGCAAAGAAGTCCTTCAACATTGCCAGCCATCCCTTTTCCCCTGCTAACACTTGCTGTTATATACTTGAAGAGAGTTTTGTTCCTTACCATGCTTATGCTTAAAATTTCTTTAAAATTAAAAATCCTAAGGTTTTTTTGGTCTCAGGATCCCTTTATGTTCTTAAACATGGCTGAGGAGCCATACAATGTTTCCTTTGGTGTGGGTTATTGATATTAGAAATGAAAAGAGAGATATTTAGATATTTATTTGACTTGGACCCCCTGAAAGGTTCCTAGAGACCCCCAGCGGGAGGCAGATGGATGGGTTGTTAAAATCCAAATTACAAAATAAAAGCACTGGGCATGAAAGCAAGCATGGCCAATGGCAGACCCTGTGGGGCAAGAAGTGGGCTAGAATCAGTGGGGCTACTTTCAAGCTTGCAAAACTGCTTGGTTGGTTAAGAGGTTCAAAGCAAGGATTCTCAGCCTTAGGCAGCTGAAGATGTGTGGATTTCAACTCCCAGAATTCCCTACCCAACATGCCTTAAGATGTACAGACTTCAGTTCCCAGAATTCTCCAGCCAATCCTGCTTGGAAAAGGTGTTCTGAGGGTTGAAGTCCAAACATCTCCAAGTGGCCAAAGGTGAGGAATGCTGAGATCAGGCTTGCAGGAGAATTTCTCAAGAAAGTTCCTCCATCTCCTCTTTGACTGAAGGCTTCATCAACACGTAGCTTTGGATTCCAAACTTCAGCGAAGTCCAGGCCACTAAAGGGGCCGATGTGGTATGTTTCTGGATGTTGCACATCTGTTCGGCAGACAGGACATTGTCCCAGAGGTAGACCTCTGCAATTTCTCCAACAAAGGACTGATCTGAATCAAAGCTGCCCCCGTAGGAATCTTGTTCCTGCCCCAGCAGCATAGGTAGTAGCACTCAGCATTACCAGGATGGACGGTGTACACTCTACCCAAAACCTCATCTTTCCTCAGCCCTGGATAACCTGGTACAGGCTTCCCTTGTTTCCTCCTGCAGAACTGGTTGCCTTTCCATATGTAGTAAGTTAGAACTTCACAATATAAAAGGGTCCTTGCGAAAGCATTGACTACTCTCTATCTTGTGGTAAACCTGCCCCTGCACTTTGTTGGCATAAAATTTCCCTCCTTCACCTCTCTGGCTCCAAAATATGTCATTAGGAAGCATCCCTTTTACTGCAGAAAGAAAGTGCTTTGCCATTGGATGCTGGTGGGTGAGAAGGCTGTGTAAGGGTTGAGGGGAGGGCTGAAGGGGAGGGAGGTGGACTTGACTGCCACTGCAGCACATCCCGGCACTCTCATCCTGCCACTTTAGAGCACAGCACTAGACACAGGGTAACTGGGGTCCAAGATCAACGTTGTCCCTGGAGTAATCAATTTGAGGTTCATATTTAACGTGGCACGACATAACCGCGATGTCAAAAGCGCGCCCACAACAGTGCGCCCACAACAGCGCGCCCACAACAGCGCGCCCACAACAGCGCGCCGACAGAACCGCAATTTAACTTAAGGTAAGGTTTAGGGTTAGGTTTAGGGTTAGGTTTAGGGTTAGGTTTAGGGTAGGTTTAGGGTTAGGTTTAGGGTAGGTTTAGGGTTAGGTTTAGGGTTAGGTTTAGGGTTAGGTTTAGGGTTAGGTTTAGGGTAGGTTTAGGGTAGGTTTAGGGTAGGTTTAGCGTTAGGTTTAGGGTTAGGTTTAGGGTTATTTTTAGGGTTATCTTACAGCGCGCTTCTGTCGGCGCACTGTTGTCGGCCCGCTGTTGTCGCACGATTTTGACGGTGCGGTTTTGTCACCGCGCTTTAGTCACACGCGCTTTAGTCTACCGCGGTTTTGTGGTGGAACCATATTTAAAACCAGACAAATACTTATTAGTCCAAGGCATTGATTTCATTTGTGACTGATTAACATAGGGGTTATTAGAGGTATAATTTTTTGCAGCCTGTCTACTGACTTGGGATGAGTTTGACGATACTTGTGTGCAGTTTCCCTTAGTTGTGTTTTCCTAATCGCACTTAGACTTATATACCGCTTCACAGTACTTTACAGCTCTCTGTAAGTGGTTTACAAAGTCAGCCTATTGCTCCCAACAATCTGGGTCTTCATTTTACCAACCTTGGAAGGATGGAAGCCTGAGTCAATCTTGAGCTGGTGAGGATCGAACTGTTGGTAATAGGTAGAGGAAGGAAGGAAGGAAGGAAGGGAGAGAGGAAGGGAGGAGGGAAGGAAGGAGACTAGCAATAGCCCTTTGACTTATATACCACTTTACAGTGCTTTACAGCCCTCTCTAAGCAGTTTACAGAGTCAGCCTCTTGCCCCCAATAATCTGGGTCCCCATTTTACCAATCTTGGAAGGATGGAAGCCTGAGTCAATCTTGAGCTGGTGAGGATCGAACTGTTGGCAGTAGGTAGAGGAAGGAAGGAAGGAAGGAAGGAAGGAGGGAAGGAAGGAGACTAGCAATAGCCCTTTGACTTATATACCACTTTACAGTGCTTTACAACCCTCTCTAAGCGGTTTACAGAGTCAGCCTCTTGCCCCCAATAATCTGGGTCCCCATTTTACTGACCTCAGAAGGATGGAAGGCTGAGCCAACCTTGAGCTGGTGAGGATTGAATTCCTGGCAGTGGGTAAAGGAAGGAAAGAAGGGGAAAGGAAAAGAAATAGCAACAGCAACAACACTTAGACTTATATACCGCTTTTCACAGTGCTTTCTAGCCTTCTCTAAGGGGTTTACAGAGTCAGTCTCTTGCCCCTAACAATCTGGGTCCCCATTTTACCCACCTCGGAAGGCTGGAAGGCTGAGTACTCAGTTTTCATTTTAGAGGAGAAAAGCTCATCCTTGAATTTATCCCACTTCACTGCCAAAGAGTCCTGTGGTCCCTTTGTTACTTTGCTCAGACTACTTCCCACCTGGGAGAATGTAGCCTTTACATTCTTCCTGCAATCTCCTGCTTATTCAGCAAAGAGGCAGCCACTTTACCATTCCCAAGGGGAATTCATAGCTCTCCAAACAAACTCCATGAAATCTGCAGCCACATGACATGCGCACCCATCGTAACTGAGCCCACGGCTGTCTTTTCTTCATTTTGACCGTTGCCGCTATATTCTTGTCTCTGTTTGCTTTAATGAATTTAATAGATTCAAATGTAACTTGATTGAATGTTTGACTTTCAACAGCATTCCCAGCTGAATTGCAAATACTTCCACACAGCCGCTGAGAAAGCCTTTTCCCAAATCAATTCAGACATCCATGTCCAATCAGTCTTTGTTCAATTATTGGATTCCAATAGGCAAATCAAACACAATGATTTTTTTTGCAAATGGATTTAAATTGTTGGGCACAGTTTTCGGAATCCAGGATATGCACTTGCCTATCTATTGCCAACCTCTGCCACCCACTAGGTTTTTTTTAATGTTATGATATGTGGTACAAAAGGCATGTTTATCGTGTATTTTTCCTCTTGAAATTTTACAAAATGTTTTTCTTTAACAAATGTGAATTTTATAGAAATTTAGGAGAAATGAGCAAGCCACCTACAACCTGCCTGAAACTTAGAAAAAGTGCAGAGAAGAGCAACCAGGATGATGAGGGGACCGGAGGCTAAAATATATGATGAAGAATTGCAGAAACTAGGCCTGGCTAGTCTAGTGAAGAGAAGGACCAGGGGAGACAGGAGAGCAGTCTTCCAATATTTGAGGGGCTGCCACAGAGAGGAGTAAGGGTCAAACTATTCTCCAAAGCACCTGAAGGCCAGACAAGGAATAATGGATGGAAACTGATCAGGGAGAGATTCAACCTGGAAATAAGGAGAACTTTTCTGACAGAAAAATCAACCCATGGAACAGAAGTTGCCTTCATAAGTTGTGGAAGCTTCATCCCTGGAAGCTTTCAAGAAGAGACTGGACTGCCATTTGTCAGAAATGGTATAGGATTTCCTGCTTGGGCAGGGGGGTTAGACTAGATGACCTTCAAGGTCCCTTCCAACTCTGTTAATCTAATCTAATCTAATTTCATCTGATTATTTTTGACAAGGCCTTTTTTGTTCTAAACCTGCAACAAACAGTTTCATTTTGTAAGGTCCAAACTTAAGTCACCAGAAGGCCAAATAGAGGTTTGGAAAATAACAGCTTTTATTTTGGCCAAAGCAAAATTGCTGGGTGGACCATTTTCACTACATACAGGCAGAAAGCATGCAAGGAAAAAAAGACACACCTAGGGAGAATGTGATGAATATCTTATACCTGCAGGTAACCAATCAGACACAGTAGTTGGATACCCAATCCTGCCCCCCTGGCCCATGCCTTAAACCTTTCCTTGTAGCCCTGCAAATCCGTTTTCTCCTTTGCCAGTGCAGCAAGGCACAGGGGGAGGGGCTGGGGGCTTCGCTACACAAGTATTTGTCCAATGTTTGAACCCTGTGAGGCCATGACATACCCCTCTTCTTGTTTGAGACACACACCAGGCACAGCATTGTATAAAAAAAATCAAGATAGCAGGAGTTAATTACTGGTAGAAGCAAATGACAGAATAAATTCTAATTATTACAGTAGCAAAGCTGGCAGCCATGGAAAACCTTGATCTTGGCATGAAAATGCTCCAGGTTGGCCAAGCCACCATCTCTCCCTCACTGCATAATGGTAGCCTGGGGAAAAGTCGCACATCCAATTGCTTCTCTTTTGAAACCATTCTAGGTGAAGTAAGATGAGACGTGTGCCACGTTGCAGGTCTCCATCACTCACCTTTTCCTTTGTTAGGAAATGCCAATCCACCTAGGAAAGTCTGCCATGCCCATCACAACAAAACAACTCAGAGCAAGAATCTGTTGGTGGATACAAGGACCAGGGTGACATGGTAGCATGTTTCAATATTTGAAGGACTACCACAAAGAGGGGTTAAGTTATTTTGTGTGGTGAGTTAGTTGTGACAAGTTGGTTGTGGTGAATTAGCTGTGGTGAGTTGGCTCTGGAGGTTTGGCCATGATGAGTTGGCTCTAGAGAGTGATCATGGTGAGTTAGCAGTGGTGAATTGGCCGTGGCGAGTTGGCCGTGGCGAGTTGGCTCTGGAGAATTGGCTGTGGTAAGTTGGCTCTGGAGAATTGGCCATGGTGAGTTGGCTCTGGTAAGTTGACCATGGTGAGTTGGCAGTGGTGAATTGGCCATGGCAAGTTGGCTGTGTTATGTTGGCTCTGGAGACTTGGCTGTGGTGAGTTGACCATGGCGAGTTGGCTGTGGCAAGTTAGCCATGGTGTGTTGGTTGTGGTTGACCATGGCGGGTTGGCTGTGGCAAGTTGGCTGTGGTGAGTTGGCCACAGCAAATTGTCCTAGAGCCCCTGCAGGACCACCCATCACAGACTGAAAGTGGTAGCAGAGAAACTTGCCATCCTTGGATCATCCAAGAGTTAAGGAGCAATGCTGGGTCCATAAGGGGAAATCCAAAATTCCAATTCAGCCTGTTTTACGCCGAGATCTCTGCACTCAGCAAGCATGTGCTGAAGATTTGCCTACTTAGTAACTTTGGCGGCTGTGGTGTTATGTATCTAATCTTTATTGGAATTTGTAGCCGTGATTGACTCCTGAGAGGATCAATGGAAGAATTGGCTGTATTTTTTATCTTAGGCTGCCATCAATCGTTCCCAGCCTCTGAAAATGCCATGAGAGGAAGGATGAATATAAACTAGAAAGCTATAGTGCTGTATTTTTAGCGCAGCCAATTCCTCTGAATTACTGGGCAGGGAAGATGGATGTTGTAGTAGAATTCCTCTCTAAAGGCCCAGATTAAAGAAGGTCTTTTAAGTCTATTTTCAGTCATGATAGTGTTGTTGTTTTTCTCTTGGTTTTCAGCTTTCTGGGATTAAAGAAGAAAAACAACCCACATTTTAACAAGCTTGACATTATTAAAGTTAGTATTACATGAATGCTTATTTTAATACCTACCTTTCCATATAGTATTCTAAGAAAAAGAGGTTTTTTATATATCCACTTTCCTCTTAAAAGAATGCAAAGCAGTGGAATGTAATGGAACCACCTGATGCACGCATACTTTCTCTCATAAGTAAATTTGCAGTCATCTATCAAATAATTATTTCCTCCAAAAGCTTTGCTGCCTCTTTTTTTTAAAGTGCCAATTCCTATTAATATGCAAATCCATCTATCTGAGCAATAATGTTCTCATTCCCTTCCCCCCTTAGGTTGAAGTTGCAGATGCTGTAAGCAGAGTTGTGGGGGAAAAACCAAATATCCCACACAGAAGGGGCAAATCATGCCTGACTCCAGCCCCTATTCTGGGGCTACGGGACTCCAAAGATCATGCTGCAGAAACTCTGCCATGAAAAAATTCACAGGTTTTGTTTTGGGTCAGTAGGGGTGGGAGAATTAAAAATGTGCAGGGAGATCTACAAGGGGGTCAATCAAGAGTCAGGGTGACAGATACAATTCCCCATAATCAAACCCCCAAAATTTTAGGTGCATTGCATATATGATGCATGTAAAAAAGGAGGCAGGACTTCATAGTTGGACATCCCTGCACACAGGTGTGAAACTTCCAACCAATCTAATAGTTCATAAGAAATCATTTCCAACAATCATCCAGGTAGATAAAAACATGCCTTTCATTTCCGGTGAAATCACCCTGTGACCTTTAGAGTTGACATTAAAAAAATGCAATCCCTGAATAAAATAAGTTTTAAAAATATTTTATTTGTGAAGTTTGCATGCTATCCTAGATAAAGAGATGATAGAGAGATAGAGAGAAGATAGAAAGATATATATATATATATATGATGGAGAGCTAGAGCTAGAGAGAGAGAGATAGGTAAAGTTAGAGAGATAAAGATAGATAGATGGGACTTCCGGGGGAGGGGCTGCCGTCGCCGGTGGCTCAACAGAGCTGCCCTCAGATTTCTGGTTCATATATTTACAAGATCTATAGATATCTCCCCTTTCAGGCAAGAAAGAGGCAGGGAGGAACTCAGTCGTTAGAATCCTCTTTGTAGTTCACAGCTTTTTTTTGTTGGCTGTGAACGGAGAAGAGGGTTTAACAAAAGCTGAGGTGTTTTTTTTTACTCCGGCCAGATCTTCTCAGCTGTTTTTTTTTCAGCTCAAGGCAGGTTACCCCCCCCCCCCCAGGACCAATTTTTGAAACTAAGTTACTTAAAATCAATCCGAGCAGTGACCATTCCTGAGAACCCTTTTTTATTATTATTCAAAATAACAGCTTCAATTTTATAAAAAACTCCTTTGTTTAACTGCTTTTCAAAATGGCGATTTTATAGCTTCTGCATTTGATACACGACATAGTTAACCAGCCCTGTTTTCTTGAAGACTTCTTTTTACGAACTGCCAAAAGTTTATTGAAAGTATCTTATCTTAAATCAAGCTGAGCAGAGACTTTGTTTGTTTCCTTTTTATAATGGCTCCGAAGTCAAAGCAATCTAAACGTTTTTTCAACAATACATCCCAAGCAATTGCGATAAAGCCACAGCTCTTGCCTTCTACGCCCTCTACTGGAGATTTGGTAACGAAAGAATTTCTTTTTGAAACTCTTAAAGAATTTAGAGAGGAAATGAAGCAACTTATTTCGGACTTATGCGACAAACTTGAGGCCAAGATTGCTCAAACAAAGGAGGATATGATCGGGGTCATAACTGTAATGACAGATTATATTGCTGGAATGGAGGATAAACTGGAGCTTTTGGAAGAAGCTAATTCTAACCTGACATCTAAAATTGAAATGTTGCAACAGGAAGTTGAAAACGCAGAAAAACAACTTGTTATGACAAATTATAAGAAGACTGCGTTTGCAATAAGAGTTAGGGGATTGCGGGAAAAGGAACAGGAGAATCTGAAACAGACCTTTTTTGAGGCTTTCAGTCGTTCGGTGGGAAGTCCGGGACTTAACTTTGATTGGCAGATTCAAAACATTTACCGCCATAATTCGTGGGCAGCAAAACAGAGACAGCTTCCGAGGGATATAATTATATATTTTGCTACAAGAGAATCCAGAAATGCGATATTACAAGAGTTTTATAATAACAGGCTGCGAATTGATGGACAGGACTTGATCGTTTTCAAAAAAATACCACCCCAAATGTTAAGAGCCAGGAGAGACTATGCTTTTCTAACTAAAGAACTCAGAAATTCTCAGATACAGTATAGATGGGAAGTGCCATTTGGTATTACAGTTACATTTGATGACCAAAAACATCGCCTCAACTCTGTTTGGGAAGCCCGAGATTTTTATTACAAGATCCTGAAGGCGGGACTTCCTGAATTACCCGGACTTGGAGAAAGACAAGGAGAAGTAGAAGAGAAACAACAAAACACACAGCTACAAGGCGGGAGGTATCGCTTTCCCCCTCCGGAAGGGCAGAAGAGCAGAGAACAAGGATTTAGTTATGCTTCCAAAACATTTGCTTAATTTTTAACTTGAATAATATTTTGTGATTTCTGTCTTGTATAAAATGGTATAGTTGTATACCGATGAAGAGACATTAAGGCTGAAAGAAGTGATGCTGATTTCCTCGGAAAATATATTGTATGGGACTTAAAAAAGACTTGATGGATAACTGTGAACTTTTATATAAATTGTTTAGGATTTATTCTCTAGGGTGAGGAGGGCGGAGATCGTGATGTTCCTGGATTGTGGTTTAGCTTGAATGGAGTTGGGAAGTATGGTGCAGACGGGAGGGTAGTGAAGGTTCAATTAGAGTTTATTTTGAGCCAAAAAGTAAGTTGATTTTTATATAAACTGTTATTTGAATATAATGTTTGGAAGGATATACCCAGGGAGTTTGCAGGAAGGCGGAGCAAATATGAGAGGAGTACGGATGAAAATAAAATATATATATGGACACGGGTAGAGGCAGGATGAGAGGAGTTGGAAAAGGAAACCGAGAGAAGTATTTGAGATGTGTTTAAATTGCTTTATAGAGAAGGAGGTAAAAGGGACAAATTAAAGGTTTGGAAATGGACAGATATTTAGATAAAGAGATAAGGCCCCTAGCTAGAGTAGAATTCCATTTGATCAACTTACTTGGTTTCAATACAGTTTGAAATCCTGCAAGTAATAAATTAACTGAGATTAGGAATGATGTACATTGTTTAAGCTTTAATAATGATGGGAAGCTGAGCTCAATGTAGAGAGTTTATTGATCTTTCCCTTTTTTCTTTTTTTCTTTTTTTTTATTCCTTTCTTTTTTCTTTTATTTTTTATCTTTTAATCTCTAATATATTTGGTTTTAATATACTCCAGACTGTGCTTGATAAAGAGCTACACCGGGTATGGGATCTGGGAAGGGGGTTAGGGAGGGGGGTTTACGGGGGGGAGGGGGGAGGGTGGAAATATAGTCTCAATTTCTAAAACAATAAGTATGCACTTGTATACTGCTGCTCTTTTTTCTTTTTTTCCTCTTTTTCTTTTATTTTCCTTTTTTTTCTTTTCTCTCAATTTTAGTGTAAAATACAAATCGAATAGATTAATGAATAGTAGAAATACACCGAAGTGAGGAGTAGAGGGAAAGAGGAGGGAGGAGTAAAGAGGGAGTGAGAGGGGAATGTAAGGAGGGTGAGATGGAGGGAAGGGGAGAAAGGAATGTCTGAGGGGGATGGGGAAGTAGAAGAGGGGAATGCTGGAGGGGAGAAATGAAAGTTGGAGGGGGAGAAGAAAGGGTGTATGGAGGATTGAAGTGTTATGTTGGTTTTCCATGGTGGAATAGAAGATGAGTTGTGTTTATTGCTTTTTAAATTGCACAGTATATAAGTGATTGTATAAAATGAAAATGAAAATGAAAAAAAAAAGATAGATAGATGGTAGGTAGGTAGGTAGATAGGTAGGTAGGTAGGTAGGTAGGTAGGTAGGTAGGTAGGTAGGTAGAATTCAAACTTTACAAGTGTGTGTGTATATGGAAAGCAGCAGACAATCTTGCTAAGATATGTATATTATCCAAAAGATTTGCAAAGATTTGTATATGAGGAAAACACCTGAACAAAAGGTTGTCAGGGTTCCAAATAGCATCCAAAATTAAATCAGAAAATTTCTGTAAGATGATGTATCGCTGGTGTTTAACACCAAACAAGTTGTCCAGAATGTATATAGGTATTTCAAGTGAATGTTGGAAATGGAAATGTAAATAAGGGACCAGGGTTCCAATTAGCATCCAAAAGTAAATCAGAGTCCAAGGCAAAGTATTGCTCAAAGTTCCAATTTATTAAGAGAGCCATGTTGGCACAATTAGGAAAACCCAAATCTGAAAGCTTCCTGGTTTTTCCCACCCAGTTGAAAGTTCATGATTTTGCCCCCACACCCACAAGTCCATCACATGGTCCAATCTCCCACTGCCATGCTGGCAGCTTCCACCCATCCAGTTCCGGTCAGGTGCAGAGACAAAGGATGACCTTGGCTTTCTAGAAAGGAATTTTATTTTGACTACATAGCATTTAACTCCATACATTCCCCCCTCCCATTTTCCCACAATAGAAAATGCATAGTAGAATAACAGAAAGTGTGGCAGGCCAAAGATCCAAAAGGAATATGGCTGCAGGCCTGACAAAGGGATTATGTAGGGAAAAAAGTGCACAGAAATGGACTGTAAATCAGGTTTTAAATCACTTTTCAAAAATGAGACCAATGATCTGGTATTCAGATTCATATTAACACAGTTGAAAAGGGACCTTGTAGGTCATCTAGTCCAAACCCCCCGCCCAAGCAAGCCTTACCCCATTTCTGACAGATGGCAGTCCAGTCTCTTCTTGAAAGTCTCAAGTGATGAAGCTCCCACAACTTCCGAAGGCAACTTCTGTTCTATGGGTTGATTGTTCTCACTGTCAGAAAATTCCTCTTTATTTCCAGGTTGAATCCCTCTTTGTTCTGTTTCCATTATTCCTCTTATCAAAAGTATCAAAAGGAAAAGGTAAGAGATTTGTTGGTCTGGAATCTGGAAGCAATCTGGAGGCATCTGGAGGACCAAGGGCCTCATCACCATGGACCATTCATGGAAGTGGGGGTTCTTTAGGCACCCTTTTTCCTTCTTTTAAAATCCAGCCAGGCCTCCCCACAAAGCAAACCTTAATAGTTTTATTTATTTGTATTTATTTATTTCGTCAAGTATGTATGTATGTATGTATGTATGTATGTATGTATGTATGTATGTATAAACATGATTTTGAATACATGAAATGAATATTACATGAAATGAATATACAAGGGAATATTAGGACAGGGACGGTAGGCATGCTGGTGCGCTTATGCATGCCCCTTACAGACCTCTTAGGAATGGGGTGAGATCGACAGTAGATAGCATGAGGTTAAAGTTTTGGGGGTTTGGGGAAGAAACCACAGAGTCAGGTAGGGCATTCCAGGCATTGACCATTCTGTTGCAGAAATCATATTTTCTGCCATCAAGTTTGGAGCGGTTTACCTTAGGTTTGTATCTATTCTGTGCTTTTGTGGTTGAAGTTGAAGTAGTCATTGACAAGTAGGACATTGTAGCAGATAATTTTATGTACTACGCTTAGTGTCAGACTGTAGGCGGCATAATTCTAAGTTGTCCAAGCCCAAAATGTCAAGTCTGGTGGCATAAGGTATTCTGTTGCGAGCAGAGGAAGAGAGGACTCTTCTCGTGAAATATCTCTGGACTCTCTCGATTGTATTAATGTCAGATATGCAGTGTGGGTTCCAGACAGATGAGCTGTATTTGAGGATTGGTCTAGCCAATGTTTTGTATGCTCTGGTTAGCAGTTTAATATTACCAGAGAAGAAGCTACGCAAGATTAGATTAACAACCCTTAATGCCTTTTTGGCAATGCTGTTATAGTGGGCTCTGGTACATAGATCATTAAAGTTGAGTACTCCAAGGTCCTTAACAGAATGAGGGTCGTCTACTATGTTGTGTCCACCCAGCTTATATTTTCTGTTCTGTTCTGGGTTTGTTTGTTTGTTTTTGGTTTTTTTTTGTTTTTTTGCCAATGTGTAAGACAGAGTATTTGTTGGTTGAGACTAATTTTGAGACTAGTTTTGGGACTACCCAGACCTGAAAGGAATCTGCTATCCCACTTCTGACGTTCTGTTCTCCCTTTTAACCCAAGGATGGCTTTTTAGCTGCTGGGATGAACATGGACACCTTATTTTTCCCCTTTTCTTTGCCCAAATGACAACTACTAAGGGCTACGTTAGACCTAGTTCAAGGTGGAGCCGGCATTGCTGTATTTCCTCACATTTCTCATTCTGTTTGATGAAAGCGAATTTGCTTTTGAGGTTCCTTTCAAAGGGAAAACAGCATTTCCGAGAAATGCTCGCAAGTAAAATGTGATATTCTTGCACCGCTTAATGAATGCAAGAATACGTAATGAGCTCACGTCCTGCCTTTTCTCCATATCTTTCCTCTCCCCAGCACTCTGCAGCCCTTCCCCCACTCCCATTTCATCTGCGGAGGAATCTGACTGGGATCATTCCACACACAGATACCCTCCCTTGCGCCAGTCCCCCAAACGCAAAGAAGCAGGATTCCTGGCACGGCTCCCATAGCCCTGCTTTTGAAAAACAGTTAATCGGAATAGAGCAGGAAGGGACCTTGGAGATCATCTAGTCCAACCCCCCTGCTCAAGATGGAGATCCTATACCCGTGATGGTGAACCTGTGGCACGCGGTAACACCAGCCATCACCCCAGCCCAGCTCCACCACATGTGTGCACCTCCCGCCGGCCAGCTGGCCTTTGGGTCTCTGCTGTGCATGCGCAGGAAATGGGGTGCATGCAAAGGACATGTGCAGAGGGCGGGGCACATGTGCGGGGGAGTGCTCACATTGCATTTTGTTGCCTCATGCGGCGCTCTCGTGCCCCATTTTCGCTTCCAGGTGGGTGCAGGAGGCCTTCCAGGCCAAAACAGAGCATAGAGGTGCCTCATACAGTGCCCCCACTGCCTGTTTTGGGCCCGGAAAGCCTCCTGCATCAACCTTGAAGCCAAAAAAGGGTCAGGGGGGCAGGACGCATGCAGGGGGTCATCCACACATGCACAGGGGCACGGGGAGTATGGAGAGGTCACATGCACATGTGTGGGGCGCACACGGGGATGCATGCATGGGGGAAGAGTGCGTGGGAGGTGTCACGTGACACATTGTATTATGGGTGCACGTGCATGCTTTTGGCATGCAATGACAAAAAGTTAGCCATCCGTGTCTTATACCAGTGGTTGGCAAACCGCGGCTCACGAGCCACATGCGGCTCTTTGGCCCCTTGAGTGTGGCTCTTCCGCTACCACTGCGCCACCTCACATTCCTTGTCTTCAAGCCGCGACCCCACTCCGTGGAAAACATAGGAGCGTGCACGCCCTGCGCAATTACAGCCCGGAGCAGGACCAAAGCTCCTCTACCAACTGGCCCTTCCTCCCTTGGAGGGCTTCAGAGGGAAGTTTCTGCAGAAGCCCGGGCGAGTGAGAACAAGTTCCCGCTGTTACGAAGTCTCCGAGGCTGTCATTGTACGGGCTGTGCGAGCGTGTCTATGTTTCCCACGGTGTGGAGCAGCAGCGAGGCTCTGCGCGGCCAGCGACGACTCCATTTTATCAATAAATAATATCGTTATTAAGTATGATATCAAGTTTTATTCAACGCACCTATAGTTTTAACTAAGACTTAAAACTTTAAGTAAAATTTATTAAGTTAATTTTAGGGAATGTTGTGGAATGAAAGAAGATGTAGTGTCGAGGATTGAGAAAGCTATGTTGTGATGGTTTGGACATATAGAGAGGATGAACAAAAGAAGATAGACGAAACAAGAATGCAAGATGAGTGGGGATGGGAGAGTTGGAAGGGGTCGACCTCAGCGAACGTACCTCAATCAGAATTGAGAACGTTTTGAGCAAAGGCCAGCTTAGGAGTACCCTAATTAAGTTAATAACAATGTACCTACCTATATAGTTTAAGTTTAAAAAAATTTGCTCTCAAAAGAAATTTCAATCTTTGTACTGTTGATAATTTGGCTCTGTTGACTAATGAATTTGCCGACCACTGTCCTCTACCATTTCAGACAAGTGGTTGTCCAGTCTCTTCTTAAAAACCTCCAGTGTTGGAGCACCCACAATTTCTAGAGGTAACTTCTGTTCCACGGGTTAATTGTCCTCCCTGTTAGAAAAAAATCTCCTAATTCCCCTTCACCCTGCACACCCCTCTGATGAAGAAGTTCATCCAGTGGTGGAATTCAAATAATTGAACAACCTGTTTGGAATGTTTGGAATGTTTATTATAATTTATAGGCCGCCCTTTTCCCTGAGGGGACTCAGGGCGGCTTACAAAACACGGGAAAGGGGGTACAAAGACAAAAGACATAAGACAATACATAATATTAAAAATAGAGCACAACATTCATTCATCATTCGGGAGGGGACGAACTAAGATTTTTCATCCCCAGGCCTGACAGGCTAGCCAGTTCTTGAGGGCTGTGCGGAAGGCCTGGGCGGTGGTGAGGGTGCGAATCTCCACGGGGAGATTGTTCCATAGCGTCGGAGCTGCAACTGAGAAGGCTCTCCTCCGAGTAGTCGCCAGTCGGCACTGACTGGCGGATGGGATTCGGAGGAGGCCTACCCTGTGCGATCTGATGGGACGCAGGGAGGTAATTGGCAGAAGGCGGTCTCTCAAATAGCCAGATCCACTACCATGGAGCGCCTTGTGAGTGGTAAGTAGGACCTTGAAGTGCACCCGGAGATCAACAGGTAGCCAGCGCAGCTCACGGAGGATCGGTGTTATGTGGGCGAACCGTGGTGCGCCCACAATCACTCGCGCAGCCGCATTCTGGACTAGCTGAAGTCTCCGGGTGCTCTTCAAGGGCAGCCCCATGTAGAGCACGTTGCAGTATTCCAGCCTAGAGGTCACAAGGGCTCGAGTGACTGTTGTGAGAGCCTCCCGGTTCAGGTAGGGCCGCAACTGGCGCATCAGGCGAACCTGAGCAAATGCCCCCCTGGTCACAGCTGACAAATGATGGTCGAAACTCAGCTGTGGGTCCAGGAGGACTCCCAAGTTGCGGACCCTGTCTGAGGGGTATAAATTTTGTCCCCCCAGCCTGATTGATGGAACATTAACCAAATTTTTGGGAGGAAAACACAACAGCCACTCGGTCTTTTCCGGGTTGAGCACCAGTTTGTTAGCTCTCATCCAGTCTTTAACAGCCTCAAGGCCCCGGTTCATCACTTCCACCGCTTCATTGAGTTGGCACGGGGCGGACAGATACAACTGTGTATCGTCCGCATATTGGTGGTATTTTATCCCGTGCCTCCGAATGATCTCGCCCAGCGGTTTCATGTATATGTTAAATAGTAGGGGGGATAAGACCGAACCCTGCGGCACCCCACAAGTAAGGGGCCTCGGGGACGATCTCTGCCCCCCCACCAACACCGACTGCGACCTGTCCGAGAGGTAGGAGGAGAACCACTGCAGAACAGTGCCTCCCACTCCCACCTCCCGCAGTCGTCGCAGAAGGATACCATGGTCGATGGTATCGAAAGCCGCTGAGAGGTCAAGGAGAACCAGGATGGACGCATGGCCTCCATCTCTGGCTCTCCAGAGATCATCGGTCAATGCGACCAAAGCGGTTTCTGTGCTGTAACCGGGCCTGAAGCCAGACTGGAAGGGGTCAAGATAGTTAGCTTCCTCCAAGGTACGCTGAAGCTGGAAGGCCACCACCTTCTCAACAACCTTCCCCACAAAGGGGAGGTTGGAGACTGGACGGTAGTTGTTAAGAATTGCTGGATCCAAGGACGGTTTCTTCAGGAGGGGTCTCACCACCGCCGCCTTCAGCGCGGTGGGGAGGTGTCCCTCCCGAAGAGAGGTGGTAACAACCGCCTGGATCCAGCCTCGTGTCACCTCACTGCTGTTGGCAACCAGCCAGGAGGGACACGGGTCCAGTATACAGGTGGAGGCGCTCACAGCTCGCATAGCCTTGTCCACATCCCCGGAGGCAACATCCTGAAACTCAACCCAGAGATGGTCTGCCAGATCATTCCCTTGTGTCTCGGCTGCATCTGCAAGAGTGGAGTCCAGGTCCGATCGAAACCGAGCAACTTTGTCCGCCAAGAACTGTACATATTCCTCAGCCTTACCCTGTAAAGGGTTCTCCGTCTCCCTCCTATTTATTGTTCCCTGCCCTAATGATTTCTTACAACAACCAGTTCACTAAATTGCACACAAGGTTAACAACTAGTTTTCCCGAAGTGGTGCAAACCGGCTGAATCCCACCACTGAGTTCATCTTAGCCAATGGAGAGCCGCATATGTGTTTTGAGAACTGCTCGGATGTTTGGAGCAATCCACATTCTTTTCCCAAGCTTCATGGCCTTGAAAACTGGCACAGGCTGGTTTCTTACACCTCTGGTCTCCAGAAAGCTCTCATGCCCCCTCCCTTTTCCCCATCTCAGCCCCTACATCTTTATTGCCCCTTTGATCTCCTTCCTATCACCCTTAACAGTTGCTGGCAGCAAGGCAGCAAGGCTCCAAGCCAATGATGGCAGATTAAGATTACGAGAACTGGAAGGGACCTTGTAGGGCAGGGGTGTCAAACTCAAGGCCTGGGAGCCAGATCCGGCCCGTCAGTGCTTAGATCCAGCCCACAAGGCCACCCTAGAAAGAGTAATGGGTTAGTGCCTTTCCCAGCAAAAATGGAGCTTGGCAGGGCTGTGCATGGCCCTCCCGGGCTCCGTTTTCAGCCATGACGTCCTCTTGCCACCCTCTGTCAGTCACTCAGCACACATGGCCCCCTCGAGCTCTGTTTTCTGACCTTGGGAGCCTGTTTTCGCTGGCAGAGTGCTCATGAGTGACATCAAGATGGCCACGCCCGCCCTGGCCCCCAAGGTCAAAAACAACTCTGATGCAGCCCTCAATGAAATCAAGTTTGACACCCCTGTTGTAGGTCATCTAGTCCAACCCACCACCCAAGCAGGAGAGCCTGCACCATTTTTGACAGATGGCAGTCCAGTCTCTTCTTGAAAGCTTCCAGGGATGAAGCTCCCACAACTTCTGAAGGCAACTTCTGTTCCATGGGTCGTTCTCACTGTCAGAAAATTCCTCCTTATTTCCAGGTTGAATCTCTCCTTATTCAGTTTCCATCCATTATTCCTTGTCTGGCCTTCGGGTGCCTTGGAAAATAGCTTGGCCTCCTCCTCTCTGTGGCAGCCTTTCAAATATTTGAACACTGCTATCATGTCTCCCCTGGTCATTAGATTAGATTAGATTAGATTAGATTAGATTAGATTAGATTAGATTAGATTAGCAGAGTTGGAAGGGACCTTGTAGGTCATTTAATCCAACCCCCCGCCCAAGCAGGAGACCCTACACCATTTCTGACAAATGGAAGTCCAGTCCCTGAAGACAAGCAGTTCCATGGGTTGATTGACAATTTACATTGGTCAGTTGACAGCAGAGCTGACAATTGGCAGAATATGAAACTTAAGTGTTTATGGAGACAACCTGCAATGATTCCTCAGCTTTGAACTCCTGCCTAATACTGCCAAGCGCCACCTGAGTAAACGATGAGTATTTCCTGTATCTCCAAAAATGCTGCCCAACCTTCTTGGAATTCAGCCCTCTTTATGAATGACTTCAAACAGATTCAACGTGGCCTTTCTTCCCCTTAGCTTGTGTTGGAAGAAATGTCCTTCTGGGTTCAGCTCCAAGAGGGGAAAAAGACATTGGAAACATGGAGGCTGCCTGGAAAGATGGTTTAATGGTGGACAGGATCACATGGCTTGAGCTCCTGAACAGAAAAGAGGGATCACATGCTTCCAGATGTTGGGTGAAGAAGTAAAAGAGACTGAGATGCTGAAAGTCCCTGGTTTTATACTCTCTGTTTTATACTCCCACCTCTCTGTTTCCTGTTCCTGTGTAAGAACTGTATTCTGATTGGTTGTGGTGAGTTTCTGTAGAAAGCTAATCCTATCTTTGCTATGTAAAGTAAACTAGCTCAGGGCCCCTAATGGCCCATTGACAAAGGTGGAGGCTATTAAGAGTAAGTCTGCTTCCTGCCTAAAAACATGTTTCTCCATTTCTTACCCAGGGAAATATAATATTCCGCCTTTTCAATATTTCCCAGGATATTCCATTTTTCTAGGAGAAGGGTGGGTGCTAACTTCCTACACTTGAATGATGGCAAATCTCACTCGGTGCAGAGCTCTGGAGGAGCTGCACACTTCTTTTGCACCTCTGTGGATGGTCTGAAGGAAAAGGTCATCGCCCATCCCTCTAAATACCAAACTTGTTAGCAGTGAACGAATGAGGGAGGGGGAAGAGGGACGAGGCTTGGCTTGTGCAGCTACAATTGCTGCCTTGCTTGTTTTGACCTTCCAAATGATGCTACTGGAGGCGCTGGTGCCTGGGAAAAGAGCTTTAGAGAAAAGGCCAGGGAGCTCCGAGATGAGTTCGATATCCAGCCTTGCAAAGCTGAACTGGTTTCTTTTCCGGGGGTGGGGGAAAATGGGGAGGGGGGGGGGTTATCCTAAAGATGCTGTAGTAGCTCCGTTTTCCCATTAGACGGCACTCTTGCTTAAAGCCTCTGCAGGGACCTTCGTTAGCCTTTCAGTTCCGCAGAAATGGAAACCTCTTTAACATGGTGTAAAACGGGGGTGAGACATGGACCAGGGAATCCCTCTGAATCCACTCCTGGAAAAGTTCTGGAGCAGGGAATCCAGTTGGGCATCTTTCTGCCTCTTTCCCTACCTTGTAGAACAGATCTGTATCTTTCTGCCTTTTTCCTTAATTTCTGGAACAGAAATATATATCTTTTTCTTGGTAAATCAAAGGAATCATCCAACCAAATTTTGCCCACATCTAGCTGAGAGATTTATTGGCATAAAGATGCTTTATAGTCACAATTTCCCTCAAGCACTTAGTACAGCGTGAAGTCAGTTCATATATAGATGTGCATAATCTGATTTATCTACATTTAATGGCCTGTTGCTAAACATGTGAAATGATGCTGTTAAATAGTACTAAGCCTTTTTTCAATTCAATTCTATTTTATTTTTAAAAAGTTAAATTTCCTAGCAAGCAAGGGAAGCTGATTCACATGACTTCAAGTTGTTGAAGTTGTATGATGGAATGTAGTAAGGAGGTGCATTCCGTAGGAGGAAGAGACAAGGCTGCCCAGATATGTTGTGACTCTGGAAAAAGTACAGAGAAGAGCAACCAGGATGATGAGGGGACTGGAGGCTAAAACATACGATGAACGGTTGCAGGAACTGGGCATGGCTAGTCTAGGGAAGAGAAGGATCAGGGGAGACAGGAGAGCATCTTCCAATATTTGAGGGGCTGCCACAGAGAGGAGGGGGTCAAGCTATTCTCCAAAGCACCTGAAGGCCAGACAAGGAAGAATGGAAAACGGAAACTGACCAAGGAGAGATTCAACCTGGAAATAAGGAGATATTTTCTGACAGTGAGAACAATCAACCAGTGGAACAGAAATTGCCTTCAGAAGTTGTGGGAGCTTCATCACTGGAGGCTTTCAAGAAAAGACTGGACTGCCATCTGTCAGAAATGGTTTAGGGTCTCCTCCTTGGGCAGAGGGTTGGACTAGATGACCTACAAAGTCCCTTCCAACTCTGTTAATCTGTAATCTGTGTGAGAAAAAGGGTGAAGACAGCCCCTGCCTAACAGTTCCCAAAGTTTATGGTACATACAAAATCTGGCAAGGTTTTATCTATAGGTGTGAAACAATAAAGAATCCAGCTTGGAACAATCACTGTGTTTCATTCTTCGTTTTTGGAGAATCACAGATGCAAACTTGAAATATCACTTGTTGGAAAACATCAGCTTGTCCAATCCAAGGATTTTTGCACACATACATAAATGAATAAAATTAACACCAACCAAGTTAACAGCTGGAGCAGACAGTTGCACGCACTTTCACTAACCTGGTTAAATACATTGTGTGAACACATATGCAGGGATGTGGGTCAGTGGTGGGTTTCAAAAATTGTTCGAACCTACTCTGTAGGTGTGGCCGCCTTTGTGGGAATGGCTTGCCATCCATGTGACCGGATATGAAGATGCCGACGACACTTGTCAGAACCACCTTAAATTACCTCACACACAGCACTGGCATGCATGTAAATTTGTGTTTAACAAGGCATCTTTGGTTTGCATTAAAACAACTTCAACACACGCAATGTTCTGATTGCACCACAAATGCAGTAGTCATCACCTTTCACAGAGGCCCTGAGTTTTATAAATAGGAGCATGATAGTGTAGAATAATCATATCCAAGGACCAGTGGTGGGTTTCAAAAAATTTTGGAACCTCTTCTGTAGGAGTGGCCTGCTTTCCAGGTCCACTGGTGGAACCTCTTCTAACCGGTTCGGTAGATTTGACGAAGCGGTTCTACGGAATAGGTGCGAACTGGTAGGAACCCACCTCTGATGTGGGTTCACGCAACATATTTAACCTGCTAATTTAATTAATTAATTTTCTTCGTTTGACCAATACTACAACCACAAATTCCTCAAAAGTGACTGAATTTCAGACCAAAGTTAAAAAGAACTGAATTCCACATGTGCAAATAAAGTCACTGGATCACTTGCTGAGCAGGTTGTGTGAACTCACCAGAATGATGTTCTGATCCATCTCAGTGCTCTTTTTTTGCTGTGCTGCTGAGGTCCCAAAGAGGCAAGAAGTGGGGCTTTCTAACTTGATTACAGAGGGAAATGAATAATCAAGGCAGCAAGCACTCAGGGTATTTTTTTTTTTTTTTTGGTATAAAACTCAATTTATGTGATGTTCTCCCACTTTTCCATTGTGCCTATGATTTTATGGCAGAGTACAGCTGCAGTTGCCATCTGCACTGGTGCTAAAGACTCTTTAGTCACACGCTCTTTCCAAAGCTGCATTAATAGAGGGACAGAATCAAGATCATGTGGAGTCTTAGTACCGCATTACAAACTCTTAGTCTTGGCCACACTTGGAATCCTGCATCCAGTTTTGGTCACCACAATATAAAAAAGATGTTGAGACTCTGGAAAGCGTACAGAGAAGAGCAACAAAGATGATTAGGGGGCTGGAGGCTGAAACATATGAAGAATGGTTGCAGGAATCAATTATGTATGTTGGGTACACATTTTCAAAAACATTTTCATGATCATATAATCAGTATGACATCATAGATTGTTCTTACCTTCCCACCAAAGTGGTACCTATTTATCTACTTACATCCACATGCTTTTGAACTGCTAGGTTGGCAGGAGCTGGGGCAAGTAACCTTGTCACATGGACATGGTGCTCAGATCTCGAACCTGGGTTGCCATCTTGGCAGCTGACAAGACCAGCATTTTAACCACTGAGCCACTACACTGCCCCCCCTCTCACTAAATGAACATAATAATGTGCAGAAGATTCTCTGAAGAGGAATGCCACCACTGGCTTGCTCTTTGCTTTGAGGGTTTGAAGTATAACAGGCTTTAACAGATTAACAGAGTTGGAAGGGACCTTGTAGGTCATCTAGTCCAACCTCCTCACCCAAGCAGGAGACCCTACACCATTTCTGACCGATGGCATTCCAGTCTCTTCTTGAAATCCTCCAGGGATGAAGCTCCCGCGACTTCTGAAGGCAACTTCTGTTCCATGGGTTGATTGTTCTCACTGTCAGAAAATGTCTCCTTATTTCCAGGTTGGATTTCTCCTTGTTCAGTTTCCGTCCATTATTCCTTCTCTGGCCTTCAGGTGCCTTGGAAAACAGCTTGATCCCCCTCCTCTCTGTGGCAGCCCCTCAAATATTGGAAGACTTCTACCATGTCTCCCCTGGTCCTTCTCTTCACTAGACTAGCCAGACCCAGTTCCTGCAATCGTTCATCGTAGTTTTTAGCCTCTAGTTCCCTCAACATCGTGGTTGTTCTACTCTGCACTCTTTCTAGAGTCTCAACCTCTTTTTTACAGTTTTACCAAAACTGGATGCAGTACTCTAGGTATGGTGTTACTAAGGCTTTGTAAAGTAGCATTAGTACCTATTAGAGAGCTGAGGTGGCGCAGTGGTTAGAGTGCAGTACTGCAGCCACTTCAGCTGACTGCTAAGCTGCAGTTCGGCGGTTCAAATCTCACCGGCTCAAGGTTGACTCAGTCTTCCATCCTCCCGAGGTGGGTAAAATGAGGAACCAGACTGTGGGGGCAATATGCTGACTCTGTAAACTGCTTAGAGAGGGCTGAAAGCCCTATGAAGTGGTATATAAGTCTAACTACTATTGCTATTGCTATTGCTACCTCCCTTGATCTTGATTGTATCGCTCTGTTAATGCAATTTAGGATTGCATTGGCTTTTTTGACACACTGCTGGCTCATATTTAATTTGTTGTCCACTAAGATTCCAAGATCCCTCTCCCAGTTACTGCTAGTAAGCCTGGTTTCACCCAGTCTATATGTGTCCTTTTGGTTTTTCTTGCCTAAGTGTAAGACTTTAATTTTTGCTACGTTGAATTTCATTTTGTTAGACAGGGCCCAGTGTTCTAGTCTGTCAAGATCCAACTGGATCTTTATAAGAGAGAGGACCATTTATCATCCCTCTGACTGGGCAGCCGATACCTTTCTGTCACCAGGTAGTTAGGCACCATCCTGGGCACTGAGATTAGACATGGCAGGGCAAGGAGAGGGAAACAAAATCCAGAGAAGTTCCTGGTCGCTCTGAATAAAAATAGGCGACACCAACTTTGCAAAGTCTGTAAGGGAGACATTTTAGGCTTCAGATGTATGTTATGTTCACTGGTCTTAAACTTCCCCAGCTAGTCGATTTTCCTTTTTTTCAATCAAATAGACAAGAGTGTTAATATCTGCCACCTGGATCCAACCCATCCCATCTTCCTCCATCTCCTCAGGTCAAACAATGGAGCCAAGTTAATCTCAGGCCTCGTGAAACCAATTAAAAAATGTTTAGAGAACCAAAACAGACTGATGAACAGAATTGAACAGTCTATTCTGGCCTATTGGACTAAAACAAACATCGAAAATGGTATTGGAGCAAAGATGGAAGTTTGGCTAACAAATGAGTTTTGAAAGGAGCTAAATGGGTATAACAAAACTTCTATTAGGAAAGGCTGTGAAAATAAAATTGCATCGTTTCTCTGGCCTTGCCAGGTCTGAGATATCATCAGAAATTCATGGTTTTTCCAAGCTTCTGTTGCTTTGTCTCTGAATGTTGTAAATGTTCAGATGAATAATAATGACTACATGAAGTAATTATTCATGTAATAACTGCAGCTAGAATTGTATTTGCACAAAATTGGAAAATGCAATAAAATTCCCTCAGAAGGAGAGGTAATTAAAAATATATTAGACTGTGCAGAAATGAATAGATTAACATTGGCAAATAAAGAAAAGGAAGAATCAGAGTATTATAAAATATGGGGATGTTTTTATCATTGGATAGAAAATGAACATAGGCAAAAAGAAATAGAAAACTGAATAATTGGGGGGGATGTAGAATTATAGGAGAGGAGTAGAATTAAAAGGTAATCGAAATGTAAATGTAAAGGCAAGATAAAAATAGATTGAAAATGATGTAACTGTTAAATATGATGACACAAAAACTGTACCCAGATGACACACTGTAAGATTAATGATGTAAGAGAGATAATGGGAAAATAAAAAAATAAAAAATAAAAAAGATGAACAATAATAACAACATTAGCAATTATTCTTACTACTGCTACTACTGCTGCTGCTGCTGCTGCTGCTGCTACTACTACTACTACTACTACTACTACTTGCCTTCATTCGTCATTACTATTACCGCTTCCAACAGTAGTAAAATTTTATTCATTGATTAGTCTTATGACCTGATAAAAAGAAGAGAATAAAATAGGGGATCCAATTCCAGGGTAAAATAGATAAAAGACAAAATATAATACGTATGTGGTACATACAGTGAAGAAGCATTCAGAAAAATACATCACTTTTACAGGATGACCCAGTCTGTTCAATAGAACTCCTCCTTAGATCAACTGCTTTAACTATAGTCTTAGCAGTTCAGCTCAGAATGTATAAATTAGAGCCCAGGGGGAAATAGGACAATCTACAATTCAGATCTCAGTTCTTTCAAGCAGGGATGTTACATATTTTAGCCTAAAAGGAACACAAAGGGGAACATTGACTTCCAACTCTTCCTAGCACACTGCAAGATGAACACACTCCAATTTCAACTTTTTGCTTTTACACATGAATATATAACTAGCCATTCCTGTAACACCAAATCTTTCTAATGAACAAAACCAAGATCAAAGTTTCATGTTTTTTCTTCACTAGCACAAATTCCAGAAGTGATATCCAAATAAGAACACATTTTCCTCTTTAAATAAACAGCAATAGCACTTAGACTTATATGCCGCTTTACAGCCCTCGCTAATGGTTTACAGAGTCATCCTCTTGCCCCAACAATCTGGGTCCTCCTTTTATCCACTTTGGAAGTATGGAAGGCTCAACCTTGAGCCTGTCAGGATCGAACTGCTGGCAGTTGGCAGAGTTATGGAAGGAAGGAAGGAAGGAAGGAAGGAAGGCAAGAAGGAAGGAAGGAAGGAAGGAAGGAAGGGCAATAGCAATAGCACTTAGACTTATATACAACTTTACAGTGCTTTGCAGCCCTCTCTAAGCAGTTTACAGAGTCAGCCTATTTCCCCCCTAACAATCTGGGTCCTCATTTTACCCACCTCAGAAGGAAGGAAGGCAGGAAGGCTGTGTCAACCTTGAGCCGGTGAGAATCAAACTGCTGGCATAGGAAGAATTAGCCTGCAATTCTGCATTCTAACCACTGTGCACAAAGGAAGGAAGGAAGGAAGGAAGGAAGGAAGGAAGGAAGGAAGGAAGGAAGGAAGGAAGGAAGGAAGGAAGGAAGGAAGGGTCAATAGCAAAAACAATAGCACTTGTTTTTATATACAGCTTCACAGTGCTTTTACAGCCCTCTCTCAGTGGTTTTACAGAGCCAGCCTTTTGCCCCCAACAATTTGGGTCCTCATTTTATCCACCTCAGAAGGACAGAAGGCTGAGTCAACCTTGAGCCTTGAGCTTGGTGAAAGTTGAACTGCCAAATTGCAGACAGCCGGCAGTTAGCAGAAAGTAGCCTGCAGTACTGCCCTCTAAGCACTGTGCCACCGCGGCTCACAAAGTAATAAATAATAAAGTAATCCATTTAACCATTCCTGCTTTATCTTCCTTGCTATGGAAATAATGTGCAGACAGGATCACACCCAAATGACTGATTCAGAGATTGGAAATAGTAACATTGGGAGAGTAGACTTGTGTCAGCGAAGTAGCTGTTACGATACTGTACAGAATTGGAAGAGAAAATGACTGGATGATGTCTTTCACTCCCCCTACCCTCCATGGAGAAAAACATCTCCCCAACCCAAATAATCGCTGTTGATTGAGTGTACAGGCAACAAACAGGAATATTCTAAGAGAATTCAAGAAGAGAGAAGGAAGAAAAGAGAATGTCTTTTGAAAAATTGTGTGCTCGCCTGTAAGGATCAAAATATTATCTCTTGAATTGCAAAGGATATGACCTGAAAAGTCCTCATACTGATTGTGGGTGACATCTTGCTGAATAAGTTGAGACTATAAGGGGAATATAAATCAGCCAGTTTATATATATATATATATATATATATATATATATATATATATATATATATATGTGTGTGTGTGTGTGTGTGTGTGTGTGTGTGTGTGTGTGTGTGTGTGTGTGTGTATATAGAGAGAGAGGGAGGGAGGGAGGGAGGGAGGGAGAGAGAGAGAGAGAGAGAGAGAGAGAGAGAGAGAGAGAGAAAACCGAGCAAGCTAGTAGAGAGAGCTAATAGGAGAGTTTGTCAAAGAAGTATGTCAGGGGAAGTGCAAGGAAGATATCCTAAGACCTAAACATAAAAATAGAAAAAAGAACAAGAAGAAGTTAGGAGATGAAGAAAAATGATTAAAAGTGGAATTCTTGAGAGCTCAAGAGAAAATGGATGAAATAGGAAGAAAGGGGGAAAGAGATGTATTAGTAGATTAAAGGGAATAGTAGTATGATTGGTATTGTTACGCAACTAATTAAGAAATAAAGAAATTATAATACATTGTTAATTGTAGAAAAAATTGAAAGAAATGCTCTCTATGTCAAAACGTAACTAGAGAATATACAGTATACTGTTTATAGTAAAATAGACCAATATAGAAATATGAAACGATAACTTGGTGCAATTTTTGAAGGGGCAATTGAAGATATTGTTTATGTAGTAAGAGAAAATGAGTATAAAAAATGGAAAATAATGGAAGAAAATAATTTGGCTGAAAGTGAAAACCAAGTTATGATATAAAATGGAATATGTAAATGAGAGGATGTCAAAGGGAAGAGCCAGTCAATACTTTGTTTCTATAATATGTGTAAATCTGTATTAAAAAAAAAACTTTGAAAACGAAAAAAAGGAAGAGATCCTAAGACATTTTGCTGTCTGTAAACAAAGACATTCTTGCCTACCTGAGAAGGAAATGAAAAATAAAGCTTTTCTACAGTTGGTCTCTTGATAATTAGATGTGACGTGAATGGATAAACATACCATTAATATCTAATATTATCCAGTGCTTGGTGCAATAAACCACACAAGATGAACTATTGAAGATAATATAGATTGACATTTTCAAGCTAAGGTCATTTAGCATCCATATTTAACAAGGAAATCAAGCCATAATTTGAACACTCTTTACTTGCTTTCAAAATTACATGGACTGTATGTGTGTGTATGTATTTTGATCACCACATTACAAAAAAGATGCTGAGGCTTTGGAAAAGGTGCAGAGAAGAGCAACTGAGATGATTAAAGGCCTGAAAACTAACACATATGAAGAACGGTGGCAGGATTTAGATTTGGCTAGTCTAAAGAAAAGAAGGACTAGGGGTGACATGATAGCAGTATTCCAGTATATTTGAGAGGCTGCTACAAAGAAGAGGGGGTCAAGCTATTCTCCAAAGCATCAGAGGGCAGGACGAGAAAGAATGGTTGGAAACTAATCAAGGAGAAAAGCAACTTAGAGCTAAGGAGTAACTTCCTAGTGAGGAGAATAAATTAATGGAGCAGAAGTTGCCTCCAGAAGTTGTGGGTGCTCCATCATTGGAGGTTTTTAAGAAGATGTTGGATAACCATTTGTCTGAAACGCCATAGAGTCTCCTGCCTAGATCCCTTCCAACTCTGTTATTCTATTCTATTCTGAATTCTATTCTATTCTATTCTGAATTCTATTCTATTCTGAATTCTATTCTATTCTGAATTCTATTCTATTCTGAATTCTATTCTATTCTATTCTGAATTCTATTCTATTCTATTAAGGCAGGATAAGAAGCAACGGATGGAAACTAATCAAGGAGAGAAGCAACTTAGAACTAAGGAGCAACTTCCTAAGTGCGAGAACAATTAAGGTGCCTTCAGAAGTTGTAGGTGCTCCATCATTGGAGGTTTTTTAAAAAGAGACCAGACAGTCACTTGTCTGAAATAGTATAGGGTCTCTTGCTCAAACAGGAGGTTGAACTAAAGACCTCCAAGGTCCTGTTAAATGGAAAAAAGTTTCCTCCGCGGGTTCGCCTTTCCCGGCTGGGAGAGCATCACTGGCTGGATGAAAGAATTTAGAATCGAAGCAAGCTGCATTTGAAAGCAAGTTTTCTTTATTATTTTCAGGAAAGCAAGAACCAACAGTGATGTGGATCAGCGTTCCTGGGGGAGCTGACCCCAACATACAGTAAGCATACATTTTTATACCATTTTTCTTCCTTTTGCTTTCTTTGTGCTATTGTTTTATCACTTTTTGTGTGTCCCTTTGCTAATGGTTCTAATCCTGCCTTGTGTTTTGTTATTCCTCTGTCCTAAAGTAATTCCCGTTGGGCAGGGATGAGCACTAGTGTCTTCTGGTATATTTCCCGTTTTTACATCTTCACCCTGAGCTAATCAGCTCTCCATACTCCTGATTAATCTTTGCCCTGAGTTAATGGACCTTTGTTAACACTCTGACCGTTCACTATTTCCTTCTCAGAGAGTCAAAGTTGTTTTGTCCCTGCGCCTGGATTGATGTGGATGGAAGGAATCTTCCTTTGTGACAATGGCGGATTGGGCCATGGGATGGACTTGTGGGTGCTGGGACAGGGTCTTGAACTTCTTCCTTCATGTCCTAGATCTTTTGCATTATTTTGTACTCTGCAGCTGTTTCTAATTGTCCTGATATCCTGGTAATTATTCTCAGGAGGTTCCTTTTAGAATGTATGCTGGCTTTGTTATTCTAGTGACTTCCACTTTGGTTATGGGCTGTACTGGTCTTCCTAATACAACACTGTCTTGGTGAAATTCCCTTCCTACAGTCCCTTCTGGCCCTATTCTGATTGATTGATGGATGGATGAAGTAGCAGAGGCCTTGAATTCCATCTTGTGAAGTTTGTGGGAGGACTGGACCTCTTTGATCAATTTAGGACTGGTGTTTTGATGTGCGTACTACATCTCTTTTACTCCCGTTTCACATGCCTTTGGAATGCAAATTGCAATAGTTTGGATTAAAACATAGATGACCTCTCAATTTTTCCTTGGGTTGCCTTCCTTTCTTTATTTCTTTTTTTAAATATATTTTTATTCTTTTTAAACAAAACAACACATACAAAACAAAGCAAGAGAGGAAAGAAGAACAACTTTCCTCCATTTCATCAAGCATGTTGTTTGGTTACAAGTTTTTGTGCATCAATTCTTAAATTTAGGACTAACATCACTGGTTTACATTAAACATAAATAAATGTTTCGCTGTCATTGAGCATTATGCGTTCAAATTACCATTAATATGGTACCAGTAACAATCCTTATTTCCTTGGATTCATAATTATCTATCAAATAACAATAAGTCTTTAAAGTATTATAGTATCACCTATCTCTAAAGAGTAAAAGCGAAGATTGGAACAAAGAATCCCCATTGGTTTATAATAAAAATTCATATTTTCAATTGACCATAATATCTCCAATCGTCCAGAATTCTAAGAATGGTTTCCCATTATTAATTATTAGTCCATATAGTGGTTAAGTATTTCAATTCATGTATATATCAATTATTCCTTACATCATCATTGATCTGTTTAATATACAATGATCTTTCTAATATGAAATGGTCACTACATCCAATTATACCAAGTATTCAAATCATCCCAATCTTATACATTAAAAACATTATTGTCCTTTATATATCATATAAGTAGTACTCTATATTGTAACAGAAAAAAGAAAAAAAAGAAAAAACTACTACAACATAAGTAAACAGTTTCATTCCCAGGTTTTTTTATCCAACCATTGGTAAAACAAGTCCCACACTTTATAATACTGCTCATCCTCTTGTTCTCTGATTTCAAATGTAAGCTTACTCATTTCGGCACATTCCATTATTTTCCGGATAGTTTCCTCCTGTGGTTGGTACTTTCTCATTTTTCCAATTTTTGGCAAATACAATTCTAGCAGCTGTTAAAACTTTCACAATCAGATATTTCAACTCCTTGTTATATGTTTCTGGTATTATTCCCAATAGAAAGAGTTCCAGTTTTAAATCTATATGGTTATGTATCATTTTCTCCAACCACATGTGGATTTTAGTCCAATATTTTTTTGCTTTGGTACAAGTCCACCACAAGTGGTAGTATGTGTCCGGCATCTGATGACATTTCCAACATTTTTCGGATTTGTTCTTGGACATTCTTGCAATTCTTGATGGGGATAAATGCCACCTGTAAAACATCTTATACAAATTCTCTTTAAATGCAATTGACATTGTCATTTTATAGTTTTGAGTCCACAGTTTTTGCCATTTCTCTAATTCAATCCCATGCCCAAAGTTTTTCCCCCAAGCTAACTCTTTGACTTGTTCCTCATCGAGTTTTATCTCTAGTAAGTAGCCATAGAGCTTTTTAATTGCCTTTTCATCAGTACCTGTTAAGATTTTATCTAATTCAGTCATTTTATCATAAAAACCCTCCTTTTTTGATCTTCATTATATCTAGAATGTATTTGCACATATGAATACCAATTAACTTCAATACCTTCCTGTTTCAAGTCTTGTATCGATTTGAGTTCACCCTCTGGATTTAATAGCTCAGCATATTTAACTGTTTGTTCCTTCTTGTATGTTATTGGATATGAAAAAGCTTCAATGGTTGATATCCAGACTGGAATTTTTAAATAGTGTAGCCTCTTAACCTTCTCCCAGTTTAATAACAAAGCCTCTCTTATATGATGCCTCCTAAAATAACCATGTGCTTTAGTGCCCTTATACCATAAAAAAGCATGCCATCCCAAAAGCAAGTTGTGACCCTCTAGATTCAAAAGCCTAACATTTCTTAACATTACCCATTCCTTGATCCACGTCAGACTAGCTGCCTGGTAGTATAGTTCCCAATCAGGTAATCTGAACCCTCCTCTTGATTTAGCATCTTGCAAAACTTTCTGTCTGTTTTATTCTTGCTTTTCCCCCTTGCCATATGAATTTCAACACCAATTTATTTAGGTCTTCAAAGTAATCTTTCCCCAACCTAATTGGGATTGTCTGGAACAAGTATAGGATTCTAGGTAAAATATTCATTTTAATTGTAGAGATTCTCCCGGTCATTGATAGTTGAAGATTTTCCCATTTCACCAAGTCCGTTACAATTTGTTGCTTCAATCTAAAATAATTATCCTCTTTGAGGGTACTGCATCTAGCTGTCAAAAAGATCCCCAAATATTTGACCTTGTTCGCAACTTGCATCTCTGAGATTTCTGCCAGTTCTTCTTTGTGTTTTAATGATATGTTCTTTGTCATGATTTTTGTTTTGTCTTTATTTATTTTCAGACTTGCTACTTTTCCATATTCCTCAATACATTCTATCAACTTAGGTGTAGATTCCAATAGCTCCTCGAGAATGAAGACTAAGTCATCTGCAAATGCTTGCAACTTGTATTCTCCTTTTTTAATAGTCATTCCCTTTATTTCTTCCTCTTCTCTGATTCTTCTGTTTAAAACTTCTAGCGTTAGGACAAAGAGCAGCGGTGACAATGGACAGCCTTGTCTTGTACCTCTCTTTATTTCAATAGGATCTGTCAATTTTCCATTTATCGTTATCTTAGCTGTTCGTTTGTGGTATACTGTTTGTATAGCTTGAATAAAGTTCTTGCCAAAGTTCATTAGTTCCATTTGTTGCATCATGAATAACCAGTTCACGTTATCAAAAGCCTTCTGCGCATCAAGAAACATCAAGGCCATTTGCTTTTCGGGGTGAGCTTCATAATATTCCAAAGTGTCCAAGATTATTCTTATATTGTCTCTAATTTGCCTCTTTGGTAGAAAACCATTTTGGTCTGAATGGATAAACCCATTTAAATATTTTTTCAGTCTCTCTGCTAGTATAGAAGCAAATAACTTATAGTCTGAGTTTAACAAGGAGATTTGTCTGTAGTTCTTAATTTGTGTGTGGTCTGCCTCCTCTTTGGGTATTAATGTAATGTATGCTTCTAGCCAGGAGTCGGGTATTTTACTTTCAGTCATTACTTCATTCATAACTTCTAACAGGGGAAGAGACAAGGATTCCTCTAGTGTTTTGTAGAATTCCACAGGTAAGCCTTTCTTCATTTCTGAAGCCTTCATAAATGTCATTATGTCAGAAGATAATACTCACCAAGCTGCTTCCTTTATATATGGCACATATTCACAGTTTACCTGTCTCCTTCTTCCACAACTATCCCCATCTCATATGATGTCTTTACCCTTGTTATCTCTCTTCTGTCATTATTGGTTGAGGATCAAGGGATGTAACGCCTCTAGAAAGTTAGCACCCATCCCTCTCCTAGAAGAGAAATATTTTGAGAAATATTAAAAAGGCAGAACATTATATTTCCCTGGAGACATGCTTTTTAGAGCAGACTCATTCTTAATATCTTCCCCCTTTCTTGATGGCCTACAGCTGATGTCTTCTAAGATAAAAAGAGCTAGTTCTAATAATAAGCAAATTCCCTGTAGCAAGGTCAGAACAAAGCTGGATTAGCTCTCAGCCACAATAGCAAGTGCCCAACAAACCCCTTCATTGCATCAACCAACCTTCAACCAAGCTTGGCTCAGACTACCTACAGAGCCAGCTATGACCCCTACATAACCCCTACAACAGCCAATAGAAGACATGTGTCAGGCTTGAAAGCCATCTTTGTATAGGGCCTCAAGCCTGCCACATATTCAAACATATTCTACTGTGGGAAACTGGGAGGGGGGATTATATGGCACATGGGAGATATGTAGTCAAAATAATATTCCTTCTCAGAGACTCAAGGTTTTTTTGTCCCTAGATTGACGTGGATGGGAGGAATCTTCCTTCGTGACAGTGGCCGATTGGTCCATGGGATGGACATGTGGGTGCTGGGGCAGGGTCTTGAACTTTCAACTGGGTGGGGAAAATCTGGAAGTTTTCAGATTCAGGTTTTCCCAGATGTACCAACATGGCTTCTCTAATAAATTGGAACTTTGAGGAATTTCTAGCCTTGGACTTTTATTTGATGGAGGTTGCTATCTGGAACCCTGACAACATGTTCTTGCACAGGAACAGGAAGCTCAAGTTCAAAGCCCAAGAGAAGGTATAAAACCCCCCACTCTCAACTCCATGTGGTCAGCTGCCCAGAAGCAATGTGCTTCTGCTTCATCATTAACCCATCTTTCCAATCAGCTTCCATGTTTCCAGTATCTTTCTCCTGCCTTGGAACTGAACCAAATGGATATTTCTCCCAACACGCCCTAGTTCTTAAATCTGCAATAAACTTACATTTCTTCAATAAAATATTCTGAGTATCCGACTTTTCAATAGTCACATAGGGCTATCCTTCATGTGGGTTTTCTTTTCAATAATGCTGTTATCTGATTTCAGTTAAAAAAATCTTCACTCCACATGTCACTTCCTTGATAAAGCTTGTGTCAATTTAAACTAGGTTATTTCATTTAATCTGGGAACACTCTCCTGTCACACAGATACACAACATGCTATTCTGTCATCACTAACATCTTAATTTAGTAAAAAGAAAGAAAGAAAAAAAAGAAGGAAAGGGAAATGTTTTCAACTGGTAATGATATATAGCCAAACAATTAACCTCTTTGTCTTTCTTCTCCCAAATTAGCGCCTGCCCTCTGCTTGTTCCCCTGAAGTGATTTAACAACTTTATTTCAAACAAATCATGTCCATAAGAAGCTTACAGGAACTTTTCTGGTTAGGAAACCTCAAGAAAGCCTTAAATTGGAAAGCAGATGTAATTTGTAAAAGGTCACTCCTTCATTTTACAAAACAGTCAGACTAAAGGCAGGAGTCTAGCTGGCTTTCTTCAGTGAACGGAGTTCCCTTAGACAAATAGAAAGCAAGTACGGCATACGTTTGCTTTCAAAATGTATTTCAAAGAGGAAGAGAATGTTGATAAAAATTACCTGGATTCTGGTTATTTGATGACAAATTGTGTTTGTGTGTGTGTGTTGTGTGTGTGTGTGTGTGTCTTTCTCTGTCTCTTTCTCTCTCCTCCTTTGTTGCTTCAATCCTCCTTTGACTGACTGACGGCAAATTTGTTCATGTGCTCCAATTGTATCCAAGGCACCTGTTACTAATGGTACTATCATTGCTATCTTTTGCCACAGTTATTCTATTTCTATTTACAGATCTTTGTATTCTGTGCCAAAGGTGCTTTTTCAGGAGGCAACTGGAATATAAATCCTTCCATTCCCCATTGTCCTGTCAGACCTGAAGAATGGGAATTGGATGAGAAGCAAAACATCTTCAAACCAAAACAAGAAAGTCCATTTGCCTCCTGAAAAAAAAGCACCTTTGGGACAACCGTGACCTGAATGACTGGGAATCTTTACAGACTTTTAGCTATACAATTTGGGATGAACTCCCTTTAAATGGTGTGGGAGTAGGAACGGATTTCCAGAGGAAAAATTGCAGATTACAGGAACCATTTGCACCACTCAGGTGACCCTGAGGACACAGATAAAACTCCAAGTGGCCTCAACAACTCTCTAAAAGGATGCAAATGACCAGCTGTCTGCAAAGAGCGTAAATCCTTCCATTCCCTACCATCCAGTCAGAGCCAAAGAAGCTCCTTGGATGAGAAGCGAAACATCTTCAAAACTAAAAACAAGGAAGGCCAGTTGTTTCCTGAAAAAGCAGCTTTGGGACAACCATGACCTGGCTGACTGAGAATCTCTACAGACTTTGTATTTTTTTCTCTCCAGTTCTTCCTCTTCTCTTTGCTGTCCCCAAGCACTGCCACATCCACTATCCAGACATTTTTGTCTTTCTTATCCACAATTGTTAAGTCTAGGCTGTTATGTAGGTGCTTGTCTGTTTAAATTCTGAAGTCCTAGAACACTTTAGGTTCTTCATTTTCTATGACTTTCTCTGTTTTATGGTGGGTGTGTCAAGTGAGGGTCTTGCAGCTTTAAAGACCCCCCTCAGAAGACCCTCGCTTGACATACCCATACCTGAAGCCCTTATAAACAGGCGAACACTGACATCCCCTAAACTCCGCTGAAGATGTTACCTCGCCTGGTGTTCTGTCCCAAGCCTCTACAATATATACGGATGCAGACTTGGCTGTCTGCCACAACTAAGGAGGGAGGTAAGCAACCCCTTGGCTGATAGCCCAGAAAGCTATCTCTATGAAACAAGGCTTGAACTCACGAAATTCTCTCAATCTTTATCTACGGCTGGATCAGTAAATTGTTGTTTCCTGCAAAATTCCCCTCCCGTTGCCCCACCTATAATCTCTCCGGGAGAGGCCAATCAGTAGCCACCTGTTCCTATTTCCTTCTGTGACCCTTTTTCCAAAGCTACTCCCTCCTCCTCGCAGCCCTACGCATACATACATCAGGGACAGCCTCCCTCTGTTCTTCCTCACTGCTCCCTGACTCAGACGCCACCTGGTGGCCAACAGACCCCTCTAGTCCCTGGTCTGACTCTGAACACCCCCCAGAGTCTTCCTTAGCCTCCAGGCAGTCCCATAGTGTTCATCGCTGTCAGATTCCATCAACAGCTCAGTCAGCCGCTGTTGGGCCACAACGCCTGGTAACAAAATGTTCAGAAACCAACCCACAAGTTTGGAGAATAAACCTTTACCCTCATCTATCCTCAAGCTACAGATACTCATGACTATTGCATAAATTCTAGGTTCCCAACGCATCCATAGAAAGTAGGGCTTAATTCCCCCAAACTATGTATATAACCTATCTTTATAACTAGGGGTGAAATCCAGCAGGTTCTGACAAGTTCTGGAGAACTGGTAGTGGAAATTTTGAGTAGTTCGGAGAACCAGTAGTGGAAATTTTGAGTAGTTCAGAAAACCGGTAGTGGAAATTTTGAGTAGATCAGAAAACCAGTAGTGGAAATTTTGAGTAGTTTGGAAAACCGGTAGTGGAAATTTTGCATAGTTCAGAAAACCAGTAGTGGAAATTTTGAGTAGTTCAGAAAACCAGTAGTGGAAATTTTGAGTAGTTTGGAGAACTGGCAAATGCCACAGCTAGCTGGCCCCAGAGGGAATGGGGATTTTGCAGTATCCTTCCCCTGCCACACCCACCAAGCCACACCTTGTCCACCAAGCCACGCCCACAGAATCGGTAGTAAAAAAAAATTGAATTTCACCATTGCTTATAACCCAAGTCCATCTTCTTCATCTGAAGGTCTTCTCTATTGTTTTTATATTCCTGCTGCCGGTAACATTTCCCCCTCATACTGGGCTGCATTTTCATCTTTATTTGTTCTTAGCATTCATAAACATTTACCAATATTAATGTTGTAAAAAATCGATTCCATTTCAGTGGTAACAAAGAGAAGCGGCATAATCAATATATGGCATAAGGCGTGTGGCGGTTCTGAAGATTGTGGAGGTTTTGTTTCCATTCAATTGGAATATGTCCTACAGTAGTGGTGGGTTCCCCCCAGTTTGGACTGGTTCGGCCGAACCGGTAGTGGTTTGGCAGCCTGGGTTGCTGGAACTGGCAGCAACCCGGGCCTGCCATACTCCCGACCCCATTCTCCTACGGGGTCGCCATCTTGATTTTTGGTTCTGTGCATGTGCAGAACAATTATAATTATACAAATTTAATTGTTTTTCTTTTTTGTAATGTTTTGCGTGCACCGAACTGGCAGTATTGCCAGGAGCAACCTACCCCTGTCCTGCAGGATGCTACTTGGCAGTAAATTAGGGCAGATACTAGCCTGGTAGTGTCTGGAATGTGTACATACCCAGATCCTTTAACCATTTTTGTAGAGTTTGTTGCTTGGTTAGACTCAACACCATCTTAGTAGCCTCCAACCAGGCTCGATGGTAATGCCCAAATTGGACCCAGGAGCCCAAAGGGGGTCTGGGTAGGATAGAGTCGAGTAGAATGGATGTCAAGACTGGCTCTCACTTTCCCCTATATTCCACTTTGCTTCCCACTTGACAAAGAGAAGGGAAATGGTGGAGCAACCAGGATGATGAGGGGACTGGAGTCTAAAACATACGATGAACGATTGCAGGAACTGGGCATGGCTGGTCTAGTGAAGAGAAGAACCAGGGAAGGCATGATAGAAGTGGTCCAATATTTGCGGGGTTGCCACAGAGAGGAGGGTATTTTCCAAGGCATATGAAGGCCAGAGAAGGAACAATGGATGGAAACTGATCAATGAGAGATTCAACCTGGAAATACCGTATATACTCGAGTATAAGCCGACCCGAATATAAGCCGAGGCACCTAATTTTACCCCAAAAAGCTGGAAAAGTTATTGACTCGAGTATAAGCCTAGGGTGGGAAATGCAGCAGCTACGGTAAATTTCAAAAATAAAAAATCAGTGTTATTTGAAACTCAAAGTTATGTTTATTCAAGGGACCCGCTTAATTAAAGTGTTCTATAATATCAGTATGACTTATAATACTGCAAGTCTGCAATATTAAAATACTTGTATAGGGGATCCCCGGGATCCCACGAAGAGATCAAATCACAACCAGTATGCCACCTTCTTGGTATATTGTTTTTATTTTCACTGAGTTTTTAAAAATGAGCATTATTTCACCCTTTTTTTCTTTATGTTTGATTGGTATCTGCAATTTGTGTTAATTCTGTTCATACATATAATATAAATGAAAAACCCAGCTCTCTTAAAAAATATTTTAAGTTCTTTCTGGTGCTCCCTTTTAGAATTGGCCAACTAATATTTCTGTTCGCCCAACTAATGTCAGGCAGAGTTAACTGAAAAAGTAATTTTTCATGAAAGGACATTTTCCTAGGATTTTAATTGTTCTTACTGTCAGATTTCTCCTTATTTCCAGCTTGAGTCTCCTTCTGACAAGTTTCCATTGCTTCTTGTCCTGTCCTCAGGTGCTATTGCTGCCGCCGCCTCCTCCTCCTCCTCCAACAGCACCAGCACATTTGCTGCCCAGCGCTGCGGCTGAGGTGAAGCCGCCAAAGCTCCCGCTGGCGCCCCCGCAGCGTTGGGCGGATATCCGGCAGTGCTGTTGGAGGAGGAGGAGGCGAACCAGCCTGCCATCGCCGGCCACCGCTAGCCCTGCCGCTCTTCCCACCCCCTTCCAAGCCCCACAGGTCGTCCCATTCAAGTTATTGGGCGTCAACACCGCCACGTTTCCCCCAAGCCATCGCATTCGAATTAATGGACTTCTAATCCCCTCTCTGGGAGTCGCTTTCCCCGGGTTTACCCTATTTCGACTACCGAGGAGTCTTGCGGCCGCTGAGCCTCCCATTTCCTCTGCCCCGCCATTTCCCCTTCGCTCAAGAAGGCGCTAAGCAGAGACGCCCGCGACGGCGAGAACGGCTTGTTTATTTCCAGCCGCTGAGAAGACTTGCTTGCACTCAAACGCGCCTTTAAGCCGCGTCCATAAATACAAGCCGAGCCTTCTCGCTGCGTTCCCAGCTTCGGGCCGACCCGAGAGAAAAACAAACCAACCGAAGTACATTTTCTCTTAGCAGAGGCTTCCCCTCAAGGGGCGGCGCGGGAAAAGCCTTCCTAAGCGCCCCAAGAATTCTCGGAGGGGGGAAGGTTGGGAGGAATGGAAGCGCCCCAATGGCGGGGCAACTGAGGAAAAAGCCGCCTCTCCACTCCTCTCCCCCTCGCCCCTCTTCTTAGTTCTCACCGGAGAGGCGGCTTTATTTCTCCCCAAACTCCCCCACCCACATGAAAGCCCCCATCTCCACTAATGCCTTGAAAATTCAGCCGCGTAGGGAAAGCACATTCCATCGCATGCTTTCTCCGCGGCGCACCCCGCAGTCGCCAATCCAGCGGAACCACCGCTCGCCTGCTGCCTCCCCACAATTATCAGCGAGGCGTCGCTGGAATTCACACACACACACAAACACCAGAAAAGCCTCGAGAAAAGGGGGGGGTACAACCTCCCCTTTTCGCTCCCGTTAAAACAGCCGGGTTAGGCTGGCGGAGGGGCACGAAGATGGGGGTGTGGTGGAGGCGCCCGTCCTCCTGCCTTGAAGCAGCCGTAGACAGGCTCGCGCCGGCTGCGCAATCTTAACAACCTTTCCCTGGAAAACCAGCTGTTTCCCCCGACCTGATTCCTGCGTGCGTTGCATCAAACTAAGGCTAGGGATCCGACGGATTCCCACCTTGGACAAACAACAGCAATTGTTATTGTTGTTGTTATTATTATTATCATTATTTATCTCGAATGTCATCTTTCCTTGATCCCAACGACCAGGTGTCTCGTTTTAGCCGTCCGCTCATACCCCACCCCACCCCGCCTTCCCAAGCCGCTTGATGCTGGTAAGCACAGGAAGAATGGGGAGAAAACTTAAAACTAGCTACCGTATGGCGATGGCAGGCTGGAATCCCCTCTCCAAGGGATCCCCGTGCAGAAAATGCGGGGAGCAGCAGCGAAGCCCCGGGGCTTCGCTGCTCCATCCGCTGGACTGTGGGGCTTGGAAGGGGGTGGGAAGAGCGGCAGGGCTAGCGGTGGCCGGCGATGGCAGGCTGGTTCGCCTCCTCCTCCTCCAACAGGCAACAGCACTGCCGGATCCAGTTGTAGACTCGAGTATAAGCCGAGGCGGCTTTTTTCAGCCCAAAAAGTGGGCTGAAAAACTTGGCTTATACTCGAGTATATACGGTAAGGAGAATTTTTCTGACAGTGGGAGCAATCAAACGATGGAACAGAAGTTGCCTTCAGAAATTGTGGGAGCTTCATCCCTGGAGGATTTCAAGAAGAGACAGGACTGTCATCTGTCAGAAATGGTGTAGGGTCTCCTGTTTGGGGAATGGGTTGGACTAGTTGACCTACAAGGTCCCTTCCAACTCTGTTAATCATAACTGGAATGCAAGGGTCGGGGGAATGGCATCCAAGCATTGTTGGTTCCTTAAGGAGCATCTTAAGGAAATGCAGCACTTACTTTTGTTTCCCCATGCATTCCTCCCTTTATTCCCCCTCCCCACAGTTCATGGCAGTCTGTCACCCTAACTCTAATCCTGATGCCACAGTCTGTCCCCCTAACCTTAACCCCCATCCCCTCAACCTGGCAATAACACATACGAGCCATTTACTGAGCTCCCTCACACTCTGGGTTCTCCAGGCCTGCTGGCAGAACCAGATCATCAGGTCCTTTCGAAAAAGTGTCAGAGTGGGGGAGGCAGTCCAATTTCTGGAGGGATGATGTCCCAGATGGAGGCAGCCACCACAGAGAAGGCCCTTCTTCTGGGTCCCACCAGTTGTATCTCCCTTGGGGATGGAACCCGCAACATTTCTTGCCTCTCTGCTCTAGTGGGTTGGGTGGATGTGACCATCAAGAGATGGCTCCTCAGATAATATGGTCCCAAGCCATGAAGGGCTTTAAAGGTGACAAGTGTTGTGGCCCGCCAACGGCCAGCAGAACTGGTGGCAGACTCGGACAGTGAGGAGGTTGGAGAGGAAGATGGGCCAGTCCTGGAGTCTGGGGAAGGCTCTGATGAGGGCTCTGTGGCAGAGGCAGAGAGGCGGCCAGGGCCATATGCCAATTATCAGCTGCCTTCAGAGTTGGAGATCAGTGGGACAGAAGAACAGCTGGAGCCTGTTCCCAGTGTGCACATGCGAAGAGCTGCCAGGAGAAGGGAACAGCTAAAGAACAGGGGTCAACTCTGGAATAAAGCCACAGGTGGAGGGTGAATGGCCCCTCCCACAGGGAACAAAGAGGAGAGAGAGGGGGGGGAGTTTTCAGGAGACAATTAGTTCAATTCTTTAGGGTGAAGATCTGTTCCTGACTTCTTGCCAAGTAATTACTGCTACAGCATGGTGTTTGGAAGATATCGGTCTGGCAGCTCTCCAAACCTGATAAGGTCTGTGGTTGTAAATTCACCCTTGAAAGACTGTCTGCTGGGAAGTCTGCTTTGTGATTTTGTGAAGCCTAGGTCAGAACAACACAACAACCAGCACCTTGAATTGCACCCAGAAGCAAATCAGCAACCCATGCAGCTCCCGCAGGAGAGGCAATAAAAATGCACACTGAGGTCTGCACGAAATCATGCGGGCTGCTGCATTTTGCTCCCATTGGAGCTTCAAGGACAGCCCCATGTAGACCCAAAATATAAGTCCTTGGAGAGTCTCAGGCAACACAAAAGTCCAGCAATACAATCTTGAAACCCCCCCCCCAGATATTTCAAAAAGGGAGATTTGTGTTAGCCACTTCACACTAACTCTTAGGCTGACATAGCAAAGGAGATTTACAGGCCTTTAAAAGCTCCGCCAGTCCAGCATCCAACTGTTGTTTGTGTAGCAAGCAAAGATATACAGGTTTAATCTCTTGGCAGAATCTCTTGGGAATGGCCAGCTAATGAATTAGACGATTAAGAATTTCCACCTGTCTCACCGACAGCAAGGGCAAAGACCTGGCAGGGAAATAGAACTTGGACAAGAGCACCTAAATATTACCTGGACCAAGGCGGTGGGGGTGGGGGGTGGAGGCTGTCTCAGCACAGAAAGTAGTGTGTTTAAAATAGCCTGTTGCTCCTTACAGCTTTTTCACTGTTTGTGGAGGGGGGCGGATGCTGAGTTGAAACACGATGACAAGGTTGTCACAATACATTGAAAGAAAGTTATGATTAGATTAGATTAGATTAGATTAGATTAGATTAGATTAGATGAGTTGGAAGGAACCTTGTAGTTCATCTAGTCCAACCCCCCACTCAAGCAGGAGACCCTACAACATTTCTGACAGATGGCAGTCCAGTCTCTTCTTGAAAGCCTCCAGGGATGAAGCTCCCACAACTTCCAAAGGCAACTTCTGTTCCATGGATTGATTGTTCTCACTGTCAGGAAATTCCTCCTTATTTCCAGGTTGAATATCTCCTTGATCAGTTTCCATCCGTTATTCCTTGTCTGGCCTTCAGGTGGTTTGGAGAATAGCTTGACCCTGCTCCTCTCTGTGGCAGCCCCTCAAATATTGGACCACTTCTATCATGTCTTCCCTGGTCCTTCTCTTCATTAGACTAGCCATGCCAGTTCTTGCAAGCGTTCTTCATATTTTTAGCCTTCAGTCCCCTCATCATCCTGGTTGCTCCACCACCTCCCTTTCCTTTGTCAAGCGGGAAGCAAAGTGGAATATACGTAGGTGAAAGTGTGAGTCAATCTTGACATCCATTCTACTCTACTCTATCTTACCCAGACACTCTTTGGGCTCCTGGGTTCAATTTGGGCATCACCATCTGAGAAAGAAAGGGACAAAATTGAGCCAGGTTGGAGGCTACCAAGATGGTGTTGAGTCTAACCAAGCAATGAACTCTACAAAAATGGTTAAAGGATCTGGGTATGTGTAGATACATATTCCAGATACTACTAGTTCATCTAGTCAAAGTTGACTCAGCCTTCCACCCTTCCGAGGTGGGTAAAATGAGGCTCCAGATTGTTGGGGGCAACAGACTGACTCTGTAAAACCACTTACAGCAGGGATGTCAAACTGGATTTGATTGAGGGTCACATCAAGGTTGTGTTTGAACTCGGCGGGGAGACAGGATTGGCATGGCCAGGGGGAAAATTGCCAAGTCAACATCACTCAATGTCAGCTCAATGTGACACAGTCCTCCTGAGCTCTGTTTTCGTTGGCAGAGGCACCATGGGCGAGTCCTTTGCTGTTTCCAGGTTGGCTGTGCAGGCCAGATCTAAGCATCCCATGGGGCAAATTGGTACCCCTGGCTTAGAGAGCACTGTAAAGGATCAAGTGGTATATAAGTCTAAGTGCAATTTCTACTGCTATTAATCCAGGAAAAGAGATAGTAGGTAATTCCAGGGCAGCGGTCACCAACTGGTGGTCTGTGAGAAAATGTGTGTGGTCCGCAGAAAAATTATTTGCGTTTTTTATATTGCACTAAATCTGGGGTCCTCAAACTATGGCTACTAGGACGGACACATGCAATGAATGTTTGTGTTACTGCAGAGAGTCTCCCACTTTGGGGTCTTTTTGTGTGGAACAGAAATTCCAACTTGGTGTCTGCTTCAGCCTCCTGGTGGGGGACTTTGGGCGAAGGCTGGAGGGAAGTGCCGCTATTGGCAAAGAGCTGGAGGGCCTCGTTCCAGTGGGACTGCATCATGGCCTGGAACTGGCTGACCATCTCAGCCTGCTGAGCCTCCAGGCGCCGGCACCTGGCCTTGCACTCCTGCAGGTCTTCCCTCTGCTTGGAAAGCCTATGCTGGTAGTCCTCAGTGAGGTGCTTCTGCTGAGCCTCCTTCTTGGTCAGATCCAATATGAACTGAGCTGTTTTTCCAACTCCTTCTCATGGTCGCTGCTTAATTTCAGCAACTGCTTTCTGTTGGGGCCATAAAGAGTCGGCGAGCAGGGGAGGAGTGGCTGGGAGGGGAGGGGCGATTAGAGGCTGGCAAGGCGCCCCTCAACGTGAGTGACATCAAGTTGGCCATGCCCACCCTGTCACATGACCACCTAGCCACGCCCACCCAACCAGTCCTTAGGCAGATCATATTAGTGGTCTGTGAGATTTAAAATTATGAATTTAGTGGTCCCCGAGGTCAAAAGGTTGGTGACCTCTGTTCCAGGGGACTTTTTCACCTTCCAAAATAGGAGCAGCCAGAGGGAGATAGAAATCTATGCCACATGAAATCTTTCTCCATGGGACTCCAGCCTCCTGGCTTCCCACACTTCCACGCAATCCTAGGAGGGGCAATCAGGTGGAATCTCATCCCCATGGGCTCATTCCCTCATTGCAACAGATCGGTCCTGTCCTTGGGAAGTGGTTGTAGAATTTCTTTTGTTACCCTGGAGGGACTCCGATAAATCTTTTATCCAGTTTCTCTGCCCAGAATTCAGCAGAGAACGTGGGGAGGCCAATTGCACGGCGGTTGGGGTTTATTGCTACTTTTTCGCACAGCAAAATTCACGTTTTGCTATTTATGGCTTTGGGAGGAAACAGAATCGCTGCTTTTAAATGAAAGGGATTTTTTTTTGCTTGCGTATCTCTTTGGAGAAGCATAAATATTTGGACGCATAAAGAGCAGCTGAGGTACTTAGATGCCTTACAAGTTCATTTCCACATATTCTCTCTCTCCGGTTTCTATTATGCTCCATGGGCCATTTAGAAACTGCTTCATAGCCTCTATTTTCAAACCAGCCCTTTGGAGCCCATTTTTCTCTGTGCTGCTCTCCATCTCAATCATCACCTGGTGGCAGCAGCCGTTCAAAGGCATCTGTCACACCAAAGCACACCCTTCCACATTGGCAAGTCGCTGACTCCTCAGTCAGCCTCAAAAACTATTTCCATTCTTTGAAAGGGATCCAGTTGCTCAGAGCTACTTGAAAATGTCCTGAGGTAAGAATGCTGCAGAATCTACTTCGCCTGGCCTCTCCCCCTTAATCCAGGAAGGAAAGACTTTTGAAACTTTGCATTTCAAAAGGATCCTTTTATTGACAAAAGAGAGGATAGCTAGGCGAAAGCAAAGCAGGATCTGGGGTCCTTCAGGCAATACAATAGGGATTTTTTTTAAAAAAGTTAGGAAACCAGGACTGTTCTTATTAGGAATATTAGACCCGAGAATGGACAATAAATCTCAATACACAATACTACACATACTCACTGCAGCTAGGATTGCCTTTGCACAAAACTGGAAAAAATCAATACACCTGCAGACAAAACAATAATTACAAAGGTACTTGAATATGCAGAGATGGACAAAATGACCATGGAGTTAAAAGAAAGAGAAGAATCGGATTATTATAAAATATGGAATAGAATTTAGAAGTGGCTAGAAAACAGAAGCCAAAACAGGAAATAGAATTACTATCAAACTTAAAATATTGACCATAATGTAAATATAATGGTGATGTGAACAATTAATATTATTACAATTGTTAGTACACCTGTTATTACACTATTATAGATGTTAAAACCAATAGGAAGGCAATGTAGAATAGAGAACTACAAAAGCTAAACATGTATGCCAAAGGTTGTAAAGTATATATATATTGTTGTTTGTCTTGTTTTTTCTGCATCTGTTGGGGTTTTTTCTGTTTTTAAAGGTTAAAATGTTTAATAAAAACTATTTTTTTAAAAAGGAATAAAAAAAGAATCCCCTCCCAACCATCCAATGTGGATTCAGCCAATCCACAGGTGTGAAGATGTTTTTTGTAAGAGATATTCTGGGAAAGTGATACAAAGATTCTCTCAGGGTCGTTTCCTGAGTGATACAGTCCACATGGCCCTCCCTCCCCACCCATTCCTCAAAAGGTGAGAAAGTGCCAGGCCTTTAAGCGCCAGGCTAGAAGTTGTAAAACAATTCATTACGTGGTACAGGATTTGTAGGAAAGAAGGATAGAAAAGTCTAGAGGAAGTATAGGGCCCCCATCTTCCCTTGAAGGATGGCAGATTCATGGATCGGACACCAGGGGTTTCAAACTCAAGGTCCATGCTTAGATCTGCCCCAGCCTGGAAATAGCAAAGGACCAGCCTGCGGTGCCTCTGCCAGCCAACACGGGGTGCAGGGGAGTGCTGTTTTGGCTGGCAGTGCTGCAGGGGCCTCCTATCAAAACTAAAAAGAAAAGAAAAGGAGAAATGTTTCCCCTTTTACATTTGAGTATACAAGAAGGAGCAGAAAAGGAGAAAGGGAAAGAGGAAAGAAAAAGAAGAAAAGATGAGAAGGGAGCAAGGAAGAGAATAAGGAAAGAGGGGAAGGAAGAAGAAATGAGAATGAAAAGGGAAGGAAAAAGAAGAAAAGGGAGGGAGGAAGGAAAAAAGGAAGGAAGGAGTTTATAATGAAAATGAGGGAGGGGAAGTCCTGCCTTAACACTTGGCCAACACAGGTGCCCCCAACATGAGTGATGTCAAGCTGACCATACCTACCATGGCCATGCTCACCTCCGGCCACGTCACCCCCTCCGCAGCCCTCCAAGGTCAAACGCAACCCTGATGCGGTGCTCAGTGAAATTGAGTTGGACACTCCTGAGTTAGAACTCCTTTCTTAGAGTTCAGGTAGCCATAGAAAAGTATTAAAATACAAGTATACAAGTTAAAAAATGGTACAAGTGGATCTTCTACTGGGAAGTAAAAATAATTTTTGATGTAAATATAAAGTTGGGATTGCTGAAATGCCACCCCGAGAATCCTTCAGAGAAAGGAAATAAGCAAGGGCAAAACGGAAAGGAGGGAGGATGAGGAGGGAAAAGAAGAAAGGGCAAAGCAGAGGAAGTAAGGGAGGGGAAGTAAGAGTAGGAGAGAGGGTAAGAAGGAGGGAGAGAGAGGAGGAGTAGGGGAAAGAGAAGGGAAGAAGAAAAGAAGAAAGAGAATAGGAAAGAATAAGGCAGAGAAGGGAGGTTGAGAAGAGAGAAGGAACAAGGTTGTTGCAAAATAAGATGGAGATAGAGGATGGCAAGAAAGTGACCCCACTGTTTTCTATATTTGTATGAAGATAGGGATAAATGTTAATAGTTAATAGATGGAAGCATTGATATATACAAATTTATTAACTTGGAAAAAAATGTATTTTATTTTATTTTTTTGTAAAAAGTATTTTTTTCTTTGCCATATACATTTACAAATATACATTCTCATGAGTACTCTTAATATTTATCTGTTATCTTCTAGCATTCATCACAATTTGTTTAAACATATAAAAAACATAATTGGGGTCACTTTCTTTCCATTCTGTACATCCATCTTATTTTGCAAAAAAAATAAGAAAATATTGTATTTTATAAAGACATTTTAAATGAGAATGGTGAATTTAAAACTTGACAACAATTACAAAACCAAGGGGTGGAGTTAGCTTGAGGGTCGTATCTGTAAATACAATCAAGATATGAGAAAGATGTAAGAACATGGGTTTTTTATAAAGAACCAACGACACTTGGGGACGCGGTGACTTGTCGATCAGAAAGGTCAGCAGTTCAGCGGTTCAAATCCCCAGTGCTTCATAACGGAGTGAGTTCCCATTACTTGTCCCAGCTTCTGCCAATCTAGCAGTTCGAAAGCACGTAAAAATGCAAATAGAAAAATAGGAACCATCTTTGGTGGGAAGGAAACATTTTCCGTGTGCCTTTGGCGTTGAGTCATGCTGGTCACATGACCACAGAGACGTCTTCAGACAGCTCTGACTCTTCGGCTTTGAAATGGAGATGAGCACCGCCCCCTAGAGCTGGAAACAACTAGCACATATGTGCAAGGGGAACCTTTACCTTCACTGAACAACACCTGATAAGATCTTATTAGGAACAGATGAAAAACTGATTTTAAAATATATATAATTATTTATGAAGCTATAAAATGGAAGAGGAGCAAGTGAAAGAAACGATGATTGTATGAGGAAACAGTGCTGGTTACACAAATTGTAAGAAAGAATGGCAGCAACTGGGCTGCAATTTCTTTACTGCTGCCCAGAAATTGCTACACTGAGAAGTTGTATTGAATTGTCTTGGATTTCAACTGCAAAAGTAGAAGCTGTTTCCTATTAGGAAGAAACCATTTTAGGAAGACACTGTAAATACCTCACTGAGATTTGTAGCTCATCAACTCCTTCTGGGTTCGGGGAGCCTGGAGGCTTTTTAAATAATGGCTATTTATACCAGCTGGATCTTTCATTAAATGGAACAGGTTTTCCTCAGTGATCAAATATTATTTACACATCCTCCTCCTGCCAAAATAGAGAGGGGGCAGAATTCAGCATCCCAGAAGGTTGGTATGCTAACTATGAAAGTAGTGGAAATGTGTGGACTTGGGAGGGGGGGGAAACTTTTACATATAATTACATATAATAATTTTTTTCTTGCCTTTGCAGGGTAAGATAAGGTAAAATATGAGATCACCTCCTGGGTGTTGGAGTTTGATAAATTGGACAGGGGAATCAAGTTGGGGAAAGTTGTCCAACAAAACTACTGTTTGGAGAAATATCCATCTAGTTCAGTTCCAAGCCAGGAGAAAGGCACTGGAGACAAAATGGAGGCTGGAGTTTGATTGGAAAGAGGGTTTAATGATGAAGCAGAATCACATGGGTAGTTCTGGGCAGCTGACCACATGGAGTTGAGAGTGAGGGGTTTTTATACCTTCTCTGGGCTTTGTACTTGAGCTTCCTTTCCTGCGCAAGAGCATGTATTCTATTAGTTATTGTCAGACTCTCAGGGGGCCATGCAGGGGTTATGTAGGGGTCATAGCTGGCTCTATAGGCAAAGTACAAATCCTAGGTATTTTTTGGAGTTTCGTTGAAGTTTCTGAGGATGACGCAATAATTCCTATTGTGGCTTTTGGCTCTTAGGTGAGGACTAATCTCTCCTTGTTCAGACTTTGTTGCAGGAAGTAATAGATTAGCAAATCTGCATTTCTAAAAGCTGCCCTAGCTCAATATCTCTTGGAGGGCAAGGAGCTGGGGCTCTGAGTTTCTGTCTCTCTTAAGATTTTTTATTTCTCTTTTAGGGGAAATATTTTATCCTGCCTTTTTTAAATATTCCTCAAAATATTTCCTTCTTCTGTGGGGTGTATTCAGTATTCAGATGTCAGTGCAGAGCTAATGATTTCAAAAATAAAAAATGCATCACAGAGCAAAACGAGAAGAATTGGAGCCAGCTGTTGGCTTAAGCAACCCACATTGTAGGCTCTTGTTGACATGTGTGATTCTGATGCCTCCTTGGTGGTTGAGGTTCCTTCTTCAGCCTCACCCTAGAGATCTTCAAAACGTGACTTTCCTACAGACCTTGACCCTCTTCCTGTTGGAGATTGTTGTGGAAGGTTGTTGTTTGCTATATAATGCCATTTATTTTAATTTTGTGAAGCTGCACAGAGTGAAGTTGGCATAGAAGGAAGGGAGGGAGGGAGGAAGAAGAAGGGAGGGAGGAAGCTAAGGAGGGAGGGACGAGGAGGAGGAAGAAGGAAGGGAAGGGAGGAGGAGGAAGAACAAGAGAGGGGGAAGGGAGGAAACTAGGGAGGAAGCTAGGAATGAAGGAAGGGAGGAAGGTAGGAAGGAAGGAAGCTAGGGGAGGGAGGGAGGAGGAGGAGAAGAAGGAAGGGAGGAGGAAGAAGAAGGAGGGAAGAAGCAATCAAGCTAGGGAAGAAGGAAAGAAGGAAGGAAGCTAGGAAGGGAGGGAGGAAGAGGGAAGGAAGGAAGCTAGGGAGGGAATAGAAGGAGGAAGAAGGAAGGGAGGAGGAGGAAGAAAAAGGGAGGGAGGGAGGAAACAAGCAAGCTAGGAAGGAAGAACGAAGGAAGCTAGGAAGGGAGGGAGGAGAAGGACAAATGAAGGAAGGAAGGAAGGAAGCGAGGGAGGGGGAGTAGGAAGAAGGGAGAAGAAGGAAGGAAAGAAGGAAGGAACTTAGTAAAATTGTTTGGAGATTAATTGGAGGGGTGACTTCTGATGTTGAAGAAATGTGTTCTGAAGTATGAACTGCTAAAGCAAAACTCCTTCTGGAACATGGTTCATTTGCCATTTTAAATCCATCTCTTTGGCTGTAAATGTTTAACGGAAGGTTGCCAGTTAACAGCAATTCTCCTCTGAGTTAGTGGGTCATAAATGGCACCCATAAATTATGGGAAGGTTTATTGTTGCTTGGTTTTCAAAGGAGAAGTTGGCAGTGCCAGCAAAGTGAGTGTCTCCAGGTGTCCTTCATTCCGATAATGTTCATGATGATTTTAATGGTCTCTTTCCCCTCGAATTGTTGGTATTAATTAAGACATGAAGGGAATAAAAACTTTGCTTAGTTTCACCGCTTTGAATGGAAAACGTTAGGATTGCATCATGAAGATTAACTGACAAATTCAGATTGGCTTTTATATTGTTCGATTCAAAGCTGACTATATACTGTATATAGTTTTCTACTGTATTTTACTTTATCACACCTGTATTTTTTTTTTAAAAAAAATGTTTTTGCATATTCTTTGGTTAACTTCCTTTCACTGAAGTTTACATTCTTTTTTATTCTGCATGTTTGGGCAGAAGGTCCATCTTTTGATGTTTAGAAAAGCAAGAAAAGCTTCTGGCAGGTAAACATGGCGCTAATTTTCTTTTAATATGTTGTGAAGATCCGAGGGCTGCAAAATATGTTGGCCATATGCTCCATGAAGGGAGATTTATTTAGCTTTTTACTTTTAGAACATATAATACAGTTTCCATTTATCTTTCACCTTATTATGATGTGAAGAGCACCTTTTTGTTTTCATCATTCGTGTTCTGTCAGAGCTCCAAGGACAACAGAAAGGGGCTTTGGGTCAAAATAGAAATAAGGATAGGATAGGAAAGGATATATTCCCCCTCCGTGTTTTCATCTGTAAGCCGCCCTGAGTCTCTTGAGAGTGGGCGGCATACAAATCCTAATAAACCGTAAACTGTAAACCGGATAGAATAAATAGAATAGAATGGAATGGAATAGAATAGAATAACGGAAATAGGATGGGATGGAATGGGATGGGATGGAATAGAATAATGGAAATACTAGAATAGAATAGATAGGATAGGATAGGATAAATGAAATGGAAGGGAAGGGAAGGGGAGGGGAGGGGAGGGGAGGGAAGGGAAGGGAAGAGAAGAGAAGAGAAGAGAAGAGAAGAGAAGAGAAGAGAAGAGAAGAGAAGAGAAGAGAAGAGAAGAGAAGAGATTTTTTTATTGGCCAAGTGTGACCGGACACACAAGGAATTTGTCTTTGGTGCAGATGCTCTCAGTGTACATAAGGAGAATAAAATACATTCATCAAGAATAAAAAGATACTTAGTGATAGTCAAGGTTATTAATAAGCTATCAAATTGTACTCGTAAACACATAAAACAATATAAATTGAAAGATACAAGCAACATGGTTATAGTCATAAGTGGGGAGAGATAGATACTAGGAAGGAAGAGAAGAAAAATAGTAATATAGTCTCAGGAAATTATTTGACAGTGTTGTGGGAATTAGTTGTTTAGTAGAGTGATGGTGTTTTGGAAAAAACTGTCCTTTTGTCTAGTTGTTCTGGTGTGCAGTGCCCTATAGCCTCATTTTGAGGGTAGAAGTTGAAACAATTTATGTCCTGGATGTGAGGGGTCTGTGAATATTTTCACCACCCTCTGTGAATATCACTCTGTGATATTCACATATCACTCTGTGGAAAGCTCCCCACCCCAACCCCTAGAAGAATGAAATATTTTGGAATAAGAATAGTTCCCCAAAGGAGAAAGAGAGAAACATGTTCTTAGAGGCAAAAAACCCAGTCCCGGTCTGTTATTATAAAAATAATGAGCTGGTGAGAATCTAACTGCTGGCAGTTGGCAGAATTAATCTTGCAATACTACATTTTAGCTACTGGGTGGGTGGGTGGGTGGGTGGGTGGGTGGGTGGGTAGGTAGGTAGGTAGGTAGGAATAGCACTTAGACTTATATACAGCTTCACAGTGCTTTCCAACCCTCTTTAGGTGGTTTACAGAGTCAGCCTCTTGCCCCCAATAATCTGGGTCCTCATTTTACCAACCACAGAAGGATGGAAGGCTGAATCAACCTTGAGCCAGTCAGGATCGAACTGCTGGCAGTCAGCAGAATTAATCTGCAATCCTGCATTTTTGCCACTGCACTGCCATGTTACAATTAATCTCTATAACTTCTTTTACTCATGTTAGTCAGTGTATATTTTAATATCCACCAGCTTTGGAATTTGGAATTTGGAATTTGCTTTATTTGTATGCCGCCCTTTTCCCTGAGGGGACTCAGGGCGGCTCACAATTCAAGGGAGGGGGATAAACAAACAATTTACAGAACAAAAAAGCATACACTATTAAAAACACAACAATCATACTATTCGGAGTGGGGCTGCAGGTCTTTAGCCCCAAGCCTGCCAGAACAGCCAGGTTTTAAGGGCTGTGTGGAAGGCCTGGAGGGTGGTGAGGGTACGAATCTCCACGGGGAGTTCGTTCCACAGGGTCGGAGCAGCCACAGAGAAGGCCCTCCTCCGGGTAGTCGCCAGTCGGCACTGGGCGGCTGATGGAATTCAGAGGAGGCCTAGTCTGTGGGATCTTATTGGTCTAGTGGAGGTAATTGGCAGCAGGCGGTCTCTCAAGTATCCAGATCCAATACCATGAAGGGCTTTGTAGGTGACAACTAGCACCTTGAAGCGAATCCGGAGACCAACAGGCAGCCAGTGCAGCTCGCGGAGGATAGGTGTTACGTGGGTGAAACGAGGCGCACCGACGATCGCTCGCGCGGCCGCATTCTGGACAAGCTGAAGTCGCCGAATACTCTTCAAGGGCAGCCCCATGTAGAGCACGTTGCAGTACTCCAGCCTAGAGGTCACAAGGGCACAAGTGACTGTTGTGAGAGCCTCCCGGTTCAGGTAGGGGCGCAACTGGTGAACCAGGCGAATCTGGGCAAATGCCCCCCTGGTCACAGCTGACAAATGGTGTTCAAAAGTCAGCTGTGGGTCCAGGAGGACTCCCAAGTTGCGGACCCTATCTGAGGGGCATACAATTTGACCCCCCAGCCTGAGAGATGGAACACTTGGCCAATTAGTGGGAGGGAAGCACAGCAGCCACTCGGTCTTATCTGGATTGAGAACAAGCTTGTTAACCCCCATCCAGTCCCTAACAGCCTCCAGGCCCTGACTCATCACGTCCATCGCTTCATTGAGTTGGCACGGGGCGGACAGATACAACTGTGTATCCTCCACATACTGGTGGTATTTTATCCCGTGCCGTCGAATGATCTCACCCAGCGGTTTCATGTAGATATTAAAGAGGAGGGGGGACAGGACCGAACCCTGCGGCACCCCATACGTTAAGGGCCTAGGGGTCGATCTCTGCCCTCCGACTTTGCTTGTGGTTCCTATGTGAGAAGGGACTATGGTAACATGATTGAAGATAAGACCTTCTTGATGGTGGCTATTGATTTTATTTAAAAAATTATTCACAAATTCTTCTAGAAGAAAATGTGGGCATTATGTTTTGACTGATTATCAATGGTTCATTAATGCTGATCTTTTCAGATTAAAAACACTAGAAAGACAAGTTGCACACAAATGATAGCAGTTACGTTACAAAGTGAATCTGTATTGGCGAAATTTGCATTCTAAATTCCTGAATCGGAAAATTGTACATACGAGACAATGAAGGAAAAGATACTTAAGTATGGATTTAATTAAGAAAACCGCCTTTATGTTACAAAAAGACATTCTCTGTAAACTACAGGTACTAAAAGTCTTAACTGCACGACAGCAAAATCTGCCATAAGCAGGATGGCGAACAAATTAAGGTAGATTTGATATACAGAATAACAAAATTGGAAGGGACCTTGGAGGTCTACTAGCCCAACCCCCTGCTTAAGCATTATATCAGTGATGGCTAACCTTTTACGTCACCATGTGCCAACCTGCATGCCGGAAATGGCACACAAAACCATCCCACCTGAATGTGTGGCCTCGCTGTCCTTCACGCATGCAGGAGCGTCGAAACCTAAAAGAGCAGTATTCCGGCATGCATGCGCAAGCCAGCACCCAAACTTCCAGTTTTGAGCATTGGCATGCGCCAGTGGTGGGTTCTGGATCCTGTTGCAACCGGTACTGTAACCGGTACAACATGGCCCTGTAGCATTTCTCTTCTTAAAAGCTTCCAATGAGGGAGCCCCCACACCTTCTGAAGGCAAGCCATTCCATAAAACGAATAATACCATAAAATAAACAATAAATCAAACAAACCCCTCGGTTAAGAAGAAAAGAAGACAATAGTTCAGACCATGAGTCTGCAATCTGATACCAGTAGAAGCCAGTTGGACATCGGAAAAGTAACAGAGGAGGAAAAACTGACTGCAAAATGTATTTAGAAGAAGCTCAGATGTGAATGCTGATAGATTTTTCAGAACAATCAACGGTGCTTATTAACCAGCCGTAATTTGAAATCCAAATGGAATTGATTTTATATCTAAAGTGACTAGGAATCTTACAACAAGAGACAGAGACACACGGTGATGGGAGTGAATATTGGTTAAAGAAATGTTCCTGTATAATTTATCATGGCATTTATCTAGCACCTGGAGTCGTGCGGTGGCCCAGAGATAGAGCTCTCGCCTCACAATCAGGAGGCTGTGAGTTCAATCCTAGGTAGAGGCAGATATTTCTTTCTCTGGGCACGATGAGAATATATCTGCTGAACAAAACTCCGCAGTGGCGACAGGAAGGGCATCCGGCCATTCAAACACTCTGCTAGCTCCATTCTGTTGCCAGACTCCATCCAGCAAGGGATTATGGGGTCATTAAAAGAAGATGATGACTTATCTAGCACCTATTCTATTAAAGGAGAGTAATAACATGTTAGCAAGCTGAAATGGAGCTGATGAAGAAGACACTGATGAGAGTCCAATGGGCATTGAGGCCATTCTGATGTAGAGAATCCATATGTCGACACTAACAGCTAAAATATACGCTGCACTTGTTTAAGGTCTACATAAATGATCTGATGACCTATTTAGTGAATTTGGATTTTCACCCTCCTAAATTGCTAAAACAAAGAAAACAAACTTGTTGGAGAAATATTTCCCCTATAGATCTTAGAGGAGGATCCTGGACACTCACTCAGTGCAGATAGTCACTGACTTACAACAGATTTGCTTAAGTCATACTCAGTGCTTTTTAAAGAGACACTGTGTTTGCCTACTTCCTCTCTTAATCGCTTTAGGAAGCTCCTTGTTACTAATTTCTTTGGAGTTAAGAACATTCTGAAAAACAAGATGCAAATACACCAGGAGTTTTTCCTTCTATTATGAATGAAAGAAACTTTGAGTATGTTTAAGGATTAATAAGAGAGGTGTTAATTTTGGAAGAAAAAAAGACAGCTAAAGTAGGTTTCGAATGTTGATTTTGGAAAGTTAAGGGAATAGATGGACTTGAAACAATATTTCCTATGGGTGTTTAAAAATTTATAAAATAGTATATGAAGTTTTTGAAATTAAGAGTAAGAAATTCTCTCATGGGTAAGTTTTGCTGACTGGAAAATAAATAAGATGGGACTTGAAGGCTGGCTGCAGGAACCCAGAAAGATCAAAGAATTACTCTTAAAGGAGAACAGACTCATCAATACAATGGAGCAATACTATTTGACTGTAGAATAAATTAAAGCTGTTTGGGAACATTTTATTCGGATGTTAGTTACAAGCTGGCATTATAGCAGAGGATATAGCAATAGCACTTAGACTTAAATACCACTTCATGGTGCTTTACAGCTATTCTATTCTATTTATTCCTTATTTTGCTCCATTCCATTCCAATTCCATTCCATTCTTTCTATTCTATTTCTTATTCTATTCTATTCCATACCATACTATACTAATTCCATTCCATTTTATTCTTTCTATTCTATTTCTTATTCTATTCTATTCCATACCAATTCCATTCCATTCCATACCAATTCCATTCCCGTTTCATTCTTTCTATTCTATTTTTTATTTTGCTCGATTCTATTCTATTATATTCCTTACGTTGCTCTATTCTATTCTATTTCATTCTGTTCCATTCTGTTTCATTCTATTTATTCTATTCTAATCCTTATTTTGCTCTATTCTGTTCTGTTCTTTCTATTCTATTCCATGAACACTCTTTTGAACAGAAATATAGCTCTTATAGGAAATTCTTTTCTTATTTAATACTGACATTAGCAGATGGTCTCTTGGTTTCGCTCCATTCTGAGGGAATTTTTACAAGGGGATTTGGACGCCTTGCTGAATTTCTCACCGAGATGCATTTTAAGGATTTGTAATAACAATCCCTCAACGGATGCAAAAGCCGTCAGATTTATAACAGCACGTTACACATCCTTTCATTCAAAGAAAGTAGAGTCAGAATGATAAGTAATTTTCATGACTCCCAAAAAACAATTCCCTTTTCTGTGAAATTATATTCCTGTCTATTGTTTTGCCTCAATAAATGAAACTCAACCTTCCATGACTACTAAATGTCACTTTTCCTTATTCTATTAATCAATAGAATAATCTTCTGAAAAATAGATAAATAGGCTAAATTAATCTTCCCATTTTAGATTATCTCAGATTCTCCTTCATATATTGATTTCAGAAGCACTCAGTGAATCCTATTTTTACAGAAATATACATCAAAGCAAATTTTCTCCTTCTCTAATCAGCCCTTATAGGTTTATGTTTTGCTAAACTTGCCCAAAAATTGCCTTGTGAGATTCTCCATCAAACACACCAGCAGAGAAACCTCAAAAGAAAGAGACCGTCTTCAACTATTTTTCCATGGAAGGAATTCCACATAAAAGGTATACAGGTGGTATTCATATGGTTCGGACCAGTTTGGGCAGTTTTGGTACCTCCGACGATCAGCTCCCCCCCCCCCCACTGCTCTATCCTTTGTTTCCTGCTTTCTAGCTCATCTCATGTATGTGGCATAAGCTGATTCCTCCTCCCCCCAGCTGTTTTATTTACTGTTGCTGACTTGGAAGGTAAGCAGCTAATATTCTAAATGCTCCATTTTCAGCAAAGCGCATTCTCGCCAAACTGGTTGTTAAACCGGCAGCATTCTACCACTGAGGTATCCCACAATTGAAAAAGCCCTAGATAAATCTCTTCTGAGGTCTTCAGCTCATAACATTTTCTCTTTTTGGAATATAACCTCCCAAACTGTCTCTATTCGAAGAGTTTAAGTGATTTCTAAGGACTTAGAATGGACCAGCTTAGCTCTGTATATGCGCAGGCCATTGACTGTTTCTCAAGAGGAGAAACATAGGATTAAAAGCAGTGGTGGGATTCAGCCAGTTCAGGCTGGTTCGGGCGAACCGGTTGTTAAATTTCTGGCTGGCCCCACCCTTTCCAGGAGTCCTCCATGCCCCATTTTGGCAAGTGCAGGGAGGCCTACTAGGCCCAAAATAGGGTGCGACTCCAACCCCCCTGGAGGCCCATTTTTGCTCCCAGGAGGCTGCAGGGAGGCCGACTAAGTCCAAAAAGGGGCCTGGAGTGGTCTCCCCCGGGGCCCATTTTTGCTCCCAGGGGGTTGCAGGAGGCCGAGTGCTGCCTCTCACACACCCTGGCCATGTCCCCCATGGCCATGCCCGCACAGCCGGTCATTAGGGCCCTCCACTGTTCAAAAGATACTTTGAGGATACTCTAATCCAACCCTCTGCTCAAGCAGGAGACCCAATATCATTCCAGACAAATGGTTGTCTAATCTTTTGAAAACCTCCAGTGATGGAGTAAGCACAACTTTTGGAGGCAAGCCATTAATTGTTATAGGTTGGGTATTTCTTTAATGATCTTCCACCCATTTCTTCTTGTCCTGACCTCAAATGTTTTGGAGAATATACTTCCCCTCTGTGACAGCCTCTCAAGTATTGGAAGACAACTAACATGTTATTCCTAATCCTAGACCTATATAGTTTCCTCAACCATTCATCATACAGTTTATCCTCCAAATCTCTTATCATCTTTATTGCTCTTCTCTGCACTCTTTCTAGATATGTTATAATCACGTAACATAACTTTGTTGTCAACCCATCATCCAGCTTATCAAGATGGCAATGTAATCAAAAGAAAACACTGATGAGGACACACTGAATGGCACAGCAAAGAGTGATAAAAAAAATCTGAAAGGAAGGATACAAAAATGGTAAGAAGAAAAAGAAGAAGAAGCTTAGAGAATGGGATAGAAGGCTCACTAGAAAGAAGTGGAAGGGATAAGGAAAGAAAGAAAATGGACAGGAAAGAGGAAGATATTTAATATTAGTAATGATATTTACAGGAATAATTGTGCTTAATGGAACAGATATAAAAAATTGTGTGTGTTTTTTTCCCGTTCTTTAAATGAAGAATATACCTGAGATGTGTGGGATTTGTGTAGATAAAAGGTAAATGGATTAGTAAATTGAGTTTGAATAGTAAAGATCTTAATTGAAAGATAATCAAATACAAGTCAACATATTGGGGGTGATGGTATTAGGAAGATGCTATATGCAGAACTTATTAAAATACAAGTGAGGTGTATGTTAACTGTGTTATCTCTTGTAACAATCAAATTGAATTGCAATAGCTACACCACAGCAAGAACTTCAACTAAAAGATAATTAAATGTAGACTGATATAATTGCTATATGATATGATATGTAGTGACAGATGAATAAGAAATGATTATTTGGTTATAGATAAATACCATGTATATAATTAAATATAATGTTAACATATGAAGACATTTACATGAAGAACTATTTTAGGTGGAGAACATAACGGAGATGTAAGGTACTGTTTATCAAATACAAATGAGAAAATGTACTGGGGGGGAGGAGAAATTTGAAAATACACCCAATGAAGATAAGTAAGGGAATTCTTAATGAGAGACTCAAAATTTGCGGTGCTTAACAATATATAACTATGTAATATTAGCATGAGGTTAGCTGGAAACTTGAATCCAGCTCACATTTTGCCCAAAAAATAGGCTTTTTTGAGGGGGGGCAAACAATGGAATTCTTATATATGTATACTCTTAAAAGGAGGATATATGTAAAATTATTAATATGAAATATGTTTATTGAATTTAATAATCATTACCAGCAATATTAAATGAAGTGTGCTCATGCAAATTAACTGGAGAGAGTGGAAAGGAGAAAGGCGGAGGTAAGGAAGAAGAGAGGGGATAGGAGAGAAGGAAATAGAAGGGAGAGGAGAGAAGGAGAGAGAGAAGGAGTGGAGAGAGGGGAAGGGAAAGAAGAGAAGAGAGGGATGGCAGAGGGGAGAAAGGAAGTAGGGGGAGGATAGGAGATAGAGTGGTGGTGAAAGCAAATGATAATTGTTGTGGGTTGATGGTAAGAGGAACTGATACAATATTAGAGAATATAAAACAACCTTTGGATGTAAGGGTATACTTGTGATTATATGTATAAAAAATTTAAAAAATGTTTTTTGTGTGTGTGTTTTTTTCTTTTAAAAAGATGGCAATGCAATTCTAGGCTACATTAACAGCGGGATAGAATCAAAATCAGGTAAAAGTGCTAACCACCTTGGTAAGGCCACACTGGGAACACTGCATCCAGCTTTGGTTGCCATGATGTAAAAAAAGATATTGAGACTCTAGAAAGAGTGCAGAGAAGAGCAATTAAGATAATTAGGGGACCTAGGAGGCTAGAACATATAAAGAACAGTTGCTGGAATTGGGTAGGACTCGTTTAATGAAAAGAAGAATTAGGAGTGACATGATAGCAGTATTCCAGTATTTCAGGGGCTGCCACAAACAAGTGGGAGTCAAGCAATTATCCAAGGCACCTGAAGGCAGGACAAGAAGCAACTAATTAAGGAGAGAAGCAACCTAGAATTAAGGAGAAATTTCCTGACACAACAATTAATCAGTGGGACGACTTGCCACCAGACATTGTGGTTGGTCCAACACTGGAGGTTTATAAGAGGAGACTGGATAGCCATTTGTCTGAAATGGTGTAGGGTTTCCTGCCTGAGCAGGAGGTTGGACTAGAAGACCTCCAAGGTCCAACTCTGTTAGTCTGTTATTTATATTGAGGGATACATTAAATGAGGGATGGAACAACAAGCCAAAAAAAACAGCAGGATGAATGTCAACAAAACACAAATAATGTTGTGAGGTTCAATCAATTTTACTCTGTTTTTATTGAATATTATTGTGAGACATATAGGACAAACATGTGTAGCTTGAATGGCCATATAAGTTTATAAACTGCGAAAAGGAAAAATCAAAGAGGCGTGTGTTTGGAAAGTAGTAGTGTGAAGATGAGGTTCTTGGAGCAATTTACAGGTAGTCTTTGAATTACAAACAGAATTGAGCCCAAAGTCTATGCTGCTATCATTGTGTTTGTTAATTTAGTAACATGATTGTTAACTGAATTTGGAATCCCCATTGACTTTGCTTTTCAGAAGGTCACAAAAGATGTTCACATGACCTTGGGAGACATCAACCGTCATAAATATGAACCACTCGCCAAGCATTTGCATGTCAGGGCTGCCATTCCCAAAACATCTTTTTGACTGATGATTGAACTCTAGTTGCCTGGCTATTGGGGGTGAGCTCTGCAGTTGGCTTCAGCTGAGACTCTAGAAAGAGTGCAGATAAGAGCAATTAGGATGATGCAGGGACTGGAGGCTAAAACATACGATGAACAGTTGCAGGAACTGGGCATGGCTAGTCTAGTGAAGAGAAGGACCAGGGGAGACATGATAGCAGTCTTCCAATATTTGGAACCAGCCACAGAAAGGAAGAGGTCAAACTATTCTCCAAAGCACCTGAAGGCCAGACAAGGAATAATGGATGGAAACTGATGGAGAGATTCAACCTAGAAATAAGGAGGAATTTCCTGACAGTGAGAACACTCAACCAGTGGAACAGAAGTTGCCTTCGGAAGTTGTGGGAGCTTCATCACTGGAGGCTTTCAAGAAGAGACTGGACTGCAATCTGTCAGAAATGGTGTAGAGTCTCCTGCTTGAGTGGAGGGTTGGACCTATAAGGTCCCTTCCAACTCTGTTAATCTGTTACTCTGGTTTCTTCATGTGAATTTTCTTCAGGTCTTGCTTGAATCTGTATTCAGTTCACTCATAGTAAAAGTACCTTTTCTCTAATTTATGACATCAAGGGGATGCTGCAACAGTCATAAATGTGAAAAATAGTCATAAGTCACTTTTTTCAATACTGTTGTAACTTTGAAAGGTCACTCTAAATCAGGGGTGTCAAACTCATGTCATCATGGCAGTACCTTGTGACGTATCAGGCATCAGTGTTCCAAATGCCCTAATTAAATCATGAGCCTCAAGCCAAGCTTCAAAAGAAATCCAGTTATTTATTAGGAGCTTCATGTCGGCAAGTGAAGCCAGCTCTGACCCCACATAATTTACAGCCCCAATCATGACCTTGTTTCCCTGTTCCCCCAGGGTGTGTCATCAATCCATTCACCAACGGGGCAATTCTGCAGTTTGTAGAGGTCCCTCCCCTCTGGGCTGTTGTAAGTAAATCTGGGAGACAGCCTTGAGATAGAGAAGTCTGGAATGTGCACCTGTCTTTTGCTACCGCGCTGTTTCATCAGTTTCCTATCTCCACCCCTTTTCCTATGGCAACTCAAGAGCAGGCCAGTTGCAAGTTGACATTGGGACTTTTTCTCCCTTTGCATGGGCATGGCCAGTGCGTGACATATCTGGCCCACAGGCCAGGAGTTTGACAGCCCTGCTCTAAATGAACTATAGTAAGTCGAGGACTGCATATTGATATATTCATAGGAGAGGCACTGTTTAAGTTCTGTTTTCTTTGTTCATGTGGCGCATCATTTTTTCTTTTGTTTCATATCTGAGCTGGATATCTGTAACTCAACAAGGAATCTTTAGACATTAAGGAAAACTGATAAGACTTGAAAATGTCTCCTGTTGACTATAGCACAGTTCAACGAAAATTTCACAGCTCCTATGTGTGTAAAATATCCCAAGGACACTTAACGAAGCAACAAAAAAACTGCATGAGCATCTAGGTGGAATAACAGTGATAATAACTTTGGTTCAATTGCCAATCAGCGGGAAATAACATTCAGTAGGAGCATTAGAGCCATCCCTCTTTGACACTCTGCTGATAGTTTGGTGAACTTCTCAAACAGCAAGCAAGCTATTGATTCAGCTTTAGTTACCAGAACACTGTTGGAAGAAATATACATTGGTTCAGTTCCAAGCTGGGAGAAAGACGCTGGAAACATGGAGACTGACTGGAAAGATGGTTTATTGATGAACAGGACCACATGGGTTTGAGGTCCTGGACAGCTGACCACATAGAGTTGAGAATGTGGGTTATTTATACCTTTTTGTGAGCCTTGCCCTTGAGCTTCCTGTTCCTGTGCAAGATCATGCATTCTATGAGCTGTTGTAGGGGCCATAGCTAACCCTGTGGGTTGTCTGAGAAGTTTGATTGAAGCCTGGAGAGTGATGCACTTCCCCAGGTGATTTCGCAATGTGGTGAGCTCTGCTGCTAGATAATCTTACAATGTCCTGGAGAGTCATGTCTTAATCCCACCACCCTGGAGCTGGAGGTCTTTTGTCTTGTAGATAGGCTGGCCCAGTCTTTCTTAATGGTCACCAAATATCTGCTGGGGGCAGGGAGCTGTTTTTTTCCTTTAGAAACATGTTTCTCCTTTAGGGAAATATAACATTTTGCCTTTTTAAATATTTCTCAAAATATTTCATTCTTCTAGGAGGGGTGACTTCCCTCAATACCATAATTTATCAGAACATAAATTACCATAATTCATCGCACAAATAAAATAAACTGGGAGAACCAGAGTCACACTGGTCAGAATGGTGGGGAGGGGGGAAACTTTTGAGCAGCCCTCCCCATCTTAGGATTCTTTCCTCACCTGTTTACATTTTGAGGAGGGGGAGGGACATCCCATCGAACTGATGATGTGGTTTTACCCCTATTTAACTCCTGCCCTGGCTGTTTACTTATTCCTCCAGAAAGTTCTTCTTCCTTTGCTCTACATCAGTGGTGGCATTCAGCCGGTTCGGACCAGTTCAGGCAAACCAGTAGTGGTGACCTGCGGGTGGTGGCACCCACCCAAATTGGCAATATGCTGTCCTATTTAGCCATGTTTTCTAAGTCGCGTGTATGTATGCAACTACGTGCGTGAGCAAAGTGGATGAGTAGAAGGGCGTGCAAGTGCTCAGAAGGCACATACATATTTTCGGTGCATGGTGAACTGGTGGTAAAACTATGTGAAACCCACCCCTGCCCCACATCCTTGGTTGGTGCCATCCTCATGCCACTCGGCCAGCTGTTACTTTGACTCCAGGTTTGCCTGGGCTGCTCTCGGCCTCTCTGCTGCATTTCCTGCTTTGCTGAACCTGCAGGCTGGTTGGAAGGAGTAAATAACCTGCCCTTTTCTAGCCTTCATTGATCTGCCTGGCAGGACAGGAATACAATGTAAAAGTACCACTTGACTTCCCATTGATTTTTCTGTGGGATGTGCAGTCCTTGGATTGTCCACAGAGACAAGAGAGCCTTGATAAATAAAGCTCCCTGGACATTTTTTTTTTTTGGTGGGGGGGCTGGATTCTACTTGCATCTCTATTACCTACAAACAATCTTTTATATGATGGCTTGTTAGGCTAGAAATGATTAAACCACAGGTTAATGCTTGCTGTTCATCTTGTAAAGTTGAGACTCTGCAAAGGAGCTGCTTAGAGATTCCTTTCGTGATACTCAAGGCCTTAGAAGAAGATCTCTGGAAAAATTAGGACACTGCAGCCTGTCTTTATGACAAAGGAGGATTTTTTTCTGTCTGGTGATCCATGAAGACCCTTCTGCAAAGAAATTTGACTTAATCAAACTGTTTTTAGGAGCTAGAATGGGTGTCAGAGTTCCAAATAGCATCCAAAAGTAAATCAGAGTCCAAGGCAAAGTGTTGTTCAAAGTTTCAATTAAGAGAGCCACATTGGCACGTCTGGGAAAACCGAAATCCGAAGGCTTCCAGGTTTCCCCCACCCAGTTGAAAGTTCAAGATCTTGCCCCCACACCCACAACTCCATCACTTGGTCCAATCTCCCACTGCCATGCTGGCAGTTCAACCCATCCAGTTCCAGTCAGGTGCAGAGGTGCAGAGACAAAGGATGACCTTGGCTTTCTAGAAGGAATTTTGTTATGGCTACATAGCATCTAGCTCCATACAATCCCCCCTCCCATTACCCCATAATAGAAAATGCATAGTGGAATAATAGAAATTGTGGCAGGCCAAAGATCCAAAAGAAAAAATGGCTGCAGGCCTGACAGGCGGCCTCTTCTCAGAAGAAAAGCATTTCCTGAAAGAGAATAATGTGGGGGTTAACATAAGTATAACTGTCCATCTTTTGGTGGTGGTTGGTTGGTTTTTTTTAAAATAGTATGTGTAAATGATCTTGGGAGATGGGAAAGTGGAGGGGAAGATGCTGTCTAAGGACTGATCAGATAAGAGAGTGCAGAAAGTTAGCACCAACCCTTCTCCTAGAAGAATATTTTGAGAAATATTTAGAAAAGGCAGAATATTATATTTCCCTGGATGAGAAATGGAGAAACATGCTCTTGAAAAGCAGCCCTCACCTTTCTTAATAGCCCTCAGCAGATGTTTAAGAGATAAAAGATAGATAGCTCTATTCATAAGCAAATTCCCTGCAGCAAGGTCTGAACAAAGATAGGATTAGGCCTCAGCCACAATAGCAATTGCCCAGCAAGCGCCTTCATTGCATCAGCAGACCAAACTTCAACCACATAACTCAGACAAACTCCTAGGATTTGTCCAAGGCCCCATGGGAGTCTGACAACTGCCAATAGTATACATGTTCTTGCACAGGAACAGGAAGCTCAAGTGCAAAGCCCAAGAGAAGGTATAAAAACCTCTCACTCTCCACTCCATGTGGTTAGCTGCCCAGAACCATGTGCTTAGTGGTTCTGCTTCATCATTAAACCATCTTTCCAATCAGCCTCCATGTTTCCAGTGTCTACCTCCCAGCTTAGAACTGAACCAGGTGAATTTTTCTTCCAAAAAGAGGGAAGAACCCACAGCTGCATAACAGACAGGGAAACTCAGAAAGGAACCTCTCTAAATTCTCAGACCATAAAGGCGAGTGGGGAGAGATGTCCTTTCAGTTTTTTTTCAACTTTCTGCTAATGCAGCTATCTGGCTGAGGCCATTTTTTAGGCTTCATGGGTGTCACAAAGTGGAGTGGGAAAATAGGAGGTGGAAATTAGATAGCTCGGCTTGGCTGTCAAAATCAAAAGTTTTCTTGTGGGAACCAAGGTCATTCCAACAGGTGGCTAAGAAGAGGAGCAGTGAAGTAACCAGGCAACCTACCAGCACCCCTATTGGAAAATGTGGTTGATGACCTGGGGGAAAGGGGGAACGTTCACTTTTTAATTAGGTGAAAACCGTGGGAATCTTCAGAGTTGGTTTTCACTGGCTGTGCCGAAAAGCACAAAGTAAATTGTTCTCTGAGGAATCTACTTGCCTTGGAGTTCTGCTTTCCATGGGTGCATTACATGGAATACTGACAGCAGCCTTACAATAAACTAGAATTAGCTGATCTGCCTGTGTTCCATGTCTGGTCTCCTGATAAGAGTGACAGATCTCCACCCAGTTTACAATTGACGATATCAAATTGCATCAAAGAACTCCTAAAGACACTAATTAAATATATTACATCAGTCATGAATATACTGTAGTAGGTTACCAGGGAAAACATATTTTCATTAGGGGACTGGAGGCTAAAATATATAAAGAATGGTTGCTGGAACTGGGCATGGCTAGTCTGATGAAAAGAAGGACTAGGGGTGACATAATAGCAGTCATCCATTATCTCAGAGGCTGCCATAAAGAAGAAGGAGTCAAGCTATTCTCCAAAGCACCTGAAGGCAAGACAAGAAGCAATGGGTGGAAACCAATCAAGGAGAGAAGCAACATAAAATCAGTGAGAAATCAGTGAGAATAATTAATCCAGCTCCTCCCCCACCCCCGTCCAGACATCATCAAGATGAAGAGGGAGAGGAGGAATTCTGAGAGTTGAAGTCCACAAGTCTTAAAGCTGTCAAGTTTGAACACCCCTGGGGTTTTTTTTCTAAAGGGTTAGGGGTGCAAGGGTAACTTGAGAGCTTTAAGACTTGCGTCCTTCACATGCCAGAGTTCCTGAGCCAACATTTTGGTTGCTAAGCAAGAGCATTGTTAAGTGGGTTTCACCACATTTTACAAGTTGGCCACGCCCACCCAGTCACATGGCTGCCAAGCCATGCCCACCAGGTCACATGGCTGCCAAGACACTCCCACCTAGTCGCATGGCCAGCAAGCCACTCCCACAAAGCAGGCCACACTACAGAAAAGGTTCTAAAAAAATTTGAAATCCACCACTGATGCCAGGCCAATGGATGGAATGGAAGGTTATGAAAGAAATGATATTAAGTTACTCTTTTATAAAATGTTAAAAGGTTGCTTTTGTATTCTTTTACAATGTTAACTGTATAAGCCATTCTATTCTCTGCCTAAAATGTGTAATGCATTATTGTGTTTTTACTAACTACAACATGTGTTAAGTAAATAGGACAAGATAAACGTTGTTTTTCCAAGACTACGTACAGAAAGGCACCAGAAAAACCAAATAAGAGATAGGGGCCTCTCAAGAAAAAGTCAAGTGTCAGCTTTACAGTATGGAATGACAAAAGAAACGATGTAAATGAATGAGCAGGAAGAGGGAGAGTTACTGAGGAGTAGCATCCTTAAAATGTGTTGTTTGAATGCTATTCTTTGCTCTCCTTGTACTCGATCCACTTGGGAGGAGACTTGGAAGACTTTGCAAACGCTTTTTATTTTTCTGTAAATAAAACTTTTTGAATTGTGAACCAGACTTGTCTCTGTGTTGTAAGGATTTAATAATTGGGTTTTAATCTCACAGTTATGAAGGAGAGAAGCAACCTAGAACTAAGGAGAAATTTCCTGACAGTGAGAACAATTAATCAGTGGAACAACTTGCCTCCAGAAATTGTGGATGCTCCATCACTGGAGGTTTTTAAGGAGAGATTGGACAACCATTTCTCTGAAACTATATAGGGCTTCCTATCTAAGCAGGGAATTGGACTGGAAGACCTCTAAGGTCCCTTTCAACTCTGTTATTCTATTTCTATTTAACCCCATTACTACTGTGATTCCAGCATGGAGCCAATGAACAGTACTGTACATTGCTACAAATGTTTGAATACACATTTGTAGCAAAGTATTAGTCTATAAAACAAATAGCTTCCTGAATCTACACAGAGCCATAAAGCCATGTCAATTTGCAATTTAAAAAAAAAAAATAAAAACCGAGGCCTCTTGTTTATTTATGGATCCTCCTCTCTGTTTGATGGCTGTTCCTGGCCAAGATTTCTAGAATTGTTGCAAAGTGCTGCAATATGATTCAGATATTCACTTGCCTGTTTTCCTTCCTCCCAAAGATGTGTTTGTGTGTGAGAGAGAAGGGGGGGGGGACAATCTTTGGCAGCCAAGAGTTATGTCTCTTGAGATTCTGACATGATTTGGCAAATGCACCTGCAGCAAAAAACATTAACTGCTTTGACGTTTTTCTGTTTGTAGAATCTCTTCCCTCTTTAGCTTTTTTTATGGTATTTTATTTTCTTTGCCATCTGTTTGAATTGTTTGTATTTAATTATTTTGAAGGCTCTGTTGAATTGTTTGTTTGTGACTGTGGGAAAGTCAAGCTCAGGAAGAGACTATAAAAATGTGGTTTGTGCCAGGAGGATTACAGATACAGATACAAATTAACAGAGTTGGGAGGGACCTTGTAGGTCATCTAGTCCAACCCCCCCATCCAAGCAGGAGACCCTACACCATTTCTGACTGATGGGAGCTCAGTCTCTTCTTGAAAGCCTCCAGGGATGAAGCTTCTACAACTTCTGAAGGCAACCTCTGTTCCATTGATTGATTGTTCTCAATGTCAGAAAATGTCTCCTTATTTCCAGGTTGAATCTCTCCTTGATCAGTTTCCATCCATTATTCCTTGTTTGGCCTTCAGGTGCCTTGGAAAAAAACTTGACTACCTCCTCTCTGTGGCAGCCCCTCAAATATTGGAAGACTGCTATCATGTCCTTCTCTTTACTAGACTAGCCATGCCCAGTTCCTGCAACTGTTCTTCATGTTTTAGTCTCCAGACCTTTGATAATCTTAGATAGATTGAGATTAACAGAGTTGGAAGGGACCTTGTAGGTCATCTAGACCCAAGCAGGAGACCCTACACCATTTCTGACAGGTGGCAGTCCAGACTCTTCTTGAAAGCCTCCATTGATGAAGCTCCCGCAATTTCTGAAGGCAACTTCTGTTTCATGGGTTGATTGTTCTCACTGTCAGGACATTTCTCCTTTCCCTGTGTTCCTGGGCAGCCTGCCAGATGCCCACCTCATCGGGGCTTTTCCCCTGGTGAGAAATCTCTCACCAAGCCCTCAAACCACCAGGAATGCACTAGATGCATGGCAGCAGATTGGCAATACATGGGCGATATCAATTTTATGTCCAGTGAGAGATGGACTTTCTTGTGCTTGGCATGGCTTCTTCTGGGGTGTGCGGGCTTCGGGAAGGAAACAAATGGGAAGAAAACAGAATTGCTTAACTCATTCTTTGCATGTGTGTTTACACAAAAAACAATCCAAACGATTAAAAAAAAGTACCATACATGTAATCCTCGGCTTCCAACAGTTTGTTTAGGGACCGTTGTAAGTTACAATGTCACTGAAAAAAGGGCCTGATGCCATTTTTTTCTCATTTATGACCATTGCAGTATCAAAGTGGTGCAGTGCAGAGGTAGTTCCTACTGGTTGTGACTGGTTCAGACAAACTGGTAGTAACTTGATGGCCTAGGTCACTGGAACCGGCAGTGACCCAGGCCTGCCATACCCCTTAATTGGTTCCCTCGGTGGTGCATAAGTGGCACCATCCTGTTTTTCCCTTCTGTGCATGCAATTTTCATTGCACTGTGCATGCACGCACAGCGCGCATCAAGCGTGCATGCATGCAGCATGTCCCTGAGCAAACCAGCAGTAGCAACAGCTGGAACCCACCCCTGGTGCTGTGGCCTGGAGGTGGAACTCCAGGAGGCTGTGAGTTCGATCCTAGATAGCGGCAGATATTTCTCTTTCTGGGCATGATGGGAATATATCTGCTGAACAAAACTCCACATTGGTGACAGGAAGGCATCTGGCCAGTAAACACTCTGTTCCATTCAGAGGCCCAAACTCCACCCTGCAAGGGATTATGGAGTCATTAAAAGAAGATGATGATGATGACCATTGCAATTATCACCATGGTCACGTGATTTGCGTTTGGATGCTGGACAACTGATTCACCTTTATGACGGTTGCAGTGTCCTGGAGACATGGGATCTACTTTTGCAACCTTCTGACAAGGAAAGTCAATGTGAAAAACCAGATTCACTTAACAACGGTGTTACTGATTTAACAACTGCGGTGAGTGTTGCTGAACAAATGTGGCAAGAGAAGTCATAAAATGGGGCAAAACTGATTTAACAGATGTCTCACTTAGTAACATAAATGTTGGGGTCTTTTGTGGTCGTGCATCGAGGACCACCTGTAATATACTGACAAGAAGTGGGGCAGCCAGGCAAAGTCACCTTCAGACCTGGAAACCTCTGGAGGGATTTGGGGCCAACCCCTCTGTAGAAAGTTAGCACACACCCCACACACACCCCTCCTAGAAGAATAAATGATTTTGAGGAATATTAAAAAGGCAGAATATTATATTTCCCTGGATGAGAAATGGAGAAACATGCTCTTGGGAAGCAGCCCCCACCTTTCTTAATAGCCCTCAGCAGAGATAAAGAGATAGATAGCTCTATTCATAAGCAAATTTCCTGCAGCAAGGTCTGAACAAATGTAGGATTAGTCTCAGCCACAATATTTGTATTTACTAAATATAAATATTTTCCTCAATATTTTGAGGAATATTTTTAAAAGGCAGGATAAAATATTTCCCCTAAAAGAGAAATAAAAAATCTTAAGGGAGACAGAAACTCAGAGCCCCAGCTCCCTGCCCCCAAGCAGATAATGAGATACTTGGACAGCTTTTAGAAACGCAGATTTGCTAATCCATTACTCCCTGCAGCAAAACCTGAACAAAGGCAGATTAGCCCTCACCCAAGAGCCAAAAGCCACAATAGGAATTACTGCATTACCCTCAGAAACCTCAACCAAATTTAGCTCCGACAAACATCTAGGATTTGTACTTGGGCCTATAGAGCCAGCTATGACCCCTACATAACCCCTGCATGGCCCCCTGGGAGTCTGACAATAACTAATAGAATACATGCTCTTGCGCAGGAACAGGAAGCTCAAGTGCAAAGCCCAGAGAAGGGTATAAAAACCCCTCACTCTCAACTCCATGCGGTCAGCTGCCCAGAACCGTGTTCTTAGTGGTTCTGCTTCATCATTAAACCATCTTTCCAATCAGCCTCCAGCCTCCATTTTGTCTCCAGTGCCTTTTCCACCCAACTTGGAACTGAACCAGATGGGATATTTCTTCCAACACCTCCCTCTCAGCCCAGGCTCCATCACAGGGAGTTGTGGTAAGGAGCAAATGAGGCTGGAGCAGGGGTGAGATTCAGCCTGTTCGGACTGGTTCACATGAAGCACACGATCACCGAACCAATTATTAAACTGGCAGGATCTCACCACTGGCTGGAGCAAAGTTTATGAAGAATTTTGCTGCAAAAGATGGAATATACTATATATCTAAGACATCAATAATTATATATTTCTGAAGTAAGCAATAAAGTTGCAAGAAGAGAGGAAAGACTCTGGAGACAGCATGAGTATCAAAAATGAGGTGTCCACCCTTGATAATGGATGGAAACAGATCAAGGAGAGATCCACCCTAAAAATAAGGAGAAATTTCCTGACAGTGAAAACATTCAACTCATGGAACAGAAGTTGCCTTCGGAGGTTGTGAGAGTTTCATCACTGGAGGCTTTCAAGAAGAGACTGGACTGCCATCTGTCAGAAAGGATGTAGGGTCTCCTGCTTGGGCAGGGGGTTGGACTAGATGACCTTCAAGGTCCCTTCCAACTCTGTTAATCTGAGTAAGAGAATCTTGTTATGAAATAAGACAGGAGGAAGCCAAGCACCCAAATTTCACCAGAATTAATCTCTCTTTTGAAACGGATTCAAAAGTAAATTTGTCTTCATTAAATTAAATGAAAGCCAGCAGGAACAAAAATGATATTTTTTCTCCCTGCCCATGCTATTGAAAAGACTCTGGGAAAACTGCCTGCAATCTGTTTTGTGTCTTCTACTTCTTTTTAACGGAAAGGGTCATTTAATTTCCATCCTGCACATCAAAGTCTCCAATTCTTTAATTGGAAATAGACAGGTAAAGATCTAAATAGCTTGATTTCCCAGTCTCTGGCAATTGCTAAAATTGAGAGGAACCTATCTTCAGCAAGATTACTACATATTCACTAATAATAATTCTTTCCTCTGAAGCAGTGGGCTTTTACAGCATCCATCGCTGGGACTAAATGCACTATTTAGAAAGCCAGAAATAATATTGTAGGTTCTTTCCCAGAGGGAATATCTTGGTGGGTTTCTTCTTCTTCTTCTTCTTCTTCTTCTTCTTCTTCTTCTTCTTCTTCTTCTTCTTCTTCTTCTTCTTCTTCTTCTTCTTCTTTTCTTTTTATGCAGGAAAATATTCTACAGGATCTTTTTTGCAAAATAGGAGGAAAAAGAAAAACAAATTGTATCCTGACTTTGTGATAGCAAAGATTTTAAAGAGAGAAGAAAAGATATGGAGTTGGGAGGTAGAGTCCTATTATGTCTTATATCTTAGGGTTTTGCACTGTTTTAACTTTTCCCTTACCAGCTAAAATTTGGCAGGACTTTTTTTTTCAGTACAAGTTCAGTTTATGCTGGGGGAGGGGGGGTTATTGAATTTTTAAGCCAAGACTCTGAGAGCATAAAGTGAGGCTTCCCTATGACCCTCTTGCGTTCTCCTTCTTACTCTATGTCCAAAACTCTCCTTTGCAATAAAAATTCTCCTTATTTCCAGGTTGACTCTCTCCTTGTTCGGTTTCCATCCATTATTCCTTGTCAGGCCTTCAGGGGCTTTGGAAAATATCTTGAAATATTGGAAGATACTATCATCTCTCCTCTGGTCCATCTCTTCACTAGACTAGCCATGCCCAGTTCCTGCAACCATTCATTGTATGTTTTAGCTTCCAGTCCTCTCATCATCCTCGTGTTACTGACTGATGACAGTCCAGTCTCTTCTTGAAAGTTTCCAATGATGAAGCTCCCACATCTTCTGAAGGCAACTTCTTTTCCATGGGTTGATTGTTCTCACTGTCAGAAAGTTTCTCCTTATTTCCAAGTTGAATCTCTCCTTGATCAGTTTCCATCCATTATTCCTGGTCTGGCTTTCAGGTGCTTTGGAAAATAGCCCTCCTCTCTGGGCAGCCCCTCAAGCATTGGAAGGCTGCTATCCTGTCTCTGGTCCTTCTCTTCACTAGACTAGCCATGCCCAGTTCCCGCAACCGTTCATCGTATGTTTTAGTCTCCAGTCCCCTCATCATCCTGGTTGCTCTTCTCTGCACTTTTTTTGGAGTCTCAACATCTTTTCTGTAGTATGGTGACCAAAATTGGTTGCAGTATTCCAGATGTTTTATAAAAATTATAAAAAAATTGAATTACTTCAGCATGGAAACAAAAAAAGCAAACAAACACACGGTTCTACCACAAATGCGCGAACGACAAAACCGCGCCTGACTAAACCGCGGTGACAAAACCGCACCGACAAAACCGCACCGACAAAACCGCGCCGACGAATGAGCGCTGAAGCATGCCGACAACAGCGCGCCGACAGAAACGCGCTGTAACCCTAAACCTAACCCTAAAACTAACCCTAACCCTAACCCTAAACCTTACCTTAACTTAAATCGCGCTTCTGTCGGCGCGCTTTTGTTGGCGCGCTGTTGTCGGCGTCCTTTTGACATCGCGGTTTTAGCCGAAACACACAACCTTACAATATCTCATTTCTTGATGCCAGCACCATAACAATCAGGCAATAAGTAGAAAATGGCTCCTAAAATTATTTGAATCATCACTTGGTATTGTGTTTTTACTGTCTGCAAACCACTTTCTCAACAGACAAAATGCAAATGCTTTGATGGCTCATTATAATTTAAAAAATGTCTGTTATCTAATTGCCAACTGCCAGTAGATGCAAAAGTGGGGATGGATTTTCTGATTTTCCTCAGTTTATCCTCCAACATTTTCAAATTCATTTCGTATATCAGATTGCCTCCTGTTTTTCAGAGTTCACAGGAAAATGTGTACATTTTCTGGATGTATTTCACTCAGCTAGGTACATTGTTGTGCAAACTTTTCCTCATGTGCTTTAAAAAAAAATTAAAGAACTGCATCACACAATTTGGAAAACTGCAAATAATCTGCTTCAAAAGAGAAGATTTTAATTAGAAATGGGGGGCATTCCCAAGGGTCCCAGCTGTTTAGCCGTGGACAAACTGCTACAGGAGATAGAGGGCAGTTGAATGAAGGATTTTTAAGGACAGGATTCCCGAGGGAATCCCTCACAATGGACTGTTATTGTACACAATGATTTTTTTTTTAGCGGAAGTCCCTTTAGTTGTGTTTTCTAATGCAGGTATGGGGAAACCTGTAAACTTGGGAAATTGATGAATGCCCCTGTATTTCAACAACACATGGAGAAAACAATGTCTCTGTCAACTCGCAAAGCATCCCTGGCCTGCTCTCGAGTTGCCATAGGCAAGAGGGTGGGGGGAGGAAACTGACAGAGCATGGCAACCACAACCAGAAGCACATTCCATGCATACCTTTTTCAAGGCTGTATCCCAGGTTACCTGCAACAGCCGGAGGGGCGTGATCTCTACAGCCTGTGAAAGTGCTCCGTTGGAGAATGTGATTTATGACACACTCTGGGGAGAGGTGGATAAACAAGGTCATAGTTCAGCTGTAAATTACATGGGGGTCAGAGCTGGCTTCACTTCGGTATGTGCCTAATAAATAACTGGATTTTTTTTAAGCTTGGCTCAAGGCTCATGATTTAATTAGGGCATCCCTCGGAAATCTTGCCCTGACTTAGTGATTTCTACAACCAGGTTCAATTGAGAAGGAGGGAACAACAGATCCTTATTAATCTTATTCTTTCATAAAATCATAAGGCTGAAAAAGAGTTGGAAGTCTTCTAATCCAACCCACTGCTCAAAAAAGGAGGTTTGTACCATCCCAGACAGGTAGTTGTCCAGTTTATTTTTAAAAAACTCCAGTACCCCAGGAGGCAAGCACTGATTAATAATCAGGAAATTTCTCCTTATTTCTAGATTGTATTGTAGAAAGCTAGCACCCACCCCCCTCCTAGGAAAATGAGATATTTTAGGAATTATTAAAAGGGCAGAATATTTCCCCCTAAAAGGGAGGCAGAAACTCACATATACACCCTTGTCAATAGGCCATTAAGGCCTGAGCCAGTCTATTCTACATAACAAAGATCTACCTCCTTCAGGCAGAGCCGTAATAGGAATCCCAAAGCCCTTTCATTACATCATCACCCAGCAAGGCTCAACCAAGCCTAAGACTCAAGACAGCCTGCAGAGCTGCCCCTGCATGGCCCCATGGGAGTCTGGCAACCAATCAGAATACAAGCTCAAATTCAAAAGCCCAGAGGGCATAAAACCCAGGCACACTCAGTGTCTCTTCCCCTTTTCCCCCCAGGACATCAAACCATGTGGTCCTGTCCACCATCCATAAACCTTCTTTCCAAGCAACTTCCATGAATTCAGTGTCTTTTCCCCCACTCAAGGACTATTAGAAGACAATCATTTTAATGAATGGCCATTTGAGGAGACTTTTTTACCAGAGAGCATTCTGATGTGCTTTCTGACTCTCTTGACTGCTAAGCAACAAGTACATGTGAAGCGACAATGATAGGCTTTCGAAAGTGGGTGAAAAGCATAGCTAATCCTTCCTAAACCACATTGGATTAATTATATTCAGAGAAGAGATTAGAGTTGATCAGGAGCTAAGTGGATTGAAGTGGATCACAAGATTTCATGTTGTGCTTTTGTAAAAAGGGGGATTTGATAATCGGTAAAAGGAACTTTGAGCAAACAATAGCTAATTGAAAGATCATGATCAGCGTGGTTCCATCTATAAAAGCAGGAAGGGAGGTTTTTTTAGCAGCTGCTTCTTTGCAAACTGCTGATAGGGCATCTTCAAAGCACCCACCTTTTCCGTTCATCTCCAACATTAAAGACCCCAGAATGAGGGAAACTCGAAATAGCTTTGGAACAGATACAATTTTGTACCTAGCACCTGCTGAGACCAGCAGATGGAGGTGGGAAATTCATATTCCTTCTGCATTGACAGAGATAAAAAAAAGGCAGCCATGCATTTAAAGGAAATTTGTTCCACTCATGCTGTGATGGCTCTGAACCTGTCTCCTCAACAATCTTCTTTTTTTGGGTGGGGGTGGCTTTTAGTTCTGGCTTTTTAAAAAATTCCTGAAACCTAGTGAGGCTGGAGCAATTGAAGGAATACCAAGCGCTTCCAAGAACGGAGAAGAAATTCTGGGCGAACAGTTGGAAACCAGATTTGGACAAAAAAGTGTGCATTGATTTCAATCTTGTTTCCCCCAAAAAATTAGCATTTCCCACATCCAATTCTCCAGAGGCAAATGCAGGATTTTCAGCAAAATCCTCAGGTTGGTCAAGAGAAGGAGAAAATGATTTCTAGTTTGCTGAGAGAAACCAACTGCCTCTCCTTATTCAAGAAAGTAAAGACTCTTGAAACTTGGCATTTCAAAAGGAACCAAAATGAAATCAAAGCAGGCTCTGAGGGCCCTCAGGCCATACAGTTAGAATAAAAGGAATTAAAAACCCCTCCCAACAGTCCAGTGTGGATTCAGTCAATCCAGTGTGAAGATATTGTTGTACCGGCCACTCTGAGAAAGTGATAACGGAACTTTCTCATAGTCATCTTTTGCCAGCTTTCCACAATACAACCCACATGGCCCTCCCTCCCCTTACATTCCTCAAAAGGTGAGAAAATGCCAGGCTGCATAGGCTCCAGGCTAAAGGTTAGAAATGTCAACTCATAAAGTTGCCATGGGGAGGAAAGGGGTCAGATCTCAGATTACTACAGCAGGCTTGTGAGGAATGCACTTATTGGTGAATGTGATTTATGATGCAGACTGAGGGGAGGGAGAAAACAGAGGTAAAGTTCAGCCATAATTAAAATGAGAGCAGATCTGACTGCAATGGGGCATTGCCGAAATGGTGTTCCTAATAAATGACTGGATTTTTTTTGAAACTTGGCTCAAGTCTCATGAATTAATTAGGGCACCTTTCAGAAACATGACAATAAATCAGTAGACTACAGGATACATGAGGAGAAAGGAATAAAGTATAACCAAGGGTCGTCCCCCTTCCTTCAAAGAATGGCAGCTTCACGGATCTAACACCAATGATCTCCAAGCAACCGCTCTCCAGGATTAGAAGAACTCTTCTCATTGTATTTCTTTCCCTTCACCTTCTATTGCGGGGGAGTGGGGGATAGGGGCAGGAAGAACAATTTGGTTCAGTCCATTGAACCTGATTTTTGGACTTTTCCATGAGTTGGTCTAGTGCCTGCAGAACATCCGTGCTTTGAGGCAGATCAAGTCAGGATACAGAACTATGCTATGAACTAGGAATCTATTTTATTACTCTCCAGGTATAATAACAGAAATTTCCTGACAGTTATGTTGGAAGAAATATCCATCTGGGTTCAGTTCCAAGTGGGGGAAAAGACCCTGGATTCATGGAAGTTGCTTGGAAAGAAGGTTTATTGATGGTGGACAGGAGCACATGGTTTGAGGTCCTGGAGGAAAGGGTGAAGAGATGCTGAGAGTGTCCAGGTTTTATGCCCTCTCCAGGCTTTTGAATTTGAGCTTGTATTCTGATTGGTTGTCAGACTCCCATGGGGCCATGCAGGGGCTGTCCTGAGTCCCACGCTTGGTTGACTCTTGCTGGGTGATGATGTAATGAAAGGGCTTTGCTATTATGGTTCTGCTTGAAGGAGGTAGATCTTTGTTATGTAAAATAGAGTGGCTCAGGCCTTAATGGCCCATTGACAAAGGTAGAGGTGGGGAGGGTGAGTTTTTGGCTCCCTTTTAGGGGAAATATTCTGCCCTTTTAATAATTCCTAAAATATTTCATTTTCTAGGAGAGGGTTGGATGCTAACTTCCTACAGTCAGAACAATTAATTAGTGGAACAATTTGTCTCCAGAAGTTGTGAACGCTCCAACACTGGAAGTTTTTAAGATGTTGGATAGCCATTTGACTGAAGTGCTGTAGGGTTTCCTGCCTAAGCAGGGGGTTGGACTAGAAGACCTCGAAGGTCCCTTTCAACTCTGTTATTCTAAGAACCTTGAACATCAGGCAGAGATTCCCCCACTCCTCCATTTTTAATAAAGAGTGTATGAGGGGGAAGAGGGTGGTCTAGAACAATTTGCCATCACCAACTCACTGCATCCATCTAATGATTAGATTAACAGAGTTGGAAGGGAACTTTTAGGTCATCTAGCCCAACCCACCACTCTCCACAGGCTTCTATATAGGAAGGATGAGAAAAGTACAGAATGGATACAGCCAACGTCACAGTTTCCAGTGGATTTACTGCCAGGAAAAATGGTTTAAATCAACTCTGATTCAAGTATATCATTTGAGCTAGCAAATATATAAACAAAAATGACAGCCAAAATGCAATCCTAATGCAATCCTAAATTGCATAAACAGAGGCAGAGGGGGTATTCAGCAGGTTCTGAGCGGTTCTGGAGAATTGGTAGCAGAAATTTTGAGTAGTTCAGAGAACCGGTAAATACCTGCTCTTACTGCCTCCATCTATTCTCTGCCTCCCGAGTCCCAGCTGATTGGGAGGGAATGGGGATTTTGCAGTTACCTTCCCCTGCCACGCCCATCAAACCATGCCCACCAAGCCACGCCCACCAAGTGCGTACTAATACCATTCTATAAAGCCTTAGTAAGACTAGGCATAGAGTACTGCATCCAGTTTTGCTCACCACACTATCAAAATATGTTGAGACTCCAGAAAGAGTGCAGAGAAGAGCAACCAAGATGATTAGAGGACTGGAGACCAAAGCATATGAAGAACCGTTTCAGAAACTGGGCCTGGCTAGTCTAGTGAAGAGAAGGACCAGGGGAGACAGAGCATCTTCCGATATTTGAGGGGCTGCCACAGAGAGAAGGGGGTTAAGCTGTTTCCCAAAGCACCCGAAGGCCAGACAAGTAATAATGGAGGGAAGCTGACAAGGAGTGATTCAACCTGGAAATAAGGAGAAATTTTCAGACAGTGAGAACAATCAATCCATGGAACAGAAGTTGCCTTCAGAAGGTGTGGGAGCGTCATCACCGGAAGCTTTCAAGAAGCGACTAGATTGCCATCTATCAGAAATGGTGTAGGTTTCCTGCTTGTGTGGGGGGGTTGGACTAGATGACCTATAAATTCTTCTAACTCTGTTAATGTAATCTAATCTAATCCACTTTCACGGAGGGGGGGGGGAAGTACTTTAAAAAATGATCTCTTAATCTGTAGTTGGTTTAGGTACTCCATGCAACAGTGGGAAATTTTTCCAGTCTGGCTTGGATTTGAACCAGGAAAGCATGTCAATATGGAATTTAAAATGCACATCATCTTCCTGAATTGGTAAATTACATCCACAGCTTTCTGAATCCATTTTGAATCCCTTCCATTTACTATGATGCTCTGCAGTCCTCTCTGAAGATATTATAAAGATAAGTGTTCCCCTTGGATTTATGTGCTAGTTGTTCCCAACTCTAGGAGATGCTGTTCATCTCAGTTTCAAAGCTGAAGAGCCAGCACTGTCCGAAGATGTCTCCATGGTCATGTGGCCGGCATGACTAAATGCCGAAGGTGCACAAAATGCTGTTACCTTCCCACCAAAGGTGGTTCCTATTTTATTACTTGCATTTTTTATCTGCTTTCGAACTGCTAGGTTGGCAGAAGCTGGAGCAAGTAATGGGAGCTCACTTTGCTATGCGGCACTAGAGATTCAAACTGCCTAATTGCCGACCTTTACAGAAATGCAAATCGAGTTGTCAGACTGAGATTCCAAATGGAATAATTGTGTAGACCCCCTTTTTAAATCTCCACTGTCCCTAAATAACCTTCAGCAAGGGGGAATGCCTCCATCCCATATTCTCCCTTCCTTATTCATGTTGTTTTTCTCTCTGCAAAGAGTTGCCAGCGACTTTCAAGGTGTGAGATTCACTTGATTTTTCAGAGGGAGAAGGAGCAAGGGCTGAAAGGATAATGAAGAGCACAACATGAATTTGCTTAAATGCTATTATAATTCAGATTCCATGTGTACTTAGTCATTTTCTCCCCCTTGAAAATGCTGTTTGACTATCTTGGCTAATCCAAGATTTGGGGTAGACTACATGCTCTCATACATGCTCTCTTAGGGAGACGATGGCTCAGTGGCTAAGATGCTAAGCTTGTCGATCACAAAGGTTGGCAGTTCGCGGTTCGAATCCCTAGCACCAGGTAATGGAGTGAGCTCCCGTGACTTGTCCCAGCTTCTGCCAACCTAGCAGTTCGAAAGCATGTAAACGGAGACCACAGAGATGTCTTCAGACAGTGCTGGCTTCTCAGCTTTGAAACGGAGATGAGCACCGCCCCCTAGGGTCGGGAACGACTAGCATGCATGTGCGGGGGGAACCTTTACCTTTACATGCTCTCATTGGCTACAAGATGATACCTGTACTTGCTTAAGCAGGGGGAAAATTGTGATTCCCACCTCTGCATTTGGCAATTCACTCCATTCCCACAAAGTAACTAACAATTCATATATATATATATATTTTCCCACCTCACTTGAACTGCAGTGTAATGATCCTTGCCTTGCACGTCTGGAGACTCTGAATTATGCATTTAATAGGGAGCGTGCACAGTTTGGAGACAAAATAAAATGAAGCAACAAATCATCAAATTAAGTTATTAAATTCAAGCGAGGGAAGCGTCTTCTAGTAGCAGTGAGGCACCACTCCCTGCTGAAGAATCTAAGAAAGTTCTCTCAGTTGATGTTTCTTTGAAAGCAAAGCTCCAGAATTTGAATTGTTGCTTTAATTCCTCTTTTAGCTGCTGTGAATTTTCATTAAACGGGGGCGGGGGTGGGTAAGACTTCTCTCTAAAACAGATTTATGTTTCTTTGCTTTTTATTAAATCAGTAAAGAAAAATCTGAATCACAGAGCCCATTAAATAATTTATGATTGAGCCGGAGGGGAAAGCCAAAATAAAAAAACAAAACAAAACACGGGCATTTTGAAGGAACACAACATAAGGATGTTTGGCAGGGTGGAATTGGCAGATAAACTGTGGATATATAAATTGACATTGTGGAAGAAGAAAAAATATCAACTCTGTTCTGATTTTGGTTAAGCTCTGTACTATGTTCTCCTTCACTGCCTTAGAAAGACAAGTATTTAGACCCGAAGTGCCACAATAGAAATTCACCAAAATAACGCATGTCAGTGTAGTATTCATGAACTGGAATAGGGCTTAGTAACAAGGTCAGCCAATGGGAGCAGAAACAGTTTGGAGCCTGGGCATAGCTTAGCTCTGTAGCTCTGAGTCTGTGCTGAGCTCAAAACTAGTCTGCTGCTTTGAACTGAAACTGAAACTGTTCTCTCCTCCGCCTGTGTTTGCTTCTACTCTCTACCATGTTAGAAAACCTGCTTTTGGTATTGCATATTTAATTCAAGTGTTATATTATATTTAAAGAGAAGTTAATGAATCCTGCTGAATCACTTATTGTGTTGTTTTCTGGATGTGATTGTTGCAACAAACTGTGACAAAACACTGTTCTGAGTTGCATGCAATCCCATCCCACCCTTGCTCCAAACTAGCCCCATTTCCATCCCTGAAATACTCTTGTCTGTTTTCCATAAGATTTATAGAATTATAGAATGATAAAGTTGAAAGGTGGCAAGAAAGTTTGTGAAATTGGGCAAAACCCACTTAACAAATGTTTCATTTAGCAACAGAATTTGGTGGGCTCAATTGTGGTCATGCAGTAAGTCAAAGGATACCTTTAGTTACTGGAAGGAGTCATCATTCTCTCACTGAATGGGATGATTGTCTGTAAAGGATATGTGGTAATGACCTTGGGAGACAAGGAAAGGGGGAAAGAATATGGAATATAGAATAACAAAGTTGGAAGGGACCTTGGAGGTCTTCTAATATAACCCCCTGATCAGGCAGAACACCCACTATCATTTCAGACAAATGGTTGTTCAATCTCTTCTTAAAAACTCCCAGTGTTGGAGAATTCACAACTTCTGGAGGCAACTTATTCCACTGATTAATTGTCCTCATTGGCAGGAAATTTCTCCTTAGTTCTAAGTTGCTTCTCTCCTTGATTAGTTTCCATCCATTGCTTCTTGTCCTGCCCTCAGGTGCTTTGGATAATAGCTTGACTTCCCCCTCTGTGTGGCAGCCCCTTAGATATTGGAAGATGCTATCTTGTCTCCCCTGGTCCTTCTCTTCTCTAAACTAGCCATGCCCAGTTCCTGCAACCACTCATCGTAGGTTTTGGCCTCCAATCCCCTAATCATCTTGGTTGCTCTTTTCTGCATTCTGTCTAGAATCTCAACCTCTTTTTTATAGTGTGGTGACCAAAACTGGATGCAGTACTCTAGGTGTGGTCTTACTATGGCTTTATAGAGTGGTATTAGTACCTCCCTTGATCTTGATTGAATTCCTCTGTTATTGCAGCTGAGGATTGCATTGGCTTTTTTTGGTTGCTGCCGCACACAGCTGGCTCATATTTGTCTGGTTGTCCACTAAGATTTGTATTTATTATTTATATTCATTATTTGTATGCCGCCATTCTCTGGGAGGACTCAGATCCCTCTCCAGTCACTGCTATTAAGCCTAGTTTCACCCAGTCTATATGTGGACTTTGGTTTTTCTTGCCTCTACTTTTCTCTACATTGAATTTCATTTTTTGTAGATTGTAGAGATTGTAGAGCCAATTGCTCCCTGGGGGGTGCTACAAAGATTTGTCCCCCACTTTTGTGAAGGTGGGACAGGTGACACTTGTTCATTGTTTTGGAAACAGCCAGTAGAGTTTTCAGAACCAGCTCCCACAGTTTCACATTAATGGCCAGCAACCTGGGCGATTTGGGTATGTGATGAAAATCCTGATTTGGTTTCGGAGGCTGTAAAGGACTCAGTGGGTGGAAAAAATAATTGTAAATTATGGCACCTGGGTATCTGAAGGACTGCGGGGGGGGGGGGAGAAATGACCCATGCCGTTCATATTCCCTCCCCTCCCCATGAGTTCAGAAGAGGAGAATGGGACACACAACTTCTCTGTAAAGGCTCCCATTAGTGGGACCTCTCATCTCCAGAAGCAAATGGCACCTTCCCAGGCAATCCTGCAGAGATCTCTGAACCAAGGTTCAATGGAGGAGGAAAGGAGGAAGGAGGAAATGTGATGTTTAATGAAGGGTGAAAATAGTTTTTACATGTTATGTTTCCATGGCTTTCGCAATTCAGGGATATTTCTGTACTCAACTCCATCAGGAGGGGGCATGGGAGGGGAGGGAAGGGAAAGGAAGAGAAGAGGAGGGGAGGGAAGAGAAGAGATGGGGAAGATGGGACAAAGGAAGGGAAGAGAGATGCGGAAGGGAAGAGGGGAGGGGAGGGAAAGGAAGAGGAGGGGAGGGAAGAGAAGAGATGGGGAAGAGAAGAGATGGGGAAGGGAAGAGAAGAGAAAAGATGCGGAAGGGAAGAGGGGAGGCGAAGGGAAGGGAAGAGAAGAGATGGGGAAGAGAAGAAATGCAGAAGGGAAGAGGTGAGGGGAAGGGAAGGGAAGGGAAAGGAAAGGTGTGAAATTGCAGTGCCTACATGCAAACCAAAACAGAACTTTCTCTTCCACAAAAACTGCTAACTTTCCCCTTTTCCAATCTGTCAGAATCAGCCACGCTCCTTGGCTGGTTGGGAGTTACGGCCCTTCCCACTCCAGATTTCCCATCCAAAGAGGTGGGAGAGGATGGTTTGTAGACGGGGGAGATTAAGAAAAACAGGGATGAGAGCCAGGTTGAGGCTGGTGCAATCCTTCCCCCATGCAGAAGGGATAATGAGAGCCAATGTTTAATAAATAGCAAACCCTGCGTGCCATACATTATTCATGGCAAAATATTAGTAAAATATTCAATATAACTGGCTTGTGAATATTTCATGCAATTATTCATTAATAAACATTTGTGCTGGTGATGGGGAGTTGGTGTAGGGCACAAAAGGGTATTTGGAGCCGAGTGCCAAGGAAATAAAGACAGTAAGTAGCCTAGAATTGCCAGAATGGGTCCCATGGTCCCAAACCTGGAAACCCAAGAACTTGGAGCCTCTCTGGACATCTAGCAAAAGTGCCCATTGTATAACACAGTGATGGTGAACCTTTTCAGCACTGAGTGCCCAAACTGGAACACACATGCATGCGCCAGAAACCCAAAGACCAGCTGGCCAGTCCACATGTGCATGCCAGCCAGCTGGTCTTTGGGTTTCTGGTGCTCTGGCAAACACAAAGACCAGCTGGCTAGCACGCACATGTCTGTTTTTTTACCGTTTTGAGGGCCACTTTCAGGCCGTTTTTAGCCTGAAAACAGCCCGGAAAATGGTCTGGTTTTTTAGCTGTTTTTTGGTGTTCCTGTGCCCGAGAAAATCAGCTGGCTGGCCAGAAATCAGAAGAGCATCTGACGATGGTATACATGCCCACAGAGAGGGCCATAGGTTCACCATCATGGGTATAAGCTCTCCTATTGTAAGCACTGGAGATTAAAATTAAATGTTTTGTGAGTTTGAGAGGGTGACAGGTTGATGTCTTAGACGGGCTTCCATCTTAAAACCATCCAAATGGATTCAGTCCAGATTGCCCCCCCCCAAAAAAAGCTTATTCTGATTTCCCCCCCTTCAGCTTGATTAAAGAGAATTGGCTTTTCAAATTTCATTGAGAGATGAGAGAGGAATGTTAGAACCAGAGGTGGTGTTCACTTACTTGCCCTACCGGCTCACAAATATGAGTGTGCAAGTGAGCACGGTTGCTTCACTCACACGCACCCCATCCACGCATGCGCTCAGTCTTCCGTGCATGCGCTTTGATGTCACGTGCGGCTTGCATGCATGCGTGCGGCTTGAAAACGTGCCTAAATAGGACAGCATAGAGCTGCGGCAGGTGGCTGCATTTTCCCCCATGGGTTTGGGCGAATCAGTCCAAACCGCTGAAAACCACCTCTGGTTAGAAGATTTCTGTGGGTGGAACGGGGAGATGACTGAGTTCTGAGATGGCCAAAGTTGTATAGATGAACCCCTTGCCTTTTGTGCTCCAGTCCTCTCTGGGGGCTTTGGCTGCTTCTTTCCCCCTTATTTATTCCAGACTGGGGAGAAAATAGGAGCCACTAGAGAGCTGCAAAGGGAAAGGTGAGGGAAAGCAAGAGAAGAAGCCGACTCTTCCCCAATGGGCTGCAGTCAACAAAATCAATCCATCAGAATAGAGCGGGAAGGCACCTTGGAGGTTTTGAAGAGGAGACTGAACAGTTAACTTGTCTCAAATGATATAGAGCCGTGATGGCAAACCTATGCCACCTGTGCCACAGGTGGCATGCGGAGCCATTTCTGAAGGCACATGCCAGCTGATTTTTGGCTTTGATTTTTTGGCCCTTTTTCGCCTTCCGGAGGCTTCCCTGAAGCCTCCAGGGTGCAAAAAACCACCCAACACGGAAATCAGAATTTCGGGTACGGATTTCAGATTTGCACAATGGGCAATCCGGAAGTCTGTAACCAAACTTCTGGTTTGTGTGTTGGCCGTTTTTTGCCCCCTCTAGGCTCCTAGAAAGCCTCTGGAGCTTGGGGGGGGGGCAAAAAACGTACCTATCTGACCCACCAGAAGTCAAAAAACGGGCTGTTTCCGGCCTCCAGAGGGCACCAGGCGGGTGGCAGAGGAGGGTGTTTTCACCCTCCCCCGGCTCCAAGAAAGCCATGCACGGTAGTGGGGAGGGTCATGTGTGCATGTGTGTCATGTGGGCACCGTGTGGGGGGGCATTAAATTATGGGGGTGGGCACGCAAGCACACGTGATAGCATGCACAGGTGTGCTTTTGGCACCCAAAGCAAAGAAGGTACGCCACCACTGGTATAGAGTCTCCTGCTTGAGCAGGGGGGTGGACTGGAAGACCTCCACGGTCTCTTCCAGCTCTATTCTGATTGATTGATCACAATGCATATGATTTATTCCCCAGCATGGCATTCTAGGAAATTCTAGCTGTTGGCATCCAGCTATCTTAGTGTGGCCAAGGTTGTTCTAACTCAGGGGTTGTCAATCTTAAACATTCAAAGAGCCATTTGGACCTGTTTCCCACAGAAAAGAAAACACCGGGAGCCACAAAACCCTTCCCGTGCCTGACTATTTCCTGATCAGCCACAAAACTCCCCTATGTAGTTGAATTCTTCTGTCTGTTTTTTTCTGAAACTTTTCTTGGATTTATCCATGATTGGCCTTGGTCAAAGAGCTCAATAAATCACGTACTGGTGGGTGTCGCACATTGGCAGTTGTGACACATATTTTGAACGACAGGGAGCCACAGCAGAGGGATGAAAGAGCCACATGCAGCTCTAGAGCCACAGTTTGTTCACCCCTGTTCTAACTCATCATATTATTTCAACTGACCAGGACGTACCAATAAACAGAACCCTTACAGCATGTGTCCACAGGGATAAGAATCACATAAGGCAGATGCATTTTCTCACAGAACTTGATCACAATTCCTGTTGTCCACTGAGAGAAAGCAATGCAGAGACAACCAGGCGTGGCATCATTCTGACCTCGGGCATTTCTTGTACAGGACTGAAAAAGCAGTAAAACACTATTCCCAAAGAGGGCATTGCTTTGCATGGGATTTGCTCATGTGCACTTGTCTATAAAGAAGTGCAGGTGTAGAATTTATATTTAAATAGAATCACAAAGGTAGGTTAACACCAGGAGTGAAATGCTCGAACTGGAGATAAAAAGTACTAAAAACAGTTTTTTTAAAAAGTTCCCACAATCGCAGGTCGCACAGCTGATCTTTGGAACTTTTTTTTAACCGTTTAAGCATTTTTTTAAACTACAGGTTCTTCAGAAACATGGAAGTTGGGGGGGTGTCCATTTTTGCTCCCAGCAGGCTTCCCTGAAGCTGCTAAGCCAAAAATGGGGGTGGGGTGCTGAGAAAGAAAGAAAGAAAAAAAAAGAAAGAAGAAAGAAAGAAAGAAAGAAAGAAAGAAAGAAAGAAAGAAAGAAAGAAAGAAAGAAAGAAAGAAAGAAAGAAAAGGGAGGGGGAGGAAGGGAAAAGGAGAGGAAGGAAAGACTACAAACCTGGCACTAGATGCAGCTTCAGAGGATAATCCAGGGCTGGAAGGAACCTGGAGGTCATCTAGTCCAACCCTGCTCCAGCAAGGCATTGTTTCTGTCTTTTGGTCCCCCAGTTACATGACTACATACCTACTCCCATCCAGTCATATGACCCCGATCACCAAGCCACGCCCACAGAATCGGTAGTAAAACATTTTAGATTTAACCACCGGTTAATACAAATGCTGATCCCAATCGAACTGGCACTTGAACAAGTTGCTAAATTTGGTTGGGGTTAACCCAGATTAACCTAGGTTGCTTATGATATAGTCCCGTGATGGCAAACCTATGGCACGTGTGCCTGAAGTGGCACACCAAGCCATCTCTCCAGGCACACCAGTCATTGCCCGTTGCTCTTCCGGGTCTTCTTTGTGCACACAGAAGCTCCGGAAACCAGAAAAGCATCTTCCTAGCACACATGCGCGCACCAGAAAGCTGAGCTTCCAGTTTCTGCTGTGTGCATGTGTGCCAGCCAGCTGGCCTTTGTGCGCACATGCGTGCCAGAAACTGGAAGATGCGCACGCCAAAAACCAGAAGCTCAGCTTCCCAGCGCATGCGTGCCAGGGAGCTGCTCTTTGGTTTCCAGTGTTCCCATGTGTGCACACTGGGGAGCTGTTTTTCCAGTTTATGGTGCTCCCCCACATGCACACAAGCGCTCCCATTTTGGCACTCGGTGACAAAAAAGTTCACCAACACTGATATAGTCTATTACCTAAATCCATTTAAGACATTAATTCGTGGCTAGGTTAAATAGGTTGTTTGACTGCAACCACAGCATCTGCACCTAGAGGAAGACTAACTAAAATTTTCGCTGCTCCTACAGCTTCATCTGATATAAGAGAGTCTCTAACTACCGCAGATCAAGATATCTCAGCCCCAGGAGCCTCCTGATATCCAGTTTTTTCCCCAAAATATTTTTTCCCCATTGCCTGCTTGATGGGCTTCATGAAATATGAAAACCCTTACAAATGTTTCTGCATGCTGCACAGAAGCGCCACACAAACTGGAGCTGACTCAGCCCGTCAATAGCTTCAACTTGCTTCTTTGTAGAGTTTTTGTCACCTGTAAAAGTGGAAAGGAAAGAGGTCTCCTATGGGCACAGCCTGTCTTCTCCCATAAATCCAAGCCTACAATTACTGTATGTTAGTCCTCTAGGTTCAAATAAGACATGTCATTTGCGAGGCAGCCAAAAAATTCTGGGTTAAAATCAAAAACTGGTTGGAAACTATAACAGTAGATCACATAGACTGGAAACCTTTCTATTAGGCTTAACCACAACAAAATATAATAAAGAGACTTTATACTTAATTCTGCATTGTACAGGTGCCATAAGTTCTCCCTCAGGGCTCTAGTACAATGGAGACACTGAAAGTCCATTGTTGTAGTAACTGTGCATGTTATTCTGTAATGCCATTCACATTTTTCTATCTGGTTATGGCAATGCCTGTCTTCAAAGAAGTATGCAGTGGAGTACCACAAGGCTCTGTTTTAGGCCCAGTGCTCTTCAGCGTCTTCAGCAATGATTTGGATGAGGGGATAAATGGGGGACTCATCAAATTTGCAGACGACCCCAAGCTAGCAGGAATAGCCAACACTCCAGAAGACAGGCTAAAGATAGAGAAGGATCTTGACAAACTTGAACATTGGGCTCTGTCTAACAAAATGAAAATCATAGGTGAAAAATGTCAGTTTCTACATAAGGGCAAAAAACCCCAAAATGCACAGGTACAGTATAGCTATACAGTATAGTCAATGGGATCTGTGAAAGGGATCTTGGAGTCCTAGTGGAGAACCATTTAAATGGGAGCCAGCCGTGTGCAGCAGCTGCCAAAAAAGCCAACACAGTTCTAGGCTGCATCAACAGAGGGATAGAATCAAGATCACGTGAAGTGTTAATTCCACTTTATAAGGCCTTGGTAAGGCCACACTTGGAATTCTGCATTCAGTTTTGGTCACCATGATATAAAAAAGATGTTGAGACTCTAGAAAAAGTGCAGAGAAGAGCAACCAAGAGGATTAGGGGACTGGAGACTAAAGCATATGAAGAACAGTTGTAGGAACTGGGTGTGTCTAGTCTGATGAAAGGAAGAATTAGGCATGGCATGATAGCAGTGTTGCCACAAAGAAGAGCGGGTCAAGCTATTCTCCAAAGCACCTGAAAGCAGGACAAGAAGAGATCAGTAACCATTTGTCTGAAATGGTATAGAGTTTCCTGCCTGACCAGGGGGTTAGACTGGAAGACCTCCAAGATCCCTTCCAACTCTTCTATTCTATTCTATTCTAGTTCCCTCGGCTGGATGTCATAACTGTGTATGTTTCTTTGTGGTGGACCTAGAAGTTTCTTCCCAGCCTCCAGTACACTACAGAGCAACTGGTGAGGTCATACAACAATCATCCATTTTGATGACATGTTCCACCCATCTCAACGGAGCTCTGATAATCAGGGACTCAACACTCATGGACTCTGCACAGTCAGAAAAGATGTTGAGACTTTGGAAAAAGTGCAAAGAAGAGCAGCTAAGACAATTAAAGGCCTGGAAACTAAACCATATGAAGAACGGCTTCAGGATTTGGGTATGTTCAGTCTAGCGAAAAGAAGGATGTGGGATGACCTGATAGCAGCCTTCCAGTATTTGAAGGGCTGCAGTAAAGAAGAGAGGGGTCAATTTATTCTCCAAAGCACCTGAAGGCGGGACAAGAAACAATGGTTGGAAACTAACCAAAGATAGAAGGAACCTGGAATTAAGGAGAAATTTCCTAACAGTGAGAACAATTAACCAGTGGAACAAGCAAAGTCAATGGGGAAGTCAGTTTCATTTAGCGGCCCTGGGGCTAACTTAATACCTGCAGTGATTCATTTAACAATTGTGCCAAGAAAGGTCATAAAATGGGACAAATGTCTCACTTAGCAACAAATGTTTTGGGCTCAGTTGTGTCCGTAAGTCGAGGACTAGCTGTGTGATGTGGTTTCAATATTCAGTGGCAGTAAGATTTAATACCAAGTAATATGAGATTTGCAAATCAAGACTTGATCATAAACTAAGCAGGAGTGTCAAACTCAAGGCCCATGGACCAGATCTGGCCCACAGGGCCTGCCTGGAAATAGCAAAGGACCAGCCCATGGTGCCTCTGCTAGCAAAAACAGGGCACCCGGTACCCCATTTTGGCTGGCAGAGGGCTATCAAAACTAAAAAGAAAACAAAGGGAGAGATGTTTCCCCTTTTGCATTTGAGCATGCAGGAAAGGGCAAAAAAAAGAAAAGAGGAAAGACAAAGAAAAAGAAGAAAAGATGGGAAGAGAGCATGGAAGTAAAAATAAGGAAAGAAGGGAAGAAAGAAGAAGGAAGAGGGAAGGAAGAAGGAGGGAGGGAGGGTGAGCAAGAAAGGGAGAGAGGGAAGGAGGAAAGAAGGAAGAGCAAGGGAGGAAGGAAGGAAGGAAGGAAGGAAGGAAGGAAGGAAGGAAGGAAGGAAGGACGGAGATTATAATGAGAGTGAGGGAGGGTCTCAGGGAAGTGCTACCTTAGCACTTGGCCACCACAGGTGCCTCTGACACGAGTGACATCAAGCTACCATGGCTATACCCACCTCTGCGCTCCCCACCCTCACCCCCAGCCAGTGGTGCATTTCTAGCTGTTCAAACCAGCTCGCAGAACCGATAGTGGTTTGGCGGCCTGGGTTGCTGGAACCAGCAGTGACCCAGGCCTGCCACGCCTCCAAAATGGTTCCCCAAGTGGTGCCGATTGTCTTTCAGTTCTGCACAGGCGCATAACAATTTTAATTGCACTGTGCATGCGCATGCAGCACGCATCAAGCAGGCATGCAGCGTGCACATGACCAAACCAGCAGTAGTGCCTGCCGGAACCCACCCCTGCCCCCAGCCCGCCGAGGTGAAACACAACCCTGATGCAGCCCTCAATGAAATTGAGTTTCACCCACTTGCTCTAAAGCATTAATGGGGACAGCTATGGAATACTTCTACTGTCTCGATCTGAATCACTGTGCTTCTTCCTTTCCCCATGGCAGTTTTTCTGGCCTGTCAAGGTGAAATGGCCTGATGAACTGCAACACAAGATGGAGTGCATCACCTCTAGATCTTTACTTCAAACATTGACAGTGAATTATGTTATTGCCAGTGCTCACAGCAAAGAGCCAAGGCAGGTCGCGCCTCCTTTACTCAGGGCTAGTTGTAACAGCGTAAACATTCCTGCGGCTGTTTCGACGATAGCAGTCTGAGATGAAATTAACACAAATATGAGAGATACGGCAAGATTTATTTGGGAAGCAACTTGAGGAGAGAGGAAAAGAGCATGGAAATTGTAAAAGCCACATTCTCTCTTCCACTGACACCCTGCACTTTCCAATACTTTGAACATGAACGCATATAGAGATCAACCAAGTTTACTGTATATATCTATTTCTTTATTTATTTATCGTTTGGCATGTCACACATAAACTAGCAATCTATATTAACATTTCACCTAGATTAAAGTTAAAGGTAAAGGTTCCCCTCGCACATATGTACTCGTCGTTCCTGACTCTAGGGGCCGGTGCTCATCTCCGATTCAAAGCCGAAGAGCCAGCGCTGTCCGAAGACGTCTCTGTGGTCCTGTGGCCAGCAAGACTAAATGCCGAAGGCGCATGGAACGCTGTTCCCTTCCCACCCAAGGTGGTTCCTATTTTTCTACTTACATTTTTTACATGCTTTCAAACTGCTAGGTTGGCAGAAGCTGGGACAAGTAACGGGAGCTCACTCCGTTACGCAGTGCTAGGGATTCGAACCGCCAAACTGCCGACTTTTCTGATCGACAAGCTCAGCATCTTAGCCACCGAGCCACCACGTCTCTCAATTCCTTTAGATTAGTAAACATAATAAAATATTAATGTTTAAATGATCTGTGTTAAAATATCAAGGTGTAGGCCTTCTCACTGTTGAAGGGCAGCATCATTTATATATTTTTTTAAAAAAATCAGATATTGGATCGGTATATGTCCTCAGTTTACAGCCAGTCACAATGGATTCTACATGGGATCCCGCAGTCACACTGAAGGAAGGATACTATGCCACATTTATAAAGAATGTCCCGGCAGATGCCGTCCGAGCTACAAATGCCATGAAAAAGGAGGGGATCAAGCTACTTTCCAAAGAACCCGAAGGCCACACAAGGAATAATGATGGAAACTGGTCAATGAGAGATTCAACCTGGAAATAAGGAGGCATTTTCTGACCATGAGAACAATCAATTGATGGGGAAAAAGTTGCCTTTGGAAGTTGTGGGAGCTTCATCCCTGGAGGCTTTCAAGAAGAGACTGGACTGCCATCTATCAGAAATGGTGTAGGGTCTCCTGCTTGGGCAGGGGGTTGGACTGGATGACCTACAATGTCCCTTCCAATTCTGTTAATCTGAATCTACCTAAGATAAGCAAAGGCCTGGAGACTAAAACATACGATGAACAGTTGTAGGAACTGGGCCTGGCTAGTCTAGTGAAGAGAAGGACCAGGGGAGACATGAGAGCAGTGTTCTAGTATTTGAGGGGCTGCCACAGAGAGGAGTGGGGCAAGCTATTTTGAAAAGCACTCAAAGGCCAGACAAGGAATAATGTATGGAAACTGAACAAGGAGAGATTCAACCTGGAAATAAGTAGAAATTATCTGACAGGGAGAACAATCAACCGATGGAACAGAAGTTGCCTTCAGAAGTTGTGGGAGCTTCATTACTGGAGCCTTTCAAGAAGAGATTGGACTGCCATCTATCAGAAATAGTGCAGGCTCTCCTGCTTGGGTGGGAGGTTGGACTAGTTGACCTACAAGGTCCCTTCTGTTAATCTGTTATAAATCCTATTCAGGATTGTCCATTGCTGACATGTTTATTCAAAGCCTGACACTATTTTTGTATGTAATTTAGATGCCTCTCCATAACACTGCATTCAGTGACATTTGTGGCTTTCTATTGTGAATTGATGTTAAAGTTGTTGAGTAGATGTTGTACTCAATTGCCAGTTGGAGGCTTCTGAAATTTGAGTCTTCTGACTGATAAATGAGGAAAGTTGGCATTCACTGGTAGGAGTGACTTGCTCATACTTTTTCTGCATTTTTTTACTAGTGCATCTTGCCTTTGGAAGCTTATGGTGCTATATGGCACAAAACAGGAATAGCAATAGCCCTTAGATTTATATACCGCTTCATAGTGCTTTACAGCCCTCTCTAAGCGGTTTACAGAGTAAGTGTATTGCCCCCAACAATCTGGGTCCTCATTTTACTAACTTCCAAAGGATGGAAGGTTGGGTCAACCTTGAGCAGGTCATGATCAAACTGCTGGCAGTGAGCAGAGAGAGGGGAGGAAGGAAAAAGGAACAATAGTAATAGGACTTAGACTTATATACTGCTTCATCGTGGTTTACAGATGGAGAATGGATGGATGGATGGATGGTTAGATAGACAGACAGACAGACATAGGGAAGCGCAAAAACAGTAGGGTTTATATACCACTTCACAGTGCTTTACAGCGCACTCTAAGTCCTCTCTAATTCTAATAAATTCCATAGAATCATACGGTTGGTAGCGGCCTCAGAGGTCTTCTGGTCCAACTCTGCTCAAGGCAGAAGACCTTGTACCCCTCAGATAAAGGGTTGTCCAATCTGTTCTTCAAAACCTCCAGTGATAGAAGCATCCAAGCCATTTCGTGAAGGACTGTCCCTCTCAGGAAAATTCTCCTCAGTTCTAGGTTGCATCTCTCCTTAACAAAGCAGCTCTCTTCCAAAGGAGGGGACTCGTACAATTGCATTTCTCTGACATTCATGCAAGTTGATCTTCCCTTCCACTGCCTCCCCTTACCCAAAGTTTGCTTTCCAAATCCCTTGCCAAGACAGCAGGGCTGCTTCAGGAGCATGTCTGCCAATCGTTCTGCGCCTCCAAGGCTGGATTCTGACACTTGCTTGCTTTGCTGACGTTAAAAAGTTACTTGGGAAAACACAGCTATCTCTTAAGTAATTAGAGTAATTAGAGTGATTATTTGCCAGCACTTAGCTGGGGCTGTGCACTGTGCACTGTGTCTACATCTTCATTACAGGACAGGTTCATTTGTGAGCAGGAAACCAATGCCAGTTCCTGAGTTGTCAGTAGGAGCTTAGAGCCATCTGGTGAAATTCCAAAAAATAGCAAGCAAGAAATAGCAATTTCTTTGATAGTGGTGTAACTCTGATCTCGTGGCAAGTTGGCCGTGGCAAATTATCCCATGGTGAGTTGGCTACAGTAAGATGTCTATGAGTGATCGCTCTGCTGGCTAAAACATATGAAGAACGGTTGCAGGAACCGTACATGGCTGGTCTGGTGAAGAGAAGGACCAGGGGAGGCATGATAGCAGGCTCCCAATATTTGAGGGGATGCCACAGAGAGGAGGGGGTCAGGCTATTTTCCAAGGCACCTGAAGGCCATAAAAAGAATAATGGATGGAAACTGACCAAGGAGAGATTCAACCTAGAAATAAGGAGAAATTTTCTGATAGTAAGAACAATCAACCAATGGAACAGAAGTTGCCTTCAGAAGTTGTGGGAGCTTCATCACTGGAGGTTTTCAAGAAGAGACTAGACTGCCATTTGTCAGAAATGGGGTAAGGCCTGCTTGGGTGAGGGTTGGGCTAGATGACCTATAAATTCTCTTCCAACTCTGTTAATCTGAATCTATCTCAGATGATCAAAGGCCTGGAAGCTAAAACATATGATGAACAGTTGCAGGAACTGGGCATGGCTAGTCTAGTGAAGAGAAGGACCAGGGGAGACATGATAGCAGTCTTCCAAAATTTGAGGGGCTGCCACAGAGAGGAGGGGGTCAAGCTATTTTGCAAAGCACACAAAGGCCAGACAAGGAATAATGGATGGAAGCTGATCAACCTGGAAATAAGGAGGAATTTCCTGACAGTGAGAACAACCAACCATTGGAACAGAAGTTGCCTTCGGAAGTTGTGGAAGCTTCATCCCTGGAATGAAAAGATTGGACTGCCATTTGTCAGAAATGGTGAAGGGTCTCCTGGTTTTGTGCAGAATCAAAAAACAAGATGGCACCACCATAGGCACCACCAAGACAACCGCTTCAGGGGCGTGGCAGGCCAAATTACTACCTATTAGGTCAAACCGATCCAAACCAGTAGGAACCCACCTCTGACCTGTATATTTTTTTAATTTGTAAGATAGTCTGGTTTTATATGATAGGCTCATTTCCTGACTGTGTAAACTATGGTTTCTAAAATTAACCCCATTTCAGGGGTTTGTACAATGCACAGAAATGCAAACTAACTACAAAGGCCCTTTTGTGCATGGCTAGCTTCTCTCTCCATATCCGAGGCAAATTTAATTATGGCGTGATTTTCTAGATTTCTCCAATGTTGAAGTTCAGCTTCTTTCCAGGAAGACTCCTAACATTTGAGTCACTAGCAGCCAATCCCATTTCTCTCAGCCAACCTACTTCTGACAGCTGCACTGTCATTTCATGGATAAGCAAAAAAATGACTCTCCAGAGAGAAGGCTGCACTTTTAGATAATGCCTTAATAATGTGAAGATAGATTTTATGCTGCAAGGATGACAGAAGTTGTTCTTCAGACTTTAAAGGAGGAGGAGGAGGAGGTCACCTTTACTCTTGTGCTAGAATTGTTTAAATTATTTATCTCCAGCAGCAAAAAAAAAAAAAAAAAAAAAGCAAAACAGGCTTGACCGAGGAGGAGGAGATGCTAGAAGTTCAGAAGTTGTTGGGCACAAATGAATTCCAACAGTTTTCTTTTTTTAAAAATTTTTTTTTTATTAAACAGTTTTTTTAAAAAAAAGACAAAAAGAAAAAAATATTTTTGCAATTTCTTTCTGTACAACATTTCCACCTCGGTATACATCCATTGTAAATGTACTTCTCCCCCCCTTATTTCAGTTTCTTTTTGTCTATACATGTGATACTATATTATACACAGTCCTTAATTTACAATCCTTCTTTCCATGTATACATGTTTGTTCATCTCTGTCTATACATTGTGTATTTCTAACTCCTGTGTTTTCTTCATTTAGTCTTTCCTTAAGCTTTACACCTGCCCTCTAGCCATTTGCACCCCTTGTTCCATCCCACGTAATATTCTGTTTCTTCCTTTTCTTTTATTTCTTTTGTAAATTTGTCTATCTCTGGAATTCCAACAGTTTTCTAATTGCAGGGGGTGGGGGAAAGACGCATAGTCTATAAACAACCAAGCCCACTGGTTAGAGCAAACCGTTTATATGGCTTCCTAATCCATAATTTAAACTTGCCGAGTTTACATCCATTTCTGCCAGCTTTTCACGAAAGGAGGAAACGGTGCATCCTGGAATTTAAAAGCTTCTTGTGATCTGCCATGAGTTGGTTGGTTCAAGAGAATGAAAAAAAAAACACCACCAAGTTGTTTTGTGCATTGCATTCTCTTTGACTGAGTGCCACAAAATTCTTACATGTTATCCAGGGGTGATATACACTTACCTCCCCTATCAGTTTGCAAATGTGAGTGCACATGCTCACAACTTTTCTTTCTTAAGCCTGGAACAGACTTCTCTGTCACTGCATTCCAGGGAACATGTAACTGTCATTTGGAGATGCTTGTAGAACTGTTGCATTTATACATTTGCAAATGTTTGTTTGCTCAAGCAGCAAAACAAAGAACAGGAAATCGGATCAACCAATCAGCATGCAGGCGAGCACTTCTGCCCAATGCACATTTGGGGCTTGGGAAATGTATGGGTTGGCCTGTACACCACAACCCGTTTGCAGTGTTGGGATGCAGCAATGCTTACGTGTAACTGCAGGCAACTCTAAACCAAGCTTTAGAATGGCCAGTTCTAAAGAGACCATTGTTTAACTCCCAGTTGTCAGCTTCCTTGCTATTAGTAAAATGATGTGGTTTCTTCCTCAAATCACAGAAAAGCATCTGGAAACAAAATGCCCCAAAGAACACAGGAAAATGTGGATCTAAAAAGAAAATACTTCAATTTCTAGATATTCTGCATTTTATCCCTTTATCGGAATAAATAACTCTTGCTAAAGAAAATTCTGTGAGTCAGTTGCTTGGGGAAAAAATGGCAGTTTAGTTTACAGCTGGGAATTTTCCTGCTTTGAGTTCTCCTCTCCTATAGATGCTTTTGACAATATGAAGCCTTATAGATTCTACACTGTCATTTCCTTGTGATTCTCACCTTACAGAACTCTGAGCTCAAATTAATCATGAATAAATAAAGAAATGAATATACACACATTAACAGAGTTGGAAGGGACCTTGTAGGTCATCTAGTCCAACCCCCACCTAGGAAGGAGACCCTACACCATTTTTGAAAGATGACAGTCCAATCTCTTCTTGAAAGCCACCAGTGATGAAGCTCCCACAACTTCTAAAGGCAACTTCTGTTCTCATTTTCAGGTTGAATCTCTCCTTGGTCAGTTTCCACCCATTATTCCTTGTCTGGGCTTCAGTTGCTTTGGAGAATAGCTTGACCTCCTCCTCTCTGTGGTGGCCCCTCAAATATTGGAAGACTGCTATCCTGTCTCCCCTGGTCCTTCTCTTCACTAGACGAGCCATGCCCAGTTCCTGCAACTGTTCTTCATATGTTTTAATATCCAGGCCTTTGATCATCTGATATAGATTCAGATTAACAGAGTGGGAAGAGACTTTGTAGTTCATCTAGTCCCATGCCCCAGCCAAGCATGAGACCTTACACCATTTCTGACATATGGCAGTCCAGTCTCTTCTTTAAAGCCACCAGTGATGAAGCTCCCACAACTTCTGAAGGCAACTTCTGTTCCATTCATTGATTGCTCTCACTGTCAGAAAATTTCTCGTTATACAATTAATGATGATAGAAAAAAAATTGGACTGGAAATAGATTCCTTTAACGAATTCCTTTGAATTATTCTTATCCAGTGAACTGAGTCACTGACTGTATCTCTGCCCCCCACTTCCATTACTTGCAACAATAGTTACTTATTCTGTATTTATTGATATATTGGAAACCAGGCAGGTCGGGGCCTCCGAAAGACTCCTCCATTTGTCAGAGGAATTGATCCTTGCTTCTCCCTTTGATTTACGTCTTTAATCAAGTCCACTGAGTTGAAGACGGAGTCTGCAAAACAGAGATCATCGCAGCCTCCTTGCACAGCAATAGTTTTGCTAGCACCTGCCAGTCACCAAATGATTAAGGCTGCAGGAGAACTACCGTGAAAAATTCACCAGAGGCCCCATTAAGCAAGACCGGTGAATGGTCGATGACAGATCCTTCAAACTGGGAAATGGGTGATACCTTTTGAACAATAATAATAATAAAAATTAACCAGTGGAGGCTGTTGTGTGGATGAAATGACTTAGCTTGACATCAGGCATAACTTCCATACTCTACAAGCCATCAACCAACTTCCATATGAATTCTCTTTTGCAGAAGATTGTTAAGATCTCAAGACCATTTTTTTCCAAGGCATCTGAAGGCCAGAGAAGAAATAATAGATGGAAACTGACCAAGGAGAGATTCAACCTGGAAATAAGGAGAAATTTCCTAACAGTGAGAATGATCAACCCATGGAACAGAAGTTGTCTTTGGAGGTTGTGGGAGCTTCACCCCTGGAGGCTTTCAAGAAGAGACTAGACTGCCATCTGTCAGAAATGGTGTGGGGTCCCCTTCTTAGGTGGGGGGGTTGGACTAGATGAGGTACATGGTCCCTTCCAACTCTGTTAATCTGTGAAAAAAAACTGACAGGTAATCTGTTGGAGATGCTCCAGAGGACTCTCGTTCTACAGTCTCTCGCAAGCCTATGGTTCTAAGATTCTAAATCCTTTTTTATGATTTTATTGGTTCCACCACAAAACCGTGGTCGACTAAAGCGCGCTCGACGAAACAGTGTACCTGACGTCATCACAGCGCGATGAAAAAAGCACGCTGTGAGCGCTAAAGCTAAAATTAACCCCTAAACCTAAACCTAACCCCCCGAAACCTAACCCTAAACCTAACCCTAAACCTAACCCTTAACCTAACCCTAAACCTAACCCTAAACCTAACCCTTAACCTAACGCTAAACCTAATGCTAACCCTTAACCTAACCCTAAACCTAACCCTAACGCTTAACCTAACCCTAAACCTAACCCTTAACCTAACCCTAAACCTAACCCTAAACCTAACCCTTAACCTAACCCTAAACCTAACGCTAACTCTTAACCTAACCCTAAACCTAACCCTAACGCTTAACCTAACCCTAAACCTAACCCTAACCCTAACCCTAACCCTAACCCTTAACCTAACCCTAACCCTAAACCTAACCCTTACCTTAACGTGAATCGGCTTGCTTTCAAAGCGCTTTTTAAAGCGCCCTTTTTTCTCCGCGGTCGCTGTTGTCGCGCTGCTGATGACATCAGCGACACTCTTTAATCGGGCGCGCTTTAGTGGACCGCGGTTTTGTCATGCCACGGATTTTATTAAATGTTACGGTTAAACTTACAAAAATGAATGCACTCTGTAAAAAAGAAAAGAGTAAAATGAAACCTGAAAGTGGGGTGGGGAGAAAAATATAGAAAGAAAAGTAGACAATAAATAAAAATATAGCAAAGAAATTATATAATCTAGAGAAGAACCAGACATAGTAGACCTTGGCCAATGGATCTCAATCGACGGTGATACAATAAAGGAAATTGAATGGTGGATTAAATGTGGTTGGCAGCAGAGGTGGTATTCAGCAGGTTCTGACCAGTTCTGGAGAACCGGTAGCGGAAATTTTGAGTAGTTCAGAGAACTAGTAAATACCATCTCGGACTGGCTCCGCCCCCATCTATTCTCTGCCTCCCGAGTCCCAGCTGATCGAAAGGGAATGGAGATTTTACAGTATCCTTTCCCTGCCACGCCCACCAAGCCACACCCACTGAGCCATGCCACGCCCACCAAGCCACGCCCACAGAACCGGTAGTAAAACTTTTGAATCCCACCACTAGTTGGCAGACATTTGGCAAGCTAAGTGTAATTTTCAAGAACAAGTGGAACTGAAGAACTGAAAAGTTTTCGATCAGTGTGCGCTAACTGCTCTAACACATGCCAGTTATACATGGACACTAAACTCACAATCGATACAGAAGCTATGAGTGATGCAAAGAGCCATGGAAAGAGACATGCTCGACATCACAAGACAAGATAGAAGGACCTGAACATGGATTAGAAAACCAAGGAAAATAAGTGATGCGATCAAAAGAGTAAAAGAATTATCAGAAAAATTTGATAAGAGAAGTATGTATTTAGTATTACATGTTTTAACAGCAGCAAGGATTATCTTCCCATAATATTGGAAAGTTGAAGAAGCTCCTCAAGATGAAGAGTTAATTAAGAAGATATTAGACTGCCCCAAAATGGACAGACTTACATTGAAAATCAAACAGAAAGAAAATACAGAATAATATCAAACATGGAACTTATTTTGGAGGTGGGGCTTGATGTCACTATGACATGACATGTAATCTTGGGGCTCCAGGATTGCTGTCGATATCTCTTTTGCTGGACGATCCTTTTTGGGTCTAACTGTTCTGAAGGAACGGTGATAGTGAAGGGCATGTCCTGATCCAGGAAAAAGCTTTTTTTGCCGGTTACAAGGGAAGCAGCTAATATGGCTGCAGAAGGTTGGGACAAGCCTCTGAAACGGAAGCATCACAGGAGAGACAGTGTGTCAAAATGGTGAGAAAAATCTTTATTATTAGAGAAAAGTAAACCTAAAAGACTCAGAGTTTCAAGAAAATTGAAGACAGAAGGAAACAAGCGGCGAATTTACCCTGGTTTAAAACTATCATGTTATCTTTTTCACTTTAAGTTTGTTTGTTTTTTATGGACAGACTTTTTACAAATGCCTCTTACTTTTAAACTGGACTGGTCTTTTTTTCCCCTTCTTCCTCTATACTTTTCCCATTTTTTGTGGTTGTGGATTAAAAGCCTCTTTCCTCGTAAGGTTCAGCCAGATTATAATCTTTAAACAATTTTTTTCTCTTTCTAGAGAAAAACTCTTTTCGGAGTGTGAAGCTTAGAAAAGAGAGACAAAAACAGGAGGAAACGATGTAACACTGCTATCTAGTGGCTAGAGGCTTGGCAACATCTGATATTACAAAGCTATTGGCTTTGTCTACTGAAAGGGTCAGTGGAAAAAACTTCACTGAATTTGTTTCAAACCTAGCAAAAGTCTTGGATGTTTTTAGTGGCAGTGTTTATAACTTGGAAAAATGGCACAATATGAAGAAGAAAAGGAACTAACATTGCAAAAAATTATGTTAGAAATTCTAAAACTTAATAACTACAGACAAAATTGAAAAGAGACTTGAATTTATAGATCAAAAAACAAAATATCAAAATACAGAAAATATGGAGGGAAGAGTTGAGAATACATAAAACAATGATGAAATTTGAGGACACAGTTCAAAAAATTAGAGACATATGGAAGTGATAAGAAAATTGTTGACATTGACAGCAAATTGAGTGCAGAGGGAAATGATAAGTGCGAAATACGGAAAGGAGAAATCGATGAACTGGAACTCTATCTCAGATGTCAAAACATAGATGAAGAAAGGGGAGAAAATTTGACAGAAACAATGAGAGTAATTTTGGCAGAAGCACCAGTGATAACAAAAGTCAAGCAGATGAAAGGATCAGATGGAGGGTTTCGAATTCTTATAAGATATCCAATGAACAACAAGTTGTCAAGAGAAGTCCACATAAGACCTATCAAGAAAACAGAATACAGATTCTACAAATGGCAAGAGATATTGGACTGCACTTTCTGGAAGGATACAGGATGATGAAATGAAATGTTACAATAAAATTTAGTTAAATGTAGTTAAACTTTGAGTACTGTGTATAAGATAAAGTAATAATAGCTATAGTCAAATAAATGATTAATAATGATAATAAAGCATTTATATATATTAGATTGATAATATAAAATTTTATATAAACTATAAGTGAGGATAATGGAGATGATGTTGAAAAGCCTTTTTATAAAAGATAAATAATTCTATATAGAATAGAATATAAAGATGTAATATCATTGGATGATTTCAGGATGATGTAATGAAATGCCATAATATAAATTTACTTCAAATTTAATATGCTTCATATAAAAAGGATGTAATAATAGCTATGCTTAATGGATGTTTAATAATTATAATTTGCATAAATGTATCTTAGATTGATATACTAATAATGTAAAAAACATGGAATTGAAAATTATTAGAGTATGTTATTAATGCTAAAATAATATGTATTGTTATGTTATGTTATGACCTCCTCCTCTCTGTGGCAGCCCCTCAAATATAGGAAGTCTGCACTCCTGTCTCCCCTGGTCCTTCTCTTCACTTGACTACCCATGCCCAGTTCCATCTTGGGGGTAGCAAGTGATAGGTTCCTAACCAGTTTACTACTGGTTCGCTGAGAGGGTGTTTTGCATGCACACTGCTCGCTTCACTCGCGCATGCGCAGTTGACTGAAAACTATTCTGCGCATGTGCAGAAACATGCCAGCAATAGCAGAAGAGACTGGGGAACCAGTTCAGGGGCATGGCAGGCCTGGGTCACTGCCAGTTCCAGTGACCCAGGTCACCATACTACTACTGGCTTGGCCAAACTTATCTGAACTAGTGGGGACCCCCCCCCCCACTGGTCTAGGAGATAGATGGACTAAAAGTTATACTAGACCAGACTGAAAGGATAACAGAGCCCCCGGAGAGGAGAAGGCTCCTAACAATGTAAAAAGTGTGAAAGCAGACATTCTTAGAGCTTTAAAGCTGAGAGAAGGAACATCACCATTGCCCTGTGCAATGCACTGTACATTAGCTGGCAATTCGGCTGAAGAGGCAGATGCTGGCTCTTTCAATCAAGCTTATTCCCTCCTTTGGACAACAAAGCAAAGCAAATCATAAATCACATAGCAATAGCAATTAGATTTATATACCACTTCATAGGGCTTTCAGCCCTCTCTAAGCGGTTTACAGAGTCAGCATATCGCCCCCACAGTCTGGGTCTTCATTTCATCCACCTCGGAAGGATGGAAGGCTGAGTCAAGCTTGAGCCGGTGAGATTAGAACCGCTGAACTGCAGATAACAGTCAGCTGAAGTGGCCTGCAGTACTTCAGTACTGCACCCTAACCACTGTGCCACCTCGGCAACCAACCACATCCAGCTTTCCAAATCTTTGCTGCACCCCCTCCCAATTGGCCACTCCAGGCAGATACCTCAGACTTATCTAAAGCAACCAAATCACTTTGAACATGCAGCTTAATTTTAGTAGCAGACATAATGATAATATATAGAGAGGGTATAAATAACCCTCACCCACCACTCCATGTGATCAGCTGCCCAGGACCTCAAGCCCATGTGCTTCTGCTTCATCATTAAACACCCTTTCCAATCAGCCTCCATGTCTTTTTTTTTTTTGACCTAGGCTTCCAGAGATAGCATAAATCACAATCTTAGTCCCCCAAACCCTCTTTTATTTATACGGCTGCAAATTATGGTCATTAACAGTCCGCAAGGCTTCGCAAACAGTCTCTGGAGTTTCCCACAGATGTCTGCTCGAGTTGCCAGAGTCTTTCAGGGGAATGTTGATAAACACCCACCTTATCTCACTGTGAATGCTGCCAGAGACCTAATTGCCAAATGCAGAGCAAGGCCAAACGTAGCACAGAGTTAAACAGAACTTCTCAAAGTTTGAACCAACCAGATGAACTAATTGCTTCCCGCAAAAGCTCACATCCCATTCATTCCTCTTTTATGTCTTATGGGAGGGGCCAATATCTCCAAGCCTTACTCCCAAGTCGACCCTGTTTTCTTAATTGTTCTTGCCTTCTGGCAGCTCTGTGCATGCGCACACTGGGAACAGGCTCCCGTTGTTCTTCTGCCTCGATGATGTCAGACTCTGGAGGCAGCAAATAACTACCAAATGGCCATAGTCCCTACTCTGTCTCTGATGCAGAGCCCTCATCCAAACCTTCCCCAGACTCCAGGACTGGCCCACGTTCCTCCCCAACCTCCTCACTGTCCGTATCTGCTGCCAGCTCTGCTAGCCACTGGTGAGCCACAACAGTTTCTACAAAGTGTCTTTCTCCCCGCTTGGAACTGAAGCAGATGGATATTTCTCCAAACAACATTTAGTTGTCTCTATTTGCATAGAAAAATTAGTTTGTTGAGCTAAGCCTTCTGCCCTAAAGGGAACTATAGTAGGATATAACTTTAATTCAACTTTATTAAAGAAGAGGTTTAGGTTGAAATAAATCAAACAGTTTCCCAAAGCTTCTGATCTGCTTGCTGGACATTTGCTTCTAATGTCATATTTCAATCCTGTGGCAACCACTTTAGATACACGAGATCTTTCCAAGTCTGATAGAGACTCAGGCTGTGTCAACACACACTGCATAAAGGTCAGGTTAATTTTAAAACAAATGGAAAGACCAGTTAGTACCTGCCACTGCTTCTGTCCCTGGGCTTTCAAAATAGACTAATACAAACTTTTAACCTTTGTTTTAGATCTGTCCCAGATTTTCTTTAGCCAGACCATTAATTCCTCTCAGTGAGATGTTTAATTTTCCTCTTTATCAAGCACAGCCAGTTTACTCCACCACAGCAATCATCTTTTGATCTAGATAAAGCGTCTGCCAAGAAATGAGGAGGTGATAAGCCGCCTGGGAAATGATCAAAACCATTAAAAAGTGAAATTTGGTACATTTTGACATGGGATGCGACACCTGGAAAAATAGGTCATCCTGCCCTTAATCCTCCAGGGAAATATTGAAGGCAAAGGAGGTCCAGGCAGAAGAAGAACATCATGGCTTCAAAATCTAAGGGAGCAGTTTGGACAAAACTCAGCAGCACTTTTTTATGTGGCTGTTGATAAAAATAGGATCGCCAACACGATCTCCAACATCCGATGATGGATATGGCACAAGAAGAAGTATACTAACTGTGGCAGCTTCCATCTATTAGCATGTGGGACATCTTCAGTGGGCGATGCTTAACTTAGAATCACCATCATCATACTGAAAGTCTAATTCTTTCTTTGAGAAATGAAGGGCAAGAGTTCAAATCTCATTTCCTGGGGGTGGAAGAAGAGGAAAAAAAAGAGAGAGGGAGATGTGTGTTGTTAGAAACAAGCCACAGTCAGAGTAAGGGTTAAAAAGGTAAAGATTCCCCTCACACTACGTGCTAGTCCTGATTCTAGGGGTTGGTGCTCTTCTCCGTTTCAAAGCTGAAGAGCCAGCGCTGTCCGAAGATCTCTCCGTGGTCATGTAGCTGGCATGACTAAATCCCAAACACGCACAGAAAACTGTTACCTTCCCACCAAAGGTGGTTCCTATTTTTCTACTTGCATTTTTACGTGCTTTCGAACTGCTAGGTTAGCAGAAGCTGGGACAAGTAATGGGAGCTCACTCTGTTACGCAGTGCTAGGGATTCGAACCACCAAACTGCCGATCTTTCTGATCAATAGTCTTTTTCTTTTAATTATTAAATTTTTTATCTTTATTACATAGACAACACATACACACAACAATTTAAAAAAAACAAAAGAAACAAAACGAAACAAAAAAACACACACAAAAAAACCCCATCATCACATACAGCATGTCGTTTGGTTACAAGTGTTTTAACATTTATCATTCTTATACATTTATTATTTCAATTAATAGGTTATAATATACAGTTTGGGTTGTTTTGTTTACCATCCCTTCCTCCTGTTGTAACACCACCTTATTTTTCCTTTCTTTTCTCCCTCCCTCCTCTACTTTCTTCCTTCCTCCTTTCCTTCCCCTTCCTTCTTCCCTTACCTCTCCTTTGCTCCTGCTCTTCCTCTTTCCCTTCCTACCCTCTCTCCTTCCTTTTCTCTCCCTTCCATCTTCCTTTCCTTTCCCTTTCCTTTCTCCCTCCCTCCCTTCTCTACTTTCCTCCTTCTTCCTCTCCTTCCCCCTCCTTCTTCCCGTACCTTTCTCCTACTCCTGCTTTTCCTCTTCCCCTTTCTACCCTCTCTCCTCTCTTTCTCTCCTTTCCATCCTCCTCTCCTCTCCTCTTTCTTCTTTCCCCCGTCTTCCTTTCATTCTCTCCTCCTCTCTCCCTTTCTTTTTCTATTGTTGTTGGTGTGTCTATTTTAAATCTCAGTTTATGTTTTCTTGGGATGGTACTTCCACCAACCCAGACATAATTTAGTATCATTTCTTATTCCCTTACCTTTGCTAATCTATCCTAACTGTATTTCCCCCCACAGACACACTTTGTATCTCTCTGTTGTATATATACTTATATATTTGATACACACAACAATTAAAAAAGACAAAAAAAACCACAACAAACATATGTTGTAAAAAAGTATATCAGCTGGTTACAAAAAGCTTTTGTGCATCTCTTCCACCGTCATCAAGTATAATTCATATTAATTCAAATGTCTTAACTCAAATATTTACTATATTAACATCATCATACCTCCACTTTTATTTGACTACAGTTATTTAAACATCCTTCATCCTTAAATATACCAAGATTCGATCCATGACCACATGTTGGCATTTCATTTACTTATTTATAAAATCCTCCATTAACATTAAATCCTCATATCCTGTTTTAGCTAATCATCCATAATATTTAATACCAAAGATTTCTAATCCTCCATGTATATAATTTATTATCATTATCCTTTCTTTATGTAATTATATCCTATATCATAGCATTTTCCCCCTATTAGTTAAAATTTAATTGTATATAGTTTTATTTTTTATGATAATTATTATTGTTATTAATAATCTTTATATATAGTCCAATAATATTTCTAACCTTCCCTTCTCATATCCAATTATTACTTATCATATCAACTCAACATTGTATACATTACTATCATTATCAATTTTTATTTAACTATACCTATTACCAATGGATTTAACTAAGTTTAGCTAATTTTGAATTATACTCTTCCATCTATCAACCTGTATCTCTCCAATAACAGAACAGTCTTATATCTCCTGCTATTTGTGGGTCCAATTTTCCAAAAATATTTATGAACAAGTCCAAACGAAGAAATCTTTGCACCTTCTTGTCTGTGGTGTCTCTCATATGATGTTGACGCCCTCTTTTTGTTTCCTTTATCAGCTTCTCTTTAATTCTCAGCAGTGGTATCAAATGTTTTGCAAATAGTATTTCATAAACCATAAATTCTTTGATAGTTTCTTCTCCTCCTGTGCCCTGTCTTTTGAAGTAAATTTTCTCTCCATTTAACTCCTCTTCAAATATTCCATTCTTTCCTCCCTCAGAAATAAACCAATTGTCACGAATATCAACAAGCTGAAATTCTTTATCTCCGTTTTCATTCTTATTTTGTATTAGGAAAACATCCTCAGTTTTTTCCTCATACTTTCTTGCCAAAAACACCAAATAATCCAATTTTCTCTGAATTCTGTCCTCTGTATCAGACAGCGTCTTCAAGGCTGAGAGTATCACTTGAATAGACGCCATGTTTATACGCAGTTGTATTTTTTCTTAAGAGCTCTGAAGTATTTGCAAGTAAAAGCAGACTGAAAGCTGTACAATCTTATCAGATCTTAAGCCAAAACAACCAAGCAATAAAAGTGTCAAGATGTAAACAGTCAAATTATAGTGAATTAGCTTGCAGTAAATCAGAAGAGATGTTGGAGTAATCTATCCATTTGAAAGGGTTTTACTTAGAATCAATCCATGTGAATAACATTTAAAGAGTAAGATAGCCACTGTCCAAAACCATTAAAAAGATCAAAATTGCCACTAGATTCTTCTATTCTTTAATTTAAATTAGATTGAGTTTTTAGGCAGTCCGTATTTCTTCAAACAATAAAGTGTTCTTACCAGCTGGAAACACTTTCTCTTTCTTTAGGGCTGTCAGCAGTTTCAATAGCCTTGTGGCTAATCCGGAAGTCACTGGCAAAGAGGGTTTTTCCTGGGTCCCCAGAGACTTTGCGAACGTCTCTGGGACCACTGGGTCTCCCCCTACCTTTCACTGTCTCTTCGGGACAGCTTGGGTCCAAAAAGAACCGTCCAGATGCTCCGGTTTAGATGAACATTCAGGAACAGCCTGAAAGTCCGTCTTCACACTGCTAAGCCCCGCCTTCTTCCTGATCAACAGCCTTAGCATCTTAGCCACTGAGCCACCACCTCCCTTATAGAGTAGGGGTTAGGAATTGATTTTACTCAACAGTCCAGTCACAAAAGGAGAGATGGTCAGAATGCCATGAAAACAAGGGATCCCATAATTTGCCCAATGAGGGCATCATATTTAACAGATTAACACAGTTGGAAGGGACCTTATAGATCATCTACTCCAATCCCCTGCCCAAGTGGGAAAGCCTACATCATTTCCGACAGATGGCAGTCCAGTCTCTCCTTGAAAGCTTTTGGTGATGAAGCTCCCACAACTTCTAAAGGCAACTTCTGTTCCACCGGTTGATTGTTCTCACTGTCAGGAAATTTATCCTTATTTCTAGGTTGAACCTCTCCTTGTTCAGTTACCATCCATTATTCCTTGTCTGGCCTTCAGGTGCCTTGGAAAATAGTTTGACTCCCTCCTTTCTGTGGCAGCCCCTCCAATATTTGAAGATGGCTATCCTGTCTCCCCTGGTCCTTCTCTTCAATAGACTAGGCATACCCAGTTCCTGCAACCATTCTTCATATTTTAGTCTCCAGGCCTTTGATCATCTTAGATAGATTCAGAGTTGGAAGGGACCTTGTAGGTCATCTAGTCCAGCCCCCTGCTCAAGTGGGAGTACCCTGCACCATTTCTAACAAATGGCAGTCCAGTCTCTTCTTGAAAGCCTCCAGTGATGGAGCTCCCACAACTTCCAAAGGCAACTTCTGTTCCATTGGTTGGTTGTTCTCACTGTCAGGAAATTTCTCCTTATTTCCAGGTTGAATCTCTCCTTGGTCAGTTTCCATCCATTATTCCTTGCTTGGCCTTCCAAGGTGCCTTGGTTCACACTCGTGCCTGACTCGTGCTGCACGCACGTACACAATCCACCGCTCCTGTGACAACCAGCTGATTGTCGGGCTCTCGCAGGCGCTGTGTGCATGTGCGCAATGTGCACACGATCAGCGAACCGGTAGCGATGGTAAGTGCAACCCACCTCTGATCCAGACAGAATTTGCTGAGAAACCCAAGAACAAAATAGAGAATAAAAGGAATGGTCCATCCTTTGCACATTTCAGCAACCTTAGACAAGTACACGCTACAGGTAGTTCTCAACTTACAAAATTTGTTTAGTGATCATTCAAAGTTACAACAGTACTGAAAAATGAAAAACCTATGACCGTTTTTCACACTTAAATCATTGCAGCATTCACATGATCACATGATCAGAATTCAGATGCTCGGCAACTGACATGTACTTATGACAGTTGCAGTGTTTCAGGGTGACGTGATCCCCCTTTGCGACCTTCTGACAAGCAAAACCAATGGGGAAGCCAGGTTCACTTAACAACCAAGTTACTAATGTAGCAACTGAAATAATTCACTTAACAATTGTAATAAGAAAGTTGTAAAATGGGGCAAAACTCAGTTAACCAATGTCTCTCTTAACAACAGAAATGTTGGGTTCAATTGTGGTCATAACTCAAGGACTACCTATATTTCTAAACATGGCTTCATTTTATTTCTTATGGCTGGCAAAAGCTATAGATTTGCTTTAATCTCTAGAATTTTCTTGATTTTTGCAAGATTTTCATTTTTGGCTAAAGGTATAATTTTAGAGAGGAAAATAGGCAATAAAATATAAAACTCCAGAAACTTGTCAGTGGCGGTGGAGATTTAAACAAACATGTTTTTATGTAAATTAAAAATGTCGCCTCAGCTGTTTAGTACTTCAGCATGATATATAATTATAAAAGAGTTACCATCTGTGAAATAGTATCCAGCAACACATAATAATAACGTTTTATTTTCATCTGTCTGAATTGCATTTTGCCTGCTCAGCAAATTCATCAATTATCTGGACCTAGTTATTTCCTTTTCCATCGCAATTTTTTCGCTTTCGATCTATAACTTTCCTGTTTGAAAAAACCTTGCTGCTCCTTTGAGCTCTCTCTGCATGAAGGGTTTTTTGTAACATTCATTTGAAGTTTCCAAATTGGGATTCGCTATTGCATAATTGAACTGAAGCTGTTTGGGGTTATTATTATTTTTGCAGAAATTTGAAAGCAGGATATTATAATTAGGGCTTCTGGTCGTATTTAAAATCATGAAATTTCTTGTTTTTTCTTTGAAGACATTTCGCTTCTCAGGTGACCCTGAGGACACATAATAAACCTCCAAGTGCTTCAACGACCTTCCAAAAGGATAGAAATGACCAGCTGTCTGCAAGGAATATAAATCCTTCCGTTCCCCACCATCGAAGTCAGAGCTGAAGAAGTTTCTTGGATGAGAAGCGAAATGCCTTCAAAAGAAAAAACAAGAAAGTCCAGTTGCCTCCTGAAAAAGCACTTTTGGGACAACCTATGCAGTTTGGGATGAAGACCCTTTGAATTGTATGGGAGGAGGAATGGATTTCCAGAGGGAAAAATTGCAGACTACAGGAACCATTTGCACAGTGGTGGGTTTCAAAATTTTTTCGAACTGTGGGTGTGGCCTCCTTTGTGGGAATGGCTTGCCGGCCATGTGACCTGGTGGGAGTGGCTTGCTGGCCATGTGTTTTATCTCCCCCCCCCCTCTCTCTCTCCTTCCTTTTGTCTCTCTGTGCCTTTTTCCTTTTTTTCTTTCATCTCTCACTTTTTCTTTCTTTTTTCTTTTTTTATTTATTTATTTCTTCCTTTCTTTCTCTTTCCCTCTCTGTGTGAGTCTCTGTGTGTGTGTATGTGTGTGTGTGCGTCAGTGGTGGGTTTCAAAAAATTTTGGAACCTATTCTGTAGGTGTGACTTGCTTTCCGGGTCCACTGGTGGAACCTCTTCTAACCGGTTTGGTAGATTTGACGAACCGGTTCTATCGAACTGGTGCGAACTGGTAGGAACCCACCTCTGCATTTGCACCACTCAGGTGACCCTGAGAACACAGACAAACCTCCAAGTGGCCACAATGGACTCTCTTAAAAGAAAGCAAATGACCAGTTGTCTGCAAAGAGTATAAATCCTTCCAATGTGACACGTCAAGACGGCAATTGGCAGCAATGTGCTATGGCGATCCCAGCAGCCAGGAATGGATCTAAAACGGAACATTCAGAGCTGAAAACGTGAGGCACGGAGGCCAAAAACTCAAGGCATGGACGTGGCAATGGTCTGTGGCAATCCCTGCAGCCTGGAAAAGCTCATTGGGGGGATTCCGGGATGCCGATCCACCCACCAATCAGCTGCTCATGTTGAATCAGGCTGCGATAATGTGCTGAAGCTGACCAGGCTGTTTGCTGTTTGCTGCAAGGACATTAGCCAGATGACTACTGATGGATGCTGGTAAGCAGAGGCAGATTTTTTTTCTTGTTTTCCTTCCCCAAAACGAAGGTGCATCTTATACTCCAAAAAATGCAGTATTTGACAAAGCAGCAGAAGGCAAAACAAGAGGCAACAGATGAAAATTAACCAAGGAGTGAAGAAGGCAGTACTGCAAGCTACATCTGCTGACTGTCGGCTACCAACAGTTCGGCAGTTTGAATCTCACCAGGCTCAAGGTTGACTCAGCCTTTATTCATTCCAAGGTGGAAGGAGAGTAAAATGAGGACCCAGATTGTTGGGGCAAGAGGCTGGCTCTCTAAACCGCTTAGAGAGGGCTGTAAATGCACTATGAAGTAGCATGTAAGTCTAAGTGCTATTCCTTTTCCTTTCTCTCTCTCTCTCTCTTTCCTTCCTTCCCTCTTGTTTCCTTTCTCATTCTCCTTCCTGGTGGCACAGTGGTTAGAATGCAGTATTGCAGGCTGACTCTGCCAACTTTCAGCAGTTCGATCCTGATGGGGCTCAAGGTTGACAGTCTTCCGTCCTTCCGAGGTGGGTAAAATGAGGACCCAGATTATTGGGGGTAAGAGGCTGACTCTGTAAACCATTTAGAGGGCCATATAAGCACTGTGATGCAGTATATACCGTGTTTTCCCTAAAATAAGACAAAGTCTTATTTTCTTTTGGCCTCCGAAATAACCACTTGGCCTTATTTTTGGGGAGGTCTTATTATTTTTGAGATGCAGGAGGTGGCGAGCATGGTCTTCTCATGGCTGCTGCTGTGTTGCAATATTTTTGGAGAGGCCTTATTTTGGGGGGAAAGCCCGATTGGGTTTATTATCCAGGGAGGTCTTATTTTCAGGGAAACAGGGTAAGTCCAAGTGCTACTGCTACTACCATCCAAAAGCATGTGCTGTGTTTCCTTTATGGAAAAACAGAAGTTAACAAGAACAGCTAAATAGATCAAAAAAAGAAAGCAAAAAAAAAAAAAAGATAAAATTCAGCAGGGGGTTGAAATAAATTAGCAATCAGCCAGACGATTAGCATTTAAAGATAAAGAACAAAGCAAAACTTCAAAAAATGGGGTTATAACCCTTATGAGAACATTCTGATAGGAAGAAGTGGATTTTTAAAAAATTGTGCATTTCTGGCTGCCCCACAGGAAACTGCAATCTTCAAGATCCCACCTCCCGTGTGGGCCCATAACAGGGGTGAAATGCTACTGGTTCAGGCTGGTTCGCCCGAATCGGTAGTCAGCTGTGCAACAATCAGCTGTGCGATTATTGGAGCTTTTTTAAAATGTGTTTAGCATTTTTTTTACTACCTATTCGCCCCAACCAATAGTAAAAAAATGCTAAAAAATATTCCGACGATCAGCTATGCAACAATCAGCTTTTCCTGATTGTCTGTGATGTTCCTGTTTGTTGCAAGGACCATTTTGTGCAAAGTCCATCTACTTTTACATTGTGTGTGAGTCAGTTGTGCAGCTTTTGTGTTACTTTTGTGTGATAGTTGGTTTTTGAGCTTTCTGTGACTCTGTGAGGGAGCTTGTTGCAGGGACCATTTTGTGTGAAATCCAGCTGCTTTTACATTGTGTGTGAGTCAGTTGTGTAGCTTTTGTGTTACTTTTGTGTGATAGTTGGTTTTTGAGCTTTCTGTGACTCTGTGAGGGAGCTTGTTGCAGGGACCATTTTGTGTGAAATCCAGCTGCTTTTACATTGTGTGTGAGTCAGTGCTGCAGCCATGCCCACCCAGTCACATGACTGCCAAGCCACACCCACCAAGCCACGCCCACAGAACTGGTAAGTAATTTTTCTATCACCTGTCTGTCTGTCATCTATTTATCATCTTTCTATCTTTCTATTATCTATATATCTATCATCTATATCTTCTATCTGTCTGTCTATCATCTACCTATCTATCTGTTTATCATCTAGCTATCTAATCTGTCTGTCTGTCTGGTGTATCACCTATTTATCTATCTCTAACTATCTAATCTATATTCATCCATCCATCCATCCATCCATCCATCCATCCATCCATCCATCCATCCATCCATCCATCTATCTATCTATCTATCTATCTATCTATCTATCTATCTATGTATGTATCTATCTATCATCTATCTATCTATTATCTATATATCTATCATCTATATCTTCTGTGTCTGTCCATCATCTACCTATCTATTTATTGTCTATTTATCATCTATCTATCTATCTATCTATCTATCTATCTATCTATCTATCTATCATCTGTCTGTCTGTCTGTGTATCATCTATCTATCTCTATCTCTAGCTATCTAATCTATAGCCATCCATCCATCTATCTATCTATCATCTCTCTGTCTGTCTATGTATCATCTATCTCTAGCTATCTAATCTATATCTATCCATCCATCCATCCATCCTTCTATCTATGTTCTATCTATCACCTGTCTGTGTGTCTATCATCTATCTATCTATCTATCTATCTATCTATCTATCTATCTATCTATCTATCTATCTATCTATCTATATACAGTATCTATCATCTATCTTCTATCTGTGTCTGTCTATCATTTACCTATCTATTTATCATCTATCTATCATCTGTCTGTCTGTGTATCATCTATCTATCTATAGCTATCTAATCTATAGCCATCCATCCATCTATCTATGTATGTATCTATCTATCATTTATCATCTAACTTCTATCTATCACCTGTCTGTCTATCATCTATCTATTTATCATCTATCTTCTATCACCTGTCTGTCTATCATCTATCATCTATCTATCTATCTATTTATCATCTATCTAGCTATTTATCATCTGTCTGTGACTATCATCTCGATAGATAGATAGATAGATAGATAGATAGATAGATGATAGATAGATAGATAGATAGATAGATAGATAGATAGAGATAGATGATAGATGGATGGATGGATGGATGGATGGATGGATGGATGGATGTCATCTATCCATCTAGCTATCTAATCTATCTAAGGTCAAGATTTTTTATTTTATTTCAAAACTAGCCATAAAAGGGAGCATAAGACTAACATTTAAATACTACCGTATTTCAACATTAAATACAAGAAGTGGCAAAAAAAATCAATTTTTAAAAGAAGGAACCCAAAATAGATAGCATTGGAAAGAACGTTTTAAAAAATTAAAAGCACATAAACCAATTTTAAAATATTTTATATATAAACATTTTTTTAAAAAATTTGAACTTTTTAACATTTTTAAAAGACTACAACACAGTTAAAGGAAAGAAGGCATCTATCTCTTCAGTATTATTGCAACTATTTTTCTATAATATTCTACGTTAACTGCAAGGTGAAGTCTCATTTTTCTTTTCAGCTGAGATTTTTTCTTTCATTCTTTTATTTATCTATGGATTACAAACTATATCTTGGTGATCCTGTTTGCATTTAAATTTTACTTCAACACTAGCCACCAGAGGGAGCAAAAGACCAACTTTTAAGAATTGAAATATATGTGTGTGTGTGTGTGTGTGTGTATGTGTGTGTGTCTCTGTGTGTCTGTGTCTCTGTGTCTCTGTGTCTCTGTGTTAGTATTATATGTTAAATAAATAAAAAATATTTGTTTTTAAAAAAAGGATTGAAATCCTAACATTTTTATTTTTCGGAAAAGAATAAGTTTTAAATCTTAAATCTCAATTCCCTTTTGCAAACTTCTGACAAGCAAATGAGGAAACCAGATTCACTTAACAACTGTGTTGCTAATTTAAGAACTGCAGTGATTCACTTAATGTGGCAATAAAAGTCGTAAAATGGAACAAAGCTCACTTAACAAGCATCTTGCTTTGCAACAAAAATTTTGGGCTCAATTGTAGTCATAGGTTGATGATTAAGAGAACATACACTGACACAAGCTTCACCGGGACAACTTAACCATCCAATTTAATTATTTACAAGAAATAAAAAAAATATTCTTTGATATTAGTGTAACTTTTGTCCCACAGTGAGTTAGCTGTGGTGAGTTTGCCATGGCAAATTGTCTTAGATATATCCTTGGTTGCTTCCCTCCTTGATTAGTTTCCATCCATTTTTTTCTTGTCATACCACAGGTGCTTTCGTAAATAAGCTGGCCCCGTCTTCCTTTTGGCAATCCTTCAATTTAACAGAGGGATACAATCAAGATCAAGTGAGGTCCTAATACCACTCTATAAAGCCTTAGTAAGACCACACCTAAAGTACTGCATCCAGTTTTGGTCACCACGCTATAAAAATGATATTGAGACTCTAGAAAGAATGCAGAGAACAGCAACCAGGATGATTAGAGGACTGGAGGCTAAAACATATGAAGAACGATTGCAAGAACTGGGCCTAGTGAAGAGAAGGACCAGGGGAGACATGATAGCAGTCTTCCAGTATTTTGGGGGCTGCCACAGAGAGGAGGGGGGTCAAGCTATTCTCCAAGGCACCTGAAGGCCAGACAAGGAATAATGGATGGAAATGGATCAAGGAGAGACTCAACCTGGAAATAAGGAGAAATTTCCTGACAGAGAGAACAATCAACCGATGGAACAGAAGTTGCCTTCAGAAGTTGTGGGAGCTTTATCACTGGAGGCTTTCAAGAAGAGACTGGATTGCCACCTGTCAGAAATGGTGTAGGGTCTGTTTGGGTGGGGGGGTTGGACTAGATGACCTACAGTGTCCCTTCCAACTCTGATAATTTGTAAATTCTGTAAGTATTGGAAGACCAATGTCCCGTCACTCTTGGTCCTTCCTTTCACTAGACTGGATATACCCAATTCCTGTAACCGTTCTTCCTCTGTTTTAGCTTCAAAGGGCTTCATCTTTTTTGTTGCCCTTCTCTGAACTCTTCCCAAAGTCTCAACATCATTTTCATATTGCGGTGACCAAAACTGGATGCAGTATTATAAGTGTGGTCTTACCAAGGCTTTACTTGTACTTCCCGTGATCTTGAGTCCATGCCTCTGTTTATACAACCCAGGATTGTGTTAGGTTTTTTGGCTGCCGCCAGACACAGCTGAGTCATATTTAAGTGATTGTCCACTGGGACTCCAAGGTCCCTTTCACAGTTATTACTGTTGAAGCCAGGTTTGTTGATTATCCCCTCACTTCAGATCGAAAGGCCCTGATCCTTTTAGAACAGGGGTGTCAAGCTAATGGCCTGTGGGCTGTCATGCGCAGGCCACACCCACCCCAGCTCCACGAAGGGGGGAAACATCGTGAAATGTCATGTGATGGCAATGTGATTCTGCAAGTTTAACACCCTCCCTTTGGAAGAAGGCATCTGGTGAATCCAAAGCACCATGAGCCACGCCTCTCCGGACACGTGCATATCAGAGGTAGTATTCTACCGGTTTGCACCGGTTTTGGCAAACTGTGGTGGCCCGCGAGGCTCCTCCCACCCACCCAGACATCATCACGGACCTTCTGCACATGCTCCCGCTACTGAACCGTTAGTGAGGATAAAAGGATACCATTACTGACATTCATTTATACAATACAATGCAATACAATAGCAGAGTTGGAAGGGACCCTGGAGGTCTTCTAATCCAACCCCCTGCCTAGGCAGGAAACCCTATACCATTTCAGACAAATGGCTATCCAACATCTTCTTAAATACTTCCAGTGTTGGGGCATTCACAACTTCTGGAGGCAATTTCTGTTCCACTGATTAATTATTCTGTCAGGAAATTCCTCCTCAGTTCTAAGTTGATTCTCTCCTTGATTAGTTTCCACCCATTGCTTCTTGTTCTACCCTCATGTGCTTTGGAGAATAGCTTGACTCCCTCTTCTCTGTGGCAATCCCTGAAATATTGGAACACTGCTATTATGTCTCCCCTAGTCCTTCTTTCTATTAAACTAGACATACCCAGTTCCTGCAAACGTTCTGCATATGTTTTAGCCTCCAGTCCCCTAATCCTCTTTGTTGCTCTTCTCTGCACTCTTGCCAGAGTCTCAACATCTTTTCTACATCATGGCGACCAAAGCTGAATGCCGTATTCCAAGTGTGACCTTACTAAGGCATTACAAAGTGGTATTAACACTTTACCTGATCTTAATTCTATCCCTCTGTTGATGCAGCCTAGAACTGTGTTGTCTTTTTTGGCAGCTGCTGCACACAGCTGGCTCCCATTTAAATGGTTGTCCACTAGGACTCTAAGATCCCTTTCATTTATAGTAAGGATGAATGGCTGATAAGCATTGATGCCCCCTTTCGCTTCCAACTAGGAAATAATCAATTCAGTGATGATCAAGGTTCCGTCTCCAGCAGACTTAAGTCAGTCCAGGACGATGACTTTAAAAAGAATTTCATGCTCTGGAGAGTTGGCTGAAGAAGAAGCAAAATAAAATAAAACAAAACCATTGCTCTGTAAAGCAAATTCCACACTGTTTCTTTTGTTTTGGGCTGTGCACAAATTACTGTTTTAGTGGGGGGTTTTCTCCCCCCACCCCGGCAACACTTTCCAAAGTTAGAGAGTGTCCTCCTGCCACACACACAGCCTGTTCTAAATTCATAGCAGCTCCTTCTCCTATTTTGATGGATACGCATGAACAGACATTTCCAAAAGGTTGCATGGATGTGAGCATGAAGTTGCCTGATTTATTTCTTTCCAGGTTGCGAGGCAGAAGTAAGTGGAAAGAAATAAGTCTGGCCTGAGGCAATTTGCTGGGCTCCTTACAGGCAGAGAGTATCAGAATCTACAGAGCTGCCTCGGCGCCAATCTTAGCATTACTGAGAATCATCGGGGCATTCTGGATTGTGGGGCAACGTATCCTATCATGTATTCAACGAGGGTGTCAAACAGAGATGGTTTCCTACCAGTTTAGACCGGTTCAGCTGAATAGGTAGTAACTTGGCCTGCCACGCCCCAAACTGGTTCTCTCAGTGGTGGTGTAGTTGCCACCATCATGTTTTTTAGTACTGCGCATGCACATGTAGCATGCATCAAGTGTGCATGCGCAGTGCGTCCCTAAGCAAACCGGCAGTAGTAGCAGCTAGAACCCACCCCTGGTGTTGAACTCAATTTCATTGAGGGCCACGTCAAGATTGTGTTTAACCCCGGGGGGGGGGAGAGAGTGCGGAGTGGGCATGGCCAGGGTGGGCATGGCCAGCTCAACATCACTTGTGTCGGGGACGCTCTGACACAGAAAACGGGCTCCCAAGCTCCGTTTTTGGCTGCAACGGGCTCCTGCAGCCCTCTGCCAATGAAAATGGAGCTTGGGAGGGCAGGATACGGCCCTCCAGATTTCCATTTTAGCTGGCAGAGGCACCATGAGCCACTCCTTTGCTGTTTCCAGGGCAGCCCCGTGGGCCAGATCCCATGGTGAAATCTGAAAAGATTTACTACTGTTTCTGTTGGTGTGGCTTGGTAGGGGTCATGTGACTGGATGGGCGTGGCTATGTTGTCATGTAACTGGGGGATCAAAAGACAGAAACTCACAATGTCCTGCTGGAGGAGGGTTGGACTAGATGAACTCCAGGTCCCTTCCAGCCCTGGATTATCCTCTGAAGCCGCTTCTAGTGCCAGGTTTGTAGTCCTTCCTTCCTCTCCTTTTCCCTCCCTCCCTCCTTCCCTTTCTTTTTTTCTTCCTTCCTTCCTTTCTTTCTTTCTCAGCACCCCGTTTTTAGCCTAGCAGGCCGCGGGGAAGCAAAAACGGACACCCACCCCCACCTCCGACACCCCCGGACAATCTGTAGTAAAAAAAAAATGCTTTAAAGGTTTTTTAAAAATAGTTCCGAAGCTCAGCTGTGCGATGTGCGATTGTCGGAATGGTTTTTTTAAACTTTTAAAAGTATTTTTTACTACCAGTTCAGGCAAACTGGTCCGAACTGGTAGCATTTCACCCGCAGGCCAGATCCGCCCCCTGGGCCTGGAGTTTGACACTCCTGTACTAAACCATCAAATATTAGATGTAGGCACCTATGTCTGCAAAGAACCTCTTGTACATCAATAGGATATGAATCCAGATGAGACAAGGAGCATCAGGAAATGAAAAGGCAAACAGCACATTTGCCATTTTAGGGGCAAATCTAGGGGTGACATGATAGCAGTATTCCAGTATATTTGAGAGGCTGCCACAAAGAGGAAGCGGTCAACCAATTTTCCAAAGCACCAGAAGGCCAGACAAGAAACAATGGATGGAAACTGACCAAGGAGAGATTCAACCTGGAAATATGGAGGAATTTTCTGACAGTGAAAACAATCAACCGATGGAACAGAAGTTGCTTCAGAGGTTGTGGGAGCTTCATGGAAGCTTTCAAGGAGAGACTGGTGGACTTGCAAAAAGGTTAAGGCATTTTGGATAAAAATATGGTGGATTATGCAAAACGTTCTTAAAAAAAGGATAAAGTTTACTCCTCAGTTATTTTTGTTAGGTATAATTACTGATTGTACAGCTGTAGAGATTAATTTGATTTTGCACTTAATAACTGTAGCTAGATTGTTGGTGGCGCAATATTGGAAGAAGGAAGACTTGCCTACAGTTCAAGAATGGACATTGAAAGTCACAAATTTGGGCGAGATGGCTAAAATATCTGCATATTTTAAGTACCACTCAAACGAGAGATATAAATGAGACTGGAAAAAATGGATTGATTATATACAAAATAAATACAGGACTAAGAAATTCCAGATAGCTTACGATTAAGATCAAGAATGATATAAATTGTTTAAAGTTAGCTTAGCAAGGAGGAGCTAAGTTCAATGTAAAGATGTTATCAATTTTTTTATTCTTTCTTTCAATATATTTTAGACTGTTTTTGTTAAAGATTTACACCGTGTATGGGTTCTGGGAAGTCGGGGGAGGGAAGGCTGGGGGGGTTGGGGGGAGGGTGGGAGGGAGGGATATGACGAGGGGTGTTAGATTTTAATGTATTATTATTGTACATGTATACTGTTTTCTCTTATTTTTTCTTTAAAATTAGGATATGTTAAGTATATTGATATAGAAGCATAAATACCATCAACATAGATTGGAGTTTGCTCAGAAGCGGAAATACACCAATGGGAGGAAGAGTGGGAAATAGAAGAGAGAAGAAAGATGGGAAGAGAGGGATAGGAGGGAGGGTAAGGGGGGAAGATGAGGAGGATAAGGAGGAGTGGAATGAAGAGAGAGGAGAAGGAGAAAGGAAGGGGAAGTAGAGTAGGAAAGGATGATGGAGCGAAGAAAGGAGGTAGGAGAGAGGTAGAAGAAAGAGGTGTATGGAGAGCAGAAGAGCTAATAATGGGTTTTTATCTTTTTGGGTGTTGATGACAAGAGGAACTGATGTAATTACTACTGTATATACTCAAGTATAAGCCTAGTTTTTCAGCCCACTTTTTGAGCTGAAAAAAGCCGCCTCGGCTTATACTCGAGTCAGTGAAAAATTTGCCCGAAATGGAGGAGAAAAAGGGGCGGGGCCATGCTGCTGGGTGACGCTCGTGAATGGCCCAGCGCCCCTGAGTTTCCCCTCCCTCTGTGTCAGTTTGCCGCGCAGCGTGCACCGCACCATCCCCCCTCCTCACGTTCTAATGTAATGCAGGGCTATCTTACGATTCCCCTTCCTCCCCCTCCTGCCGCCCTGCAACGATGTCCCACCTCCTCCTTGTTATGGCAAGCAGCCACATAGCGATGTCCCACCTCCTCTGGTACAGTGATCCAATGATAGGAATCACTGTGCCGTGTGTCATAGGAGGCGGGACATCATCATCACAGCGGGACATCAGCATCATGAGGTGAGTGAAGTATTTCATTGAATACACCAGTATTGTGTGATAATAATTTGTTATGCAGAGCAAATTTTTACAATGGCTACTGTATATTTAATGGGCACAGGCAGGCTGTATATGTTATTCAATGGGCAATGGCATTATTGGTATCTATTTTTATTTCTGAAATTTATCGGTAGCTGCTGCATTTCCCACCCTAGGCTTATACTCGAGTCAATAACTTTTCCAGTTTTTTGTGGTAAAATTAGGTGCCTCGGCTTATATTCGGGTCGGCCTATACTCGAGTATATACGGTACTTAATACAATAGGATACTGGCTATGTAATAGTATACATGTGATTGTATGTTATGAAAATGGAAAATAAAAAAGTATTTGAAAAAAAAAGGAGAGACTGAATTGCCATCTTGTCAAAAATGATGTAGGGTCTCCTGCTTGGGTGGCAATGGTGGCAGCCACCCACCCCTGATTTTGACATACAATCCATCACTCTGTCTAGCCTAACTTCTGTTCTATGTCATCATGACACACTGCAGAGAAAGGAAGGAAAAAACCAGTGCATTTTACTCATCATGAGTCGTGGTAGTGCAATGGTTAATTCTTCTTAAAAATTGCATCAAACTCACTGACAATTATTTTCTCAAATTGAAAAATAGTTTTATTCTTAGCCAGCAAATTTAAAGTTCTAATGGCTAATGGAACAGTCTCTCTCTTAATTTTTCCCATCCCTTCTCCAAAATGTAATTGGATAAAATATAGTTTTATTGTTAGTCGCGAAGTCGTGTCCGACCCAAAGTGACTCCATTTACAACATTCCTCCAGGCCTTCCTGTCCTCTACCATCCTCTGGAGTCCATTGAAGTTCACGCCGACTGCTTCAGTGACTCCATCCAGCCACCTCATTCTCTGCCGTCCCCTTCTTCTTTTGCCCTCCATCGTTCCCACCATTAGGCTCTTCTCCAGGGAGTCCTTCTTCCTTCTCATTAGACGGCCAAAGTCTTTGAATTTCCTCTTCAGGAGCAGTCAGGGTTGATCTCCTCTAGGACTGACTGGTTGGATCGCCTTGCAGTTCAAGGGACTCACAGGAGTCTCAGCATATAAAGCCTTTGGATTTGAGAACAGGACTGGCTCCAATATTTCCCTTCTAACAAACGCACTCTGTTTGAAATTGTTGTAGAAGATTTTTGTGAGATTTAAACTTTTCACTGAGCTGTCAGAACAAAAATACCTTGAATTGTCCTGATTTACTGAGGATACAGGAATTCCTTGTTGAATGTTGTCCTAAGCTGTGTATGATAGAACTAAAAAGTCAGTATCTTAATACATACTGCATGCTTTTGAAAGTGGCTTAATGAATCTATGATATTCACACACACACACACACACACACAGACACATACACACACCAGATTGGCTGTATGGTCATCATCCCATTCCACAGCATGATTCCTGCTTGGCTGGAAAGTCTTTTGTGCCCTAACAAACCAGGAAGGCAGAATAAACTAAAATATTGATGGAAAAAAGCTCTGAAAAAGCAGAGATGTTCTCCAGGGGCATTGTACAGCCTGTAGATCCGTCCAAAATTGTCCATCAAAATTCAGGGCAAATCACCAAAATGATAGCACAATTTTCTGCCATTTTTCAACTAAATGTAAGATAAGCAAACTAAAATCCCCAGAGGCCTTTATTTCAAAAGCCACTTTGAAAAAGGGAGAAAGGCAGAAAAGAATTATGAGCATCCCCCTTGCAACCTTGGCCTCTGGAAAATAGCTCCAAAACACACTCTTTAAATGTAGCTATTAGCAATATCGACATTTGCTTTTGCCCCTGTTTTGTGTGGGGGAGATGGAAACTACTGGAGGAGGCAGGCAGCGAGAAATACAGTTCCTGCAAAGTGTTTAATCAGTTTTACACTGCCTGAAATAGCTGTTTTCCTCCATGGAATGCAGAGAATGTTTTTGTCCTTTGTGTTATGGAAACAAGCATAAAAAGAAAATATGTTCTATTTTCACAAGCAATCACCCTAATGCAAAGAAGAGAAGAGACATCCTTCTGAACTTGCCTATACTCCATTCTGGTTTTTTTTAAACCTCCCTCCTTCCCATTATCTTGAAATCCTCTTCCATTTCCATCCCCATTCCGCCAGGGCTTGGCTATTCTAGTGAAGAGAAGGACCAGGGGAGACATGATAGCAGTGTTGCAATATTTGAAGGGCTGCCACAGAGAGGAGGGGGGTCAACCAAAACAGCTAAAAGCCAGACAAGGAATAACGGATGGAAACTGAACAAGGAGAGATTCAACCTAGAAATAAGGAGGAATTTCCTGACAGTGAGAACAATCAACCCATGGAACAGAAGTTGCCTTCAGAAATTGTAGGTGCTTTGTCACGGGAAGCTTTCAAGAAGAGGACTGGACTGCCATTTGTCAGAAATGGTGTAGAGTCTCCTGCTTGGGTGGGGGATTGGATTAGATGACCTACAAGGTCCCTTCCAACTTTGTTACTCTAATTAATCCATTTTGTTAGTTTTGTCAACTAACTGTTTTGTCAACAGTCTCCATGTAAATATTCAAATCTGACACTTTCGGGGGGGGGGGAGTATATGTATTGACCCAACAAAATGACTGAAATCCACACATTTCCTTCTTGATAGGCCATTAAGTCTGTTTTGCAGTTTTCCCTTTTTTCAAATGCATCCAAAATTCATGCCAACATGTGTGTGTATGTGTGTGTGTCCATTACAGAACTGAAAAGAAATTATTTCTTAAGATGAAAGTGGTACATGTGTGATTAAA